>NW_026591086.1:42892770-43082202 GCF_907164565.1 Psammomys obesus
CCCCTAGAGCATGCTCCAACATGGCAGAAATTTGGCAAGGCCTTCAAATCTCCCCCTCAAAACACATACACGAATGTTTCAAGTAACAACAATCAAGTTGTCTTAGGTAAATGAATCTCAAATACAGAGTATGCACAGGTTTAAGAAAAATTTAGCAAAGAAAGTTTCTGAAAACCTGAGCACTCAGTAGTTACTTTTGCCTGTATCACTACTTCTAATCAATTACACCAAAATGTGGTCATTGGATCATCAATTCACTGCATTTTGCCAGCATCGTCAACTTTCAATAGGAAATGACACTTTGAGATTATTATTCCTCCATATTTGTTCCCAAGTGAGGTGATGACATTTAACTTTTAGCATAGGGAATGTGTGAGATCAAACTCTTTTTTAATCTATCTATTCATAAGCATTTAATTTTCATGTTAAAAGCGAATTCTATACAGGTATGGATAAATCCAACACTGAATAGGTCAGTTAGAAACTCCTTGAGGAATCCAACTTCCCTATTTACTTTAAACAAATTATTTCCGCTGGCACTTAGCGTATACACCAAGTCCTCTATTCTAATGTCAGTTGACCATCATTTGATATCCAAATCAGTGAGTATGCCTGACATCCAAGCTCATTAAAAACACGCTCAAGAAAAACCCAATTCCTAGGTCAGCAGCCCCAGACTGCAGATAATTTGCTGTGGAAAGACGGCAAATGCAAATCCATGGGCCACACTAGAGATTCCAATTTGGTAACTATGAAGGTTTTTAATCTGACTTCATTAAACACTCAAGGGCATCTGCTGCAATTTGTGTACAGATTACTCTGAAAACTGCTTACACAGTCCCAAGCAAAATGACTTTCACAATTTTTACACTCCCACAAAAAAGCTCTATCGATGTGTAAAGCACTATGATGCACAATGCCAACTACTCAGAATTACCGTGCTTTGCAAAATCTTTAAGATTGCCACGAGTAAGAAACCCTGCTTCATTTTCCAACTTTCTGATTTTTGCTTAAATCACCAGTGAGAAAGTTAAGAATGCACATTAAACCCAACATTCCATGAACGTTCAGTATCTCCGAGTTGAAGCTGAAAGTAAACAAGCTCTAAATTAATTGAGTCTTGTGTTGTTTGGAGGAAGTTCAGAGGACTGAAGGTCCTCAGAAGGTCCATAGAGTTCCTTGAAAGCCCATTAAAAAACAAAACAAAACAGAAGACAGCCTGAACCAAGACCTCTTCACACAAGAACAGGAAACAAGAGATTAAACTATAATGGCAGGTAAATAATTTCCTAGACTTCCGGGGATTCTTGGCAGCAAAATGTTATGCTTTTGGGAAAAAAAAAAATCATCAGCCACAAAGTGACTAATATTTGCCAAGATGGGCTTGTAGCAGCTTGAGGTGTCTTTGTTCCCACAGGACAGCTCTGAGCTCTGAGCAGTGTTTGCCATGCATCCTTACACGGGGCTACAGCTACTTTCTATAGCATTTGATTCTGGACAGAGATAAGACTGGCAAACCTGGATTTTAATTACTTGACCAACAATGAAAAGTCCTACCAAATATCTGAATCAAAACAGCATTTTTTTAAACGCTTTTTTTCCAACAAAGAATATGGTATGATGGCGAATGCAGAGTCTAAACCAAATATACACTAAAAAAACAGCCGGGACCAGCTTAAGTCAAGAAAACATCTTTGATTTTCCTTCTGTTGTAAGGATCCTGGGCATAGATATGTTCCACATTTGACAGACAGACAGCACTCTGTGTTTGTTGAGCAAACTCGTTCCTCTAGTTTTGAATATCCTTGATATACATGTTTAATATTGTATATTAGGAAAAAATTCTAACCTTAATTTTTTTTCTTAATTTCTTCTAAATAAGCAAGCTCAAAATAACAGAAGCGAATTGCCCCATAGAAGCAAGGCAAGCCAGGAGGTCTGCAGACTGGGAAGAATGGGACAGACAGAGCCAAAGGACAGTCTCGTAAACTTAAAGCAACTCACACTCCAATACTCTGTTGACTTCTGTCCTGACAGGTGCCATCATCTCTGAAAGCAACTGAACTTGCTCTACTGTAAAGCAGCTGTCATGAAAGGAGTCTTGTCCAAACAAATGAAACTATCAGATTAGAATGCCTTGACAAAATTTGGCTTCTTGAATTAGAAACAAAATAAAATAAAACCAGGTAAAGTAAGATAAAACAAGCTCAGTTTAATTTCAAACGTTAATATATTTTCTATTGAACATAGCATCTGTAACCCCTCTTTTGCAGCAACCATCACGTCCTCATAAAAGGGGCAAAATTTATGATGCCTCTTAAAATAAATATTCTTTTTTATAAAATAATAAAACTTCAAATAAATATTCTTTACACTAAACAATATGTTGAAAAAATTAGAAAATAAAGGTTGAATTTTACTGTAACTGTACAATATACATCAAGTCCAAAGGGAAATCAGAGTCTTACAATAAAGGCTTCCTGTAAGGCAAAATACAATCTAAAAACATACTGATTGATTCACATTCTTCCGAATGTACAACATATTAGTATAATATTTTGTGACTGTGCCATGGAGTATAGCACAACTTGGTTTTTCACAGTTGCAAATATTATTGTATATACAAAAATATAGCACATTATCTCTGGAGAAAACAATGAAGGGGGGAAGTCATTTGCTAATTTACAAATTTTGCAAGGACTATTCACAAATGAAAAACTTTGCCTAGGAGGGTTTCTCGCTTTAGCTTATGCAATATGTGGCCTTTCCTTGGAGCCCCATTAGCTGAGTTCTAGCAAGCATATCAGTTAAAATGGCACATGGGGAGGGGGAGAAAAAGAAGCATCTCACTGCAAACCACAAATCCCCTTAACCCTCTATTAACAGTGCCAAGATTACGACTGTTTAGTTGGTTGCATATGTGTGTTAAAAAAAAAAAAAAAGAGGGTGGGGAAACAAATCTTATTACTGCAGTATTCCTGATTAATAATGCTATGTTGGCTTTTCAAAGTTCCTAGGGGGGACCGTGGGAACTTTGCAGCAAACCGTATTTGAGTTTTTACAACGACACCCAGGCCTGTTCACTCGATCATAACACCCCTGGCACAATTTAAGGCAACCCTTGGCTGGAAGGTAACACCATAAACACGGCAAAAAGAGAGACATGACGCCCATGGCCGACCACCGGGTACAACAGTGCGACTGGCTGCAAGAACACGGGTTGTCAGCACAATTGTCCTCGTCGTCATTGGAGCAGTGATAGAAGAGACCTTTCACACAGCACACACAAGTCCCATAGTCAATGACGTTCTGGGCCGAGCAGAGGCACTGCTTGTCACAGATCCAGTCTGAGGGCAGGGGCCTCGGGTAGGTGCACTCCTTGCATTTGCACTTACCACAATCCTCACACCTATAGGCATGCGGACCCAAAGCGTCCTTGCTCAGAGGCTTAAGCTCACCCGGCTTGAGCTCAGATTTAGGCTGCACCCGGATTATGCCATCAGCAGCAGGCCCGGGGGAGAAGGATGACCCCAACA
The DNA here is from genome assembly GCF_907164565.1 of Psammomys obesus. NCBI lineage: Eukaryota > Metazoa > Chordata > Mammalia > Rodentia > Muridae > Psammomys > Psammomys obesus. Next base: position 42,896,307 of record NW_026591086.1, read on the forward strand.
GTCTCTGTTCCGAGGAGCTGCTGCTGGTACTTGTCCTTGCACTGCTCCGAGACCCTGAGCTGACGGTGCTGATGGACCTGGACAGAGGGGCCCGTGAAGAATGGACCTGCGAGGGCTGGAGCCTGGGAGGCTGGCGGTGCTCGGGCAGACCGTGGAGTCTCTCATGTTTGTGCTGAGTGGAGGGGCGAGGAGCAGGCTTGAGCCCGGGTCTTGGGACCACAGTGGGCCCCTCTGTGTACTCATTGGTGTTTCGGATGGCTCTGATCTGATCCAGAGACAAGACATGTACCTGCTGGGTAAGGGCGTCTCTGGGGTCCGGCTCCCCACGCTGCCTGCCACTGTCACGGGGTGCCTGCAGCAAAGGCTGCTGCGACCCGCTGCCACTCTGAGCTCTGGCCTCCATCAGGTCTTGGCAGTGTGTTCACTCCAGCAGGCTTAGAACACATCTGAACTCCTGGGGAAACCAAGAGGAAAGAAAATGGTTTACACTCGAAGACTTCCCACTCTCCACCCACCAGAGTTGACTCTTCGCTTCCCACAGCCTCTGGAGAAACGGCCCTGGAATCGCGCTGGTCGTGGTGGTATGGACTCAAAGCTGAAAGTTACGGCTGGACACGGACAGTTCCGCCATCTCCAGACGTGCAGGGACGCAAAGCAATGTCTATGGAGTCTCCAAAGCAGGACTCCTTTACCCAAATAAGCACCTTAGAAGGTTCGGGTTCAGTGTGAAAACTGGAAGGAAGCAAAGGCCAGGGCACCAACAGTGCCACCGACATTTTCGGAGGTGCGCCTTCCAGGTCTGAACTAGGTTTCAATTTGCCACGACCACTTTTACATTAAACACTAGTAAATAGCTTCAATACTAGGTTTCAGGCAGCTTTTTACATCACACTTGCACTTTTAAGTTGTCATATCAGTGCTCTTTTCCAATCCCACAGGATGACCACGACATAAAAAAGTACATTTCAAGAGCAGTTAAGGCTGCACTTTAATGAAATATACTAGCACAAAGCTACAGAATTAAGAACAGATCATTTCGATTCCCATTAGCTATTCCACGAGAACAATCTCTTAAGACAACAAACCCAGAACGCATTTTCCAAAACTTGTGAATCAAATACTCTACAGCCCTAAAGTCTATGAATCTAGCTTTGGATTCTGAACCCAAGTCATTCTTGCTTTATGAATAAAGAGCATGCAAAAAAAAAAAAAAAAAAAAAGTATTTTCTAGTTTTGAAAAACACCCGAGAGCACAAAGCAAAAAACAGCAACAGGGAAAGTTTTAGAAATCTGAAGTGTCACGGTTGAAACCTACCATTTTGTCAAGTAATCACTTAAATTACAGTCACTCTTCGGTTTAAAAAGCACCATCCCCTCTCCCCCAAAATAAGCAAAGGCGGACTTATAATCCAACCCCTGCTTTTTGGAAAAGGACAGCGAACAAGGCAGGTGACGACTGCCTCCTAATTCAGGACCAGGCAGGGCTGGAAACCGGATCTGCTCATCTCCAATAGCAAGGTACACAGGCTGCTCTTCGCTTTCACCCCGCTTATCGGCTCTCTCTGCGCCCCCACACAGTTCCCAGCAGGTGGGACTCAGCCAGAACCCCGGGGGACTGACGCTGTCCGGGGGCCAGCCCGGCCCCTCCTGTGTACAACCCACAGAAGCTCAGCAGGCAGGGGGCGCGGGCGCCTCCGAAGGGGACGTGTCGTGAAAGGCACCAGCACGCTTCCCCCTCCTCCACCCCCCCCCCCCACCCCCCCCCCCCCCCCCCCCCCGCCGCCAACCCCCCCCCCCCAACCCAAGAGAACTGCCATCCAGCCTAGAGGGGGAGCCACTCCAACACGCCCACCCCCGCCGCAAGGTCACCACAAGGTGCTCCCGCGAAGGCCTCGGGACGCCCTCCCCACAAGTTTCCAAATCCGACGCCCGGAGGAAGAGAGCCCGGCTCCGGACGCACAGCCTGCACCCAGGTCTCTGCACCCACGCTCCCAGCGCCAACCCACGGTGCGGCGACCGAAGCCTGCCATCCCCACACGCCTACCTCCCTGTAGACCAGGAAGAAAAAGACAGGTTCCTTAAAACGAAAGAAAAAAATAGCATTATCCAGAGCCCCAACTGCACACGCCAGGCGTGCAGGGCTCCGACCCCTGGGATTGGAAACTTTTCCGTGAGGGTTTCCTTGCCGTGGAAAGTAGCATCTTTTGGAAGGAAGAAAAAACAAAACAAAACAAAACCCACAAGTGATCCCTCCCGATCCCTGGCCGCCTTCTTCCCGGGGCCCCCTCCCTCCCCTTTCAGAGTGCTTTGAAACCCCCATTAAGAACAGTGTGTGATCAGACTGAGGATTAGGGGGGAAAGGACTTCAGCACTAGGGTGGGGCAAACCGACACAGAAACCCCTTTGTAAAAAAGGCGTTAAGACTCCAAATCTTAAAAACAGTAACACAAAAGAGGGAGGGGGGAAACAGCCTTTCCCTTTTTTTTTTTTTTTTTTTAATTTTGCCACCTACTTTCAGGTAATGGAAAACGATTGAGACCACTTGATAACACGCTTCCTGTGGTTAGGTCAGCCCAAGCGTCCAAATATATATATATTAAAAAATAAAAGGCGTGACCCAGGCCGACCGCGAAGAACGGAAAAAGAGAGAGAGAAAGCTGCACTTCCGAACCGCAGAGACGCGGCGCCAGGCTGGGCGACGCTCCCACCCGCACCGGGCTAGACTGTCCACACCGGGCAGAGGCGGGGACTCCCGCCGCCTGGCACCCTACCCTCTGCTCGCCTGCGGGTCTTCTGCCCGGGCGAGGTGGCGAGAGGGGAAACCCGGTCCCCCGGCCCCGCCGCGGGGCAGCTCTCCCGCCGAGAGGAGGAACAGGTTAGCGATGCAAGAGCCAGCACCGCGCCCTGGAAAACAGTGCTCTCCCTCCCGCTGAGGCTCCCGGAGCCTAAGTGGCCGCCGGGGCCCGGGTCGCAGCCGCAGGCAGCGGAGCGGTCCTCCGCCCCAAGCCCCCCGGGAGAGCGCGGTGTCGCTGCCTGCAGCCCGGCCGCGGCCGAGGCAGACCCGCGGGGCGGTCCTCCCGGGGAGCCTGCGAGGGGGAACCCGGCCCCCACTCGCGGCCGGCCGTGGCTCTAGCAGGGGAAAAGCCAAACGCTCCTCACCGTGATCGCGGCTTTGCACCAACCCCTCTCCCTCGGATTCCCTTCTTCCTGCGATGTGCAAATAAATCCAGTCCCGATGCAAACTTTCTCCTTCTTCCCGAGCTCCTGCTTCAGTCCAACTTCCGAGTAATCGGTGGGAGGATTAAAACCACGGGGAAACTTGGGAGCCCAAATCCTCCACCGTTGGAACCTCCCCGGATTCCGGGTTAGGAGAGATGACCTCCCTTCCAGAAGCGCACGCGGAGTATTTCCTCTCGCTCCCTCTCTCTTTTTTCTCAATGAACAAGAGGCCGAAGAGCCGACGTTGGCGAGTCTCTCTCTTTTATTTATTTATTTTTTTTGCTGCCCGGTCGACGAGAGAAAGAGAGGCGAACACGGCCTTTGCAAAGAACCCTAGGCCAGCTCGCCAAGTCCCCGGGGTCCCGGGGCTGCTCGGGAGCGGAGGCTGGCGCGGGGCCGCGGGCCGGGCCGGGCGCGCGCGGGGGCCTGGGCGCTGCGCGCTCCGCCGGCCCCTCTCCTGCGCTGGCGCTGCGGCGCGCAGCTCTCGCCCGTGCAGACTGGGCGTTGCGGAGGCGCGGCGGCGAGGCCGAGGCGGGGGTGGGTGGGGGTGCGGAGGGGGGAGGAGGCGGGGTGGGGGAGGAGGAGGAGGGCCTGGGGCCCGGCCGGGGACGGACGGGAGGGAGGAGGGGGGGGGCGCGCCGCTGGCCTGCGCCCTCGCCTTTCCGGAGGAGGCAGGGAGCTCTGCGGCGGCCGCGGCAGCAGTAAATGGCGTCATGTGGATCCGAGGCGGAACAGAGCAGTTGTTGTCCCAGAGGATATATCGCATCCGGTCCCAGCTCATTGGCTCGGCGGGGCTACATTCACTCGCGCCCCGGCGCCCGCCGGCGCTCCGAGCCGCAGGAGGCATTCAAAAGGGCAACCGCGCCGCCCCGCGCGTCCCCAGCCGCTCCTGCCAGCCCGGGCGCCCTGGCGCGGCCGCCGCGAGCTCGGGGTGTCCAGTTCCGAGCAAACGCTGACCTTAAGGGGTCCCCCCCACCCCACCCCGGAGGCCGCCGGCCGCGGGCTAGGCTCGCTTAGGGAACTTTTCCTTCTCGCGTTGCACACTAGAACCCGGCCGCCGCGCGCTGGGGTTCGGGTTTGGAATCCATTTCGGGCTCTACCTTACCGCTCCCGACACCCCAACCTCCCCCCACCGGTGCCCAGGGGGCGAGGAGGGTGGGGGGAGCGGGAGGGGGAGGGAGAGGGGAGCGGGAAGTGAGCTGGGAGGGCTATTGGTTTATTCTTTGTCTACTGGATTAACCCGATTATACACCGGGCACCAGCACGGCCCGCCTCCCCCACCCCCGAGCCTTGTACGGCAGGAACGGAATGTAGATTCGGGTTTCAAGTCCCCTCTGCTCTGGCCGGGATTGGCTTCTGAGTGTGTAGACTTGTAGTTTGTTAGAATTTCATTTTTTTTTTTTAAAGAGGGATTATCTATAGATGGGGGCCTTTTGAAGACTTTTTTTTTTTTTTTAGATACTGTTTTGCTCGACGCAAAAGCCCTTTTAAACTGATTCTGTAATGCCCACGCGATTACTCAGGGCGACATCATGGACTTCCGAAATAGGGAGGGGGCGGGGAGGCTCCCCCCCCCCCGCAGGATCCCTCCTTCGCGCAGCCATAAATAAAAGGAGAGTCATCTTCCAGACACCGCCGTGGGTCACCCAGGACGTTCTCCCGTGGGTCCCCGTCCGTGTGGGCAGCGGACTGCAGCGAGCCACTTAGAAATGCAGAAACACACACACACCCGGGCCGCTGCCGCTGGGCTGAGGTGCCTGCACGTGGCAGCGAGCCCCCGGCCGGGTCCCCGCAGTGTAGCCACAACACTCCTGTTACAACTCCGGCCCAAAGTTTGCAGAATGTTTCTCTTTCGCCGGAAAGTACCTGCCGAAAGGTCAGACTTCCCTCCCGGCACCTGCGACCTTGCGCCCGGCGAGGTTACAGCCCCCGGCCGTGCGCGGCTGCCCTGGCCTCCAGCCGCCGTCCGGCGGGGCGTCTCTCCGGACGGTCCCCGGCACGTCGATGGCCTCGCTTGCGCTCTCGCCCTGCCCTCCCGGGGTTTGGAGCGAGGAGCGGCAGGGGAAGTGGCGAGCGTTATTTCCGGGCGCGGGGTTACGTGCCCCCGCGCCCCCCGGCTGAGGGTGGGAGAGGCCCCGTCGGCCGCATCCGTGGCGTCCCGGGGACTTGGGGCAGCGGGGCCTCCTCGGCCACCGCGGCTCGCCCGGCGCCGCATTCCGCGGAGCCCCGAGCGGGCGAGCGCGGGCGCCGCTGCGCTTCCCCGAGCGGCCGCCAGGGGGCGCGCGCCGGGCGCGGGGCTCCAGCTGCTCGCTGCCGTGGGATCCAGCGCGAGTTGGAGGGGTGTCTCTCCAAGTGGGTCTGGCTGGCCCCGGGGTTTTGAGATGTGTAATAAACGTCACGGAAGGTGGCATGGCTTGCCATCGCCTTAGCCACGTTTCCTTTGAGACGGAGCTGGTTCGATTCCGAAGAATCTCAAGTGTTTGTTTTGTTTTTTTTTTTTTTAGTACAGGAGCTAGGAGGTCAAAGGCAGGTTGTGCGAGGCTGTCAGGAAGGAGCCGCTGGTGTGTGACCAGCCAGCAGCTGAAGCAGAGCTGGCGAGGGAGGCACCTCCTCCCCTCACACCCTTGCACCCTGTGGCTACTTCTTGGGACACGTTTGCCCCATGCCATTTCCTCCATCGCTGCAGGAGCTCTACTAACAGGTCATTAGGAATCAAAGCACAGAATAGAATTCAAGTCAGGAACTTCCGGACGCTTGGGGAAGAATCTATGAATTCATATTTGCCTTTCATGAATTAGAAAGGATTTTAGGAAATAATTTACTCTTTTCTCTCCCACGCTGCTTAGGGAAACAGGCTACCTGTAACTCCAGAACGAAGTAAATGCAAGAATCTGTTGGATGCTATTAAATTATTCTTTTAGTCTTAGTGCGATATTGTTTCTCAGCCTGTGAAGTGTGTAAGCTGCCACGTTGTGCTTCCAAAGACTGCTGTTAAAATAGAACAGACGGGTTGTGTTTGTGCGCAGATTGCGTACGCACAGTGAGGTGTGTCATGTGCCTCCAAACCAGTTATCATGCTCACTAATTAAAACGGGTTAATCGTGGATGAGAGTCAGGGTAGTGGTAGCGCTCAGGCAAACATCAGGAGAAAGCTCCCTTTCAGACGGGCTCTGGAAAGTTCTGGAAAGAGAACCCTGATACAGGCACAGATTTTTACCGCTTGTCAAACACTTGTAAAACAAAACCAAAGCAAGTCCACGGGACTGGCTGCTGCTGGATACCCAGCTCCAGGTATCCTCAGATAGTGCGCCGTCTCACTGCCGGCTCTTGAGTAGAATCTGTTGTGTACGAGCGGGTTCTCAACTCTGGCTTTTGTTTTTGTTTTTGTTTTTTCTGAATTCATTTATTTGTACTTCATTTCTTAACTATAGTCTTCCTCATTCGTTGTTTTTAATGAGGCCGAATAGAAACAACCTTGAGTTTCATCTCCTCCACTCAGTGGTAGAAGGTTGTGAAGACAACAGTGTAGACATACTTCTTCAGGGCTATGTTGAGTGAGTTGAAACATTGTTTAGGACTGTCCTTTCCAGCTGCACAGAGCTGTTTGGTTTTCTTTGCAATGGGAAAATGTTTCTTTAAATCTTTTGAATTTGCTTTTGAGGCAAAGAATTAATAAGTATTTAGAATTTTGTTCTATTACCGAAGGAGTTGTCTTTGGGTTTGATGTTTTATGTTTGTCTTGTTTTGTTTCATATTTAAAGACAGTACAGAACACAACAGTGCATACTGTTTTCCGGGGTTACAGTTTGGACCACTCAGCCACCATTTCTTTTTACAGCCTGGGATTGTAAAATTCATTTATGCAAGGCCTCTTCAGCGACCTTCCTACAGCAAAGGGATTTGCGGTGGGGACCTTTTGATTTGGCAGCCCCGACTATTATCATTTTACATTTTGAATTTCTTTGATTCCTCACATTCTGTTGATAGTGCCTCCAGGAAGGGAATTGGGAGTGGCTTCAATAAAGAAGCAAAGGAATTCAAAATAGACCACTTGATGTCTTATCTCGATTGCTTGAAGGGCTGGAAGCAGTTTATCTCTGGATCTAACCTTCTTTGCAGATGTCCTTTACCCCTAACTAGACTCCGTGCAGGAGCTGGGGTTATGCTAGGGTGAAAGGGGTAGTCTTGATGAGTGACCTTGAGCCGTGGGCACCGGCCGTCTCTTCTACAGCCAGAATCCGCCTGTGGTTTGTGCTGGTTGATGAATGGATAGCCTCGCTAGATGAGCTAGATGATTGCACATTTACTACAATTCATGCAAATTCAGAAGGTGGCTGAATCTCTGTAACCAGTGTAACGAGGGAAAGAAACACTCAGCTGCTGGCCTCAGGAGTTTCTCTTCCTTTTTCAATATGTTTGTTCTTTGGCCTAAAGATTAAGCTTCTTTCTCCCTTTGTAGGATTGCATGTACACAGTGGTAGTCCTTTGTGCTCTCAGCCTTACTTTTACTTTTCTATGTGTTTTATTTTTTTCTTTGTTCTAGAAGCTTTTTTTTTTTAACAGATGCTAGAGCCTCATATAAATGAGACTCAGTAATGGACACTAGTCTTTGGATATCACCGGAAATATTTAGAAGTAGGCAGATTTGGCTTTTGAATGCACAGCATAGTTCAGTTTGATTTTTAGACAAGGTCTCACTATGGAGCCAGGTCTGGACTGCAGCTCTGGGCAATCCTCCTGCCTCTGCACCCCAAGTGCAGGGATTACAGGCAGGCACCGGTTTCCACATCCACGGATGTGTAAACTCTATACTTTTCATTGTGTGGGCATTTGATTAAAGGGCACAGGAAGTTCAGACTGTTCTCTAGGGAAGATGTGGTCCAAAATTTTCCACACAGTTCTTATTTTAGTACAGACACCAAAAATATTAAGACCAATAGCCAGTTCCAAATCTCAGTGCACAGGTTATGTCTACATATATCAGGCTTGGTGGCTGGAGAATGACTGTATACAGATGTAGGGTGTTCTCATGGGTAGAAATTGTTTTAAGATTACAGTCATTGAACTATTGTCAAGTTGGTCTGGAGAGATGGCTCAGAGGTTGAGAGCACTGTCAGCTCTTCCGGAGGTCATGAGTTCAATTCCCAGCAACCACATGATGGCTCACAACCATCTACAGTGAGATCTGGTGCCCTCTTCTGGTGTGCAGGTGTTCAGACAGAACACTGTACATAGTAAATAAATCTTTTTTAAAAATTAAAAAAATAAATATTGTCAAGTTACATTAAACAGCTTTCAAAGATACACTTTACAGCCAGACTATGTCAAAGAGCTGCACAGTCTATATCAGGGCTACCCTGAACTTTTTTGGGGGTGGGTGGGTGGGGTTCCTGGAATTGAAACAGAGAGCTTCCTGGATTCTAACACTAATACGTCTTTAGAAGCAGTTCTTAATCTCTGGGTTGTGACCCCTCTCGGAGGGGTCAAATGACCTTTTCACTGGGGCTGCCTAAGCCCATGGGAAAACACAGCTATTTACATTATGATTCATAACAGTAGCAAAATTACAGTTATGAAGTAACAACACAAATAATTTTATGGTGGGGGGGTCACCCCAGAACATGAGGAACTGTATTAAGCAGTCTCAGTATTGGGAAGATGGATAACACTGGTCTGTGGGTTAAATGTACGTTAAGTTTTGTGCAGTTTTTGCTCTTTTTTTTTCTTTTCCCCGAAAGCCAAATTTTTGTTTTTATTTTACTGTTTCTTTAAAAAGAAAATATTTCAGTTCTATTTTCAATGAATTAAAGCAAAGAATTTAATTAAGTTAATATTTTTCAAGTTTTTTTTTTTTTTTTTTTGTTTTGTTTTGGTTTGGTTTGGTTTCTCTTCGTAGCCTTGGCTGTCCTGGGCTTGCCTTGTAGACCAGGCTGACCTCAAACTCACAGCAATCCACCTGCCTCTGCCTCCTCGAGTGCTGGGATTACAGGTGTGCACCACCACACCAGGCTCAAGTCTTTAATTTTGTAAAAGCAAAGTACCTGGGAGCTGGAGAGATGGCTCCGAATTAAGGAAACTTGCTGCTCCTGCAGAGGTCATGGGCTTGGTTTCCAACACCCACTTAGTGACTCACACTACCTGTATTCTCTAGTTCCAGGAGCTCTGATGCCCTCTGCTGGCCTCTGCGAGTACCAGCTGATGCCCAAATGAGATGCACATATATAACTGCAGGCAGGCAAAATCATACAGGTAAAATAAAAATAAACAAATCTTTAAAGACATGTATTTGCCTTCCTTCCTTCCTTCCTTCCTTCCTTCCTTCCTTCCTTCCTTCCTTCCTTCCTTCCTTCCTTCCTTCCTTCCTTCCTTCCTTCCTTCCTTCCCTCCCTCCCTCCCTCCCTCCCTCCCTCCCTCCCTCCTTCCTTCCTTCCCTCTTTCCTTTCTGTTTTTAGAGAGAATCTCAATTGCCCCAAGGCAGCATGGGCCAAAGGATGACCTTGACTCTCTGATCCTCTGCCTGTACCTTTGGTGGGCTGGTAAGCCATCACCTCAGAGTCAAACCTCCAAGCAAGGTTTCCCCGTGTGACCCTTGCTGACTGGGAATTCAGTGTGCAGACCAGGCTTACCTGCCTCTCGAATGCTGGGGTTACATTGCTGCTTCATCACACTCAACTGACTTTTCTTAGGAGAGAATTTAAGTCATTTTGCTACTGTGAAAATATTATTATGTCTTGTGTAAAGTGACTGAAACAAGTTTGATGAAAGTCATGATTTCCTTTCCTTTCCCCCATCTTCTGCCCTCTCCTCTCCCTCCTCCCTCCCTTCCCCTCTTTTCTAAGATGGTCTTTTTATGAAATACAGAATGTTCTCAACCTCTTGTGCCAAATTTTTTTTCTTTCTTTCTTTCTTTCTTTCTCTCTTTCTTTCTTTCTTTCTTTCTTTCTTTCTTTCTTTCTTTTTCTTTTTTTTTTTTTCCTTTTTGAGACAGGGTTTCTCTATGTAGTCCTGGATCCTGGATGTCCTGGACTTTGTAGACCAGGCTGGCCTCAAACTCACAGTGATCTGTCTGCCTCTGCCTCCTAAATGCTGGGACTAAAGGCGTGTGCCACGATGGCAGGCAAAATAATAATAATTATTGGTTTTTTTGATCCTGGTTTAAAATAGGTTTATGGAAATTTTATGCTACGACGGGCTACAGGGAATAAAGAAATTAGCACACGACCTACTGATAGGTAGATGTTTGCACATGAACGTGGATTCATGAAGTTTCTTTTTCTTCAGTGGGCTTTCCCTGCCTCTCTCCATTCCTCCCTTGTTATCACCCCACCATCCTTAACCACGTCCACTGGGCACACACCTGTAGCCCTGGAACTCATCACGAAAGCCAGGATAGCAGTGAACTTGACATGATCCCCCTGTCTTTGAGTGCCAGAATTACATATATGTGCCACCATACCTGGTTGAATATTTCATTTTGAAAAGTGCATTTGGCAAACAAGAATGCCTACGTCAACATTAACAATTTTCACGGTACTAAGCCATAACTTGAAATTAAGAAGTTAGCATTTTAGAAGTTTTAAATTTAAAACGTAACTGAGAGAAGTATATCATGAGCACTATCGTAGCTTGGACAAGTAGAGCCAGAACTGTTTTGTCAACTTCATGGCCTGTAAGTGTGGAAAGGATACAAGAAGCTATTTCATTGGCAGTAAATAATCACATATTCATTCAGATGAATATAGTCAAGACATACAAGGTCACAAATATGTTTACCACCTAGGCTGTTTGCAAAGGAATTGACAGCACATTTTAAAAAAATTCCATTTATCCATCTGTCCATCTGTCTGTCTGCCTGTCTGTCTATAATTGGAGTGGGGAATGATGTGTGAGTGCCACAGCACACCTGTGGAGGGCAAAGGACTTTGTTTTGACTTCAACACTGGGGGTCAGGGACTTAACTCAGATGATGGAGCAGGCTTGCTGGTGTGTGCAAAAGGGTGGCAGGAACCTTTAACTACTGATCTCACGGGGCCGCAGCAGAATGGAACTTGTGTCTGGCAAAAATCAAGGATGTATAATATTGGTCACATAATCTGATGAAAGTAAGATTAGTAGAGAGGGCTGGGTGTGGTGGTGTATGCCTTTAATCCCAGCACACAGGAGACCATCCTGTTCTACACAGCAAGGGCTACACACAGAAACCCTGTCTTGACTCTTCCCCCCCCCCCCACAGAAAAGAATAGCAGAAAGGAAGTCACCGAGTAGTGGACAGTTTTTGCAGTTTGCATGCTGTGTGAATACCCATTACTAATCTTGAGACATGAACTTCTCACTCTTGTTTTATTATTGCAGAGACATGTTTGCGTTATATTCTCCAAGATGTTGAAGTCATCCATGGGCGGGCTAGGAACAGAGCTTATAGAGCGTTTGCCTAGCATGTGTTCGGCCATATGCACGATCCCCAGCAATGGAAAAAGATCATTCACGAGAAAATTAGCATGTTATTATTTGTTGATTGTAACTTGTAACATTCTCCTCTCACCCCACCCTAAAACCAAAAAACCAAAAACCAAAACAGATCAAACAAAGAGACAAACAAACAACAAAACCCAAAACTTAAAACAAAAACCCACACATGGTGTTCCGTGTTGAAAGATTTTAAAGGTTAGAGAGGTCAAGAAATTTGGATTTAGATTCAGTTGATGGTACTTTGATTACAAACCTCTGTTGCCTAAGCTATTGAGATGGAAGTATCTTGTTTCTCTTAATGGAGACCCAAGCTCTGAGCCTACCCTCAGGGCTCTACCACCCAGCACTTTCCCTCACCGGCTGCTGAAGGTCCCGACACACTCCTGCTTTCTGCCCGAAGCCATGGAGACCGTGCCTGAGTTGCTCAAAAGTGTTCCTGTCTTGCAACAGGGCCTTTGAACATGATATTCTCTGACGTGCTTCTCTGGGCAAACTTTCTTGTCTTTTAACCCCCATTTATCTGTCCAATCCCTGTTGTATTCTCAGGAAAGCTTTCTTTGACTTCTTTGACCAGGTCAATCAATCCCTTATTTTTTTGTCTCATGAAAGCATACTTGGGATTGGCCAACCCCGTCATCAATAACTGTATTCATTGTATTTGAAGGTCCTGTATTTGTATACCACTTTATGCCCAGCTTTGAAGAGCCTGTCGTGAATAAAGACTTGAACACTACTTTTTAGTCAAATGAAGGAGTGGAGTAATGAACCCTGTCCATAGAAGGTATGTATAGGGTCGCTCTAGTGGTAGTATGACTATATGACTAGAGAGCCTAGCACACATGAACTTTTCAAAAGGGCAACGTGATTGTTTTGCTCAAATTGGGTGTGGGAGTTTACTTGGGAAAATTAGCTATTTTTCTAACATATTTTTTAAAAATATTAACTTTAATAAGTACATTTTGATGTTCTGTCCCACCAGAGCCAAGGCGGCTTGTGATCTCTGAGCCTTGCTTTATATTTTTGCGTAGTATAAATGGCTGTTGTTTCTCTAGTGTCAGTGTTTGTCAGGCCCTCCTCCACTCCATGCTAGAACTACAGTAGTTGGGAATTCGGTTGGTATAAATAACAAGTGCATGTTGCCTGCTGGCACGTTCATAAGGAAAAGTTTGATAGATGGATGGATAAGTTAAGATGGCGAGAGGCAATGAAGGAAGCCAGCTATCCATGAAACTTTGATTCACTGTACAGTTCTGACCCTCAACTTCATCGCAGTTGCTAGCTAGTGTTAACCAACATAAACACAGGACACTCAGGATTACATTTCTGATAAACAACAAAATGATGTCCCATACTGCATTTCATTCATTGGTACAAAATTAAAATAAATAAATAAATAAATAAATAAATAAATAAATAAATAAATAAATAAATAAATAGCAAGATGGGAAGGTTTGAAATGAAGCCAAGAAAGTCCCTGCACTTTCACCACTGCTTTGTTGTTGTTGTTGAGATTCTCTTATGGCTAGACATGTAGCGCTGTCATACAGCACTTGCTCACAAGGCGGGGGACCCCGAATTTGGTACTCATTACTGTCAAAAGAACAAAACCCAAGAAACAAATTAAAAAACAAAACAACAACAACAACAACAAAAAACTATTGAGATTATTTCTAAAAAACAAAACAAAACAAAACAAAACAAAAAACCCCAAAAACTTTTATAGCCTAAAGATGACATACTATCTTAGTTCCTCTTCTATTGCTGGAAAGAGACACCATGATCAAGGCAACTTATAGAAGAAAGCATTTGGGGGCTAGAGAGATGGCTCCGTGTTTAAGAGCACTGGGTGCTCTTCCAGAGGTCCTGAGTTCAATTTCCAGCAACCACATGGTGGCTCACAACCAACTATAATGAGATCTGGTGCCCTCTTCTGGTGTGCAGGCATACAAGTAAACAGAATACTGTATGCAAAACAAAAAAAATAAATCTTAAAAAAGAGAGAGAGAAGAAGGAGGAGGAGGAGAAGGGGGGGAAGAAGAAAGCATTTAACTGGGAGTTTGTCTGCAATTTCAGAAGGTTAGTCCATGATCCAAGGCACTGGAGCATCAACTGAGATCTTACAACTTGATACACAGGGAGAGAGAGAGAACAATGGGCCTGGTGTGGGCCTTTGAAACACAATAGCCCACCCACAGTGAAGCATCTTCTCCAACAAGGTCACACTTTCTAAGCCTTCATAAACAGCCAATCAGGTATGAACCAAAGATTCAAATATATGAGCGTGTGGGGATCATTAGCATTCAAACCTCCACATACACATTCCCGTTCCATCTCTATAGCTGTATTTTTATAGGCTCATATATTTTTATTTTACGTAGATGTGTGTATGTCTGAGTGTATGCCTATGTGCCACACGCATGCTGTGCCTGTGGAGGCCAGAAGAGGCTGTCAGAAAACCTGGAACTACAACTATAAGTGCTTGTGAACTATCTGATGTGAGTTCTGGAAGCCAAACCTGCGTCCTCTTCAAGAGCATCAAGTGTTCTTAGCAACTGGGTTTGTTTTTAATTCGTGAAAAATACATTTGTGCAACACAATACAGGTATGAATTTAGCTTTATTCAAAACTTAATATAGATTGATGTAAGATGGGTCCCATGTAAATTATTTAACCAGATGGCAACTCAGTTTCTTCACTTACAACATGGGAATAAAAATATTTCCAGTATCAGAGCATCTTAGTAAGGATTAAGAAGGAATACATGTGGAGTTGTAGAAGAGTCCTGACTTGTAATAACTCTCTCTCTCTCTTTCTTTTCCAAGACAGGGTTTCTCTGCATAGCCTGGCTGCCCTAGACTTGCTTTGTAGACCAGGCTGGCCTCAAACTCATAGAGATCAGCCTGTCTCTGCCTCCCCAAGTGCTAGGATTACAGGAGTGTGTCACCACACTTGGCTTTGTAATAACTCTTATTAAATTAAGGTCATTATTATGTTCATCATCATTATTATTATTAATCATAATAAGGATTTATAACTCACTGAAAACAAGAATAGAAAATAGAGGAGACAGCAAACAAAGTTTAGGTAGGTGGAGGTAGGTGCGAGACTATGCTCACACCTGCTTGTTAGATTATCCAGTTATTTTCTGCTTTCTCTGGTTGGCAAATAAGCTACAGCGAGTACCAATAACACAAACACCACTAAATGCTGAAGTCAGCTCTGCCACCCCATCCAAGAGCCAGTCAGTGACATTTATCATTGCTTGAGAGCGTAAGGATAGCTCACAGAAAGTTTGGAAGGACACCCAAAGCTAACTTTCATCAACTTCATGATTTGGCTATTCTCGGCCAGTGGTAGCATGTGACGTTCATGGGTTTATGGCCTGAGCCTCAAGTTCCAAGAAGTCATAGATGGAGGAGCATGCTATGTCTAAACCGTTTCTGAATATAGAATCACCAGGATATGGCTAAGTTGTCAACCAATTTTAAGTTAAAGCTGCGGAGGAAAGTTATTTAATCCCTTTCTCAAAAACCCAGGGATATGTGAGGATATGCCAGAGAGTATTCAGGAAGCTACGTGATAAAAACGATCCATCAAATTTTATTTTTTTTTTATGTGCACACTTGGCACAAATAGCCAAGTAAACCAATAAATAAAATATTAAGTAAGGCATTCAATACTTACTTTGGATACATTTTAGTACTTTCCAGGAATGTGTTCACATGCTTATACCATGTTGAGTATTGAAGTGGAAATAGACAGAAAATACCAGAAAAGCCAGGTGTGGTGCACTTTGCCCTGTCATATCAGTCCAGCATTTGGGAGGTATGAGTCCAGGAGGGTCAGGAGTTCTAGGTTATCCTCAGTTATGTAGGAAGTTTGAAGCCAGCCTGGGCTACACGAGACCCTACCTCAACAAACAAACAAACAAACAAACAAACAAACAACAAATACCTCCCCCCACCCCTCCAGGAAAGAACAACAATATCGTACAAAAGTACTGGAACCTCTTAGTGCCTCAGTTTCCTCACTGAGCCAAGCCTAACGGTCATGAGAATGACATGAAACCAAGTGCAGTGGCACTTGCCTATCAGTCTTCCCACACTGGAGTTTGACCAGTAGGATCGGCGTTTGAGATCATCATGGGGTGGATGATGAGACCTTGTCTCAAAAAAGGGGCGTGGGGAATGACATGGTGGCCCTTAACCACATGGTAATTGTAGCTGGCTCCTGAACTCCAACACAGAAGATCTGAACTCTGACCTCCAGCTTTGGTAGATAGCTCTAAGCGCTCCTTAAGAACTCTAGTCCTGCTGGGCATGGTGGCACACATGTGTAGTGCCAGCGCTTGGGAGGCAGAGGCAGGCCAATTTGGTCTCCCTGAGTTCTAGTACAGTCAGAGCTGTATAGTACAGAAAGCCTATCTCAAAACAAAACCCACCTCACGCGTTATAGAAAGCGAATAATTAAAGTCACGTTTTTGCTTGTGATTACCAAAATTAGCATTTTATGCAATTACATGGATTAAAAAAAAAGCAGGTAAGCAAGAAACGCGTAAGAATTATTTAGTTCATAAAGGCAAATAAGGAAGGATGGTTACTCGTTTCTTTCTTTTTTTTTGGGGGGAGGCAAGGCAGGGAAGTCAAGGATGCTGAGAATTTACCTAGAGCTTCTGGCCTGTGGGCAAGCACCCAACCACTGAACTATGCGTTCTCAGTGTGACATCTCACAATTCTCTACTCAAAAAACAAAAACAAAACAAAAAACGCAGTTTTGCTATTTCAACAATAAAAAGAAATTCCATAACTGTTCAACCAGAAATCTACATTTTTGAGAGCTCTGTTCCTCGGAAACATGGCATATGCAAGATTTCACACAAAAGGCACACAGAAGTGGCAACAGACACCACACATAAGCTTCTTGGAACCCAAACCTGCTTGCCAAGCTAAGGACCCTGGAAGGAAGACCTTCCCCCCCCCCCCCCAAATATAAGAAAGGCACCAAAGGAGAGGGAAAACATTTTCTTAGAGGGGGTGGGGGCGGGTTTTTGCCGGAGAATCAGCAGTTAATGAAAAGACCGCTCTCTCTGGAGTCACTCACACGGTTTCTACTGTCAGCTCTAGCGGGGACCTGAACCCAAAGAGGATGCAGTCCTGTTGGAGACCTTGCCTTCCTTCCTGCTTCTATCTCTCGGAGCGTCTCACCTTTTAAGAACTCGATTTGTATTTGTATACACACACGTGTGATCCGCCGGCCATTGGCTTTTTACCCGGGCGCTTTCCCCACATCCTCCCCTTCCTCCCTTTGGCAACCGGTGGTGCATCTTCCTGCCTTGAATACCGCATTCCCTAGTTATTCAAGCTCAGTCATTAGCACCCTGTCCCCCTACTAAAATTATGAATGAAAAGCCTTGTTGTTCCTTACAAATAACCCAGGCTGCCTCAGTCAGTCAAATTCGAATGGAAGTGACTGCCAGACAAAGGGGCAGGGTGATGGACAGTCCTCACAGCAAGTCATCAATGCTCACAGGAAGTTTTTTAAGCCACAGTATAGGTAGAGAGGCCTGGGCGCTGCGGCCGGACAAGCCCGCAAAAGGGCCTGGGAGCCTGGTGTGGATCTCAGGAAAAGAAAACTTGCTCCCAAGTTCCGAGACAAGAACGTCCAGAATCTGTTTGTCCTAGCGAGAACTTGAAAACCCGTCCACGGAGGTGCGTACACCTTGCAGCAATTCTGGTTTTGGACCGACACACACAGACAAAAGTGAAGGCACCAACCATTTACTGGGTTTTCAATGCTGAGCTGTGCAAGAGTGGGTTACAAACCGGGAGCTGCACAGCTCCCTGCTGAGAAGTTGCATTGTCCTGGGCCCCTCTTTCACAACAGGGGAAAAGGTAATTGACAGCCCGATTGTTCAGCCGGGACCCCTGCTGTTTTAAAATCCTGGAAGGCCCCAGTCACACGTTGTCAATAATAGCCCTCGGAGGTGAGGAGTGAAGGAGGGCTGTTCAGGAAACAGTTTGAGCCCTTCAAGTGGACAGGCCTCAGTGACTTCTGCGCTCTGCCTGCCACAAGCAGCTCATTCAAAAATAACCTTAAAGTAATAAATCAAACTTGTTTCCTGAACTATACAAGGAACAGCTGCTTATTTTTCCTCACTTTTTTTCAAAGCAGAAAGGAGAGAGAGAGAGAGAGAGAGAGAGAGAGATTTAATTTTTTTAAACTACCAGGAAACCAAGCATGTCAAAAATTGGCATAGCAATTTGGATGATTTAACAGTTATACACTTCTCTTTTTAATGCTAGGCTTTCATCAGTTTTTTTTTTTTTTTCCTTCTTCTTATTTAAACTTTTCATTTTGCAATCTGTTTGTTGCAGCAAATGGCCCTTATCTGACTTCAGCAGTGGGGGCAGTTTCTAAGGTATTGCTCATTTGACTCAGTTGATTCTACAGGTAGAGGTTATTTTCTTCTGTTCGGCAGTAATCTGATGGGGGGGGGAGTGGGGTGGGGGAGGTCTTTGGATCTGCAGTTGAGCGCATTTGTTTCTCCCGAAAGCCCCAAACTTTGGAGTTCTGACGCATTTTTCCCTTCAGTTTCGTGTTTTAGGAACTACAAGCTAGCGTATTTGCCACCATAGAAGCGATCTGTTCTCTTCAGAAAGAACAGTCTGCAACTTGTCAGTCTCCTTGGGGTGCTCTTTGTGTGTCTCTGTTCCTCCTTAGATAATTTGCTCTCCAGATAAGATCAGCCAACCTCTGATTTCTTTGCCAATGATTAAACATCTGTAGGGACACAGTATGTAAAGCCGTTCTCTTCTGTGATGATCATTGTGTTTCTTTGTTTTATAAATGCCTAACACTGAGAAAAGGATTCATTTTTAGTGAAAACCGTAACAGAAGTTATTCTAGGATTAAAAGATATGACAAGATGTTTTCTAATAAGTCACAGTATGCCTTCCTAGAAATCAGGTTTTTCATATCTTGTGTACAATACGAGTTAAGAAACATATTTTAGGATCTCTCTGATCTTTTTATATACTATATATTTGAATCAATTTAAACATGAACAGTTAGTCTTAAATTTAATTCTAATGTTATAAAAAACATCCCATTGCACAATATATTTTGGTCACTAAAATCTTTTACAAGTATTGTTGGCCACAATTAAGTAGTAGATGAGAGATGATGGATTGTACTCTGGGATGTCTATTGTCTTATGACTAATGAATTTCTTCCTTTTTTTGATTTTGTTAGAGGTTGTCCATTTGTAATTAGACAGTTGTGATGAAGGGCCTCTCGACAGGAAAATAGTGAGCTTCCATTTGCGGTGGAATTGTGTCACCGTCGGAGTCACCGCTGTCGTCGTGTGTGCAGGGAAGTACGTTGCCGCAGTAGCACAAACAAGTTTGTGCCACACAGTCAGATCAGTGCACTTTGCACATTTGCAGTGTCTTGGCTGTTTTAACAGTGAGTTCAGCAGTGGGTGTGGTTTCCGTATGAATAGTTCTTCCTTATATGGCCAGTACGCATACTGAACCTGTTTGGATACAACTTTCCTTCACTTTCAACATCTGAAGCTTCAAGTGTGATACGTGACTAGATGGCATTCCTTGAGAACTGTGTTAACATGTTCGAAAGAACTGGATTGATTGAACTCAGTGCTGTGTCAGAGGGTGCCTTGAACATTTGTGCGGTTTACAGCCATAGTTTATAAACAATGATATAAATTATCTGCGAGTTATCACACAAAATACTTTGAAATGTCAAGTACCCAGCTGTGTAGACGGCTCATCTCATCCCCACTGCGTGCCAGCCTTTCCTTTGGCTAGAAGATGCTTAGAAATTGCCTGGGCCAGTGAATTTCAAAGCTGCGGTGCCCTCCCATAGCTTCAGCACCCCCTCTTTTAGCTATCTGTGGGCTCCGGGCCACATGTAGGGGTGAGGTGGGGAGTGTAGCCGGAAAGAACTCAGCACACAGATTGCTTTCTGGCCTCCTGCTTTGCTGCCATTCTCACAGCTTGCCCCGGGTGTGGACATCCTGTGCTGTCATTTACGCTCAGTGTCTCAGTAAGCACCCGTCACTCAGCCTTTGAGACAGAAGGGGGCAAGATAACAAATCTAGTCTGCCTGTGTTGACTTTGTGGATAACAGTAAAGGGCTGCAGTCAAGAACCCCACTTCTGCAGCTGCCTTTCCTTTGGCACTGAGCTCCGCTTCTGCCCTACCATTCCTTGGGTTCATCAGCGAGGAATGAGGATCATGGTGCTGTGTTCTCTTACTTTGCTACAAACTGCAGTTACTAGAATTTTTTTTTTTCTGAACATCGAAAGCCCTTAGCAAACAAAACATAACAAAACACAAATAACAACCACCACAAAAGACAGACTTTTCTGTTCTCAGGAGATGGGAGGGAAACCACAGCTCTGCTTCACCCCCAGAAACAATGCACTGTAATCGTGTAAATACGGCCTTCCCTCCTGTTACCCTGCAAGTTTCCCCTTTATTTTTACTGTTGTTGCTCCACCTCCATTCTTTTCCTGCAGCATTTCCTTCTTTTCCACAGGGGAGACCTCAGCACTGTGATTTGGGATTAGCCTTCACAGCAGCTGGCAAGGGTGAAGAACACTTGAGTAGTCACAGAGACAAACAAGAAGGGCAACTGGGTGATGGGACTGCGCAGAAAGTCATGGTAAAGCTCTGTTGGCTTCAACACATTCAGTGGGCTCAAACATGAACTCACAGCAGCAGCCGTTGGTTAGAGAAGTCTCTGGGTTTTGGTGTGTCTTTGGATCCCAGGACACGCACTTACAGAGAGCTTGTGGGATAGTATTGGGTAGGAGTTGGAATCCAAAGATTCTTCCTATTGCAATGGGGAAAAGGCTTATTATCTATAGCTGTGTCCTTTTCTTCATTCAGTTAAATAACGAGCGTAAGTTCAGCATACCTGTGAGGGAAACATTTGATCATTCAGTTGTGTTAGAATTTATAAAATACCTTCCTCATCAGTCTTAAGAAGGGGCTCGCATACTTGGCTTTGCATGTTTTTTTATTCCTGGTCTCCACATTCATTACATGTTTCCATGTGGAAGGCAATGTTATCACTTCAGTGCTATCATCTGGTCTCTATATGTAAACATTATTTGCCCGAACTTGGAGCTTATTTCACTTTTCCTACTGAAGGCAGTATTCATTATTGGACAGGAATTTCTTAGAGACCTTGTACAGAGCAACTATAGTTACACATATGTTCATTTTTTATAAGAAGGCTTAAGACACACATCAGTCTGTTCATAATATGGATTAGAAGAGAAGATAGATTATTAACTTTTAAAGCATTTTTTTTTTCTGGGCTTGTTTCACTTTTATACCAGATATGCATTATTTTCTTAAGTAAAACATTAGTAAAGAAAATGTTCCAAAACTGGTTCAATAGAAGCAAATTGTTGAGACAATTTACCAGGAGCAAATAACATTTTGTAATTTATGACTTTGTGAATTGTGAGAAAGGATCTAAATATCTGAAAGAAAAGTTTCTCCTTTTTTTTTTTTTTTTTTTTAAAGGCACACATTCAAAAAAACAATGGTTGTGCTCCCTCTGCTGGTTTTGCTGGAACAGTTAGAGGGACAGTTTGGGAAGAGGAAGTAGAGAAGAGGAAATTCTGATTTTTGCTTGTGTTTTACATGTTGCTTGTACACAGAATTTTCACATGGGTTGACAGAAAGTGTTACCCTAGTTGGTAAGTTTCCCCGTAATAGTCAGGAGAGATGCTGACGCAGAGCCAGATAATTGCAGTTTCTTAAATGAATTCCTTCTTTCTTATGTCCTGGAGCAGAACTGAAAATGTACCATTTATTTTTTCCCCATTTTTTTTCTTCTTTTTTTCTTCTTTTCTTCATTTTTTGGGTACAGTCTGACTGTAGAGCTCCTGCTGTTCTCAGCCTCCTAAGTATTGGAATTACAGGTGTAATCGCCAGGCCCAGTTAAAAACATAACAGTTTTTATTTTATTGGCAATATTTTGTTAAACATAAATCTTGTATAACTAATTCTTGATAATTAGCTGTGTTTAGGCATTTATTTATTTATTTATTTATTTATTTATTTATTTATTTATTTATTTATTGTGTGTGTGTCTATGTGTAGCGTCTAGGTACAGAGGACTGCTTGTGGGAATATATTTTCTTCTTCCACCATGGGTTCCAGCAGGTTTCAGGACTTAAACTCAGGTGGTCAGGCTTGGAGACAAACACCCTTAGCTTTTGAGCTGTCTCACTGGCTCAGCTGACTGCATCAAACGGAGAACCTACCATCAGGTTCACACCAGTGAATAACAAAATGGCTGGTGGGAATGACACTTTCATCTGGCTATTGCATTTTAAAGAGAACACTTTATTAGATAATCTTAGTCCATATCCTCCTACCGTACAGATATTTGGAAACTGCTCAGGTAATATACTTTTTCATGATATTGAAATTAGAATTAAGGGTTCTCAGTATTTAACAAATAACCCATACTCTCTCTGGAATGTTGACTTTCACGAATCAGTTTACAAATGCTTGGACCAAACCACTCAAATCTTTCTGTTGTAGTGTGTTACAGTGCTCTGTTCTGTGTCTTTAGAAGCATTTGATGTGAAGCTTCTCTGTACTTACTCAGCTCTTTCTATCAGCTTGTGTGTTTAGGTGCACATCAGTTAAGTACCAGACGATAAATGAAACAATGAAACAGCCTCACAAAGGGTATGTGCATTCAGTGTATGTTGGTGTGTGGGTGGGGTTGGGGGTGGTTTCCAGGTTCTATGGACTTTCAGAGAGGCTTCTACTAAGGACCAGACTGGGAGGAAAGGGATAGAGAATGTGGGGGAGGTGGGGACGCTGTGTAGCAGGGCAGGATGGAAAGGTTTTTTTTTTTTTTTTTACCTGAGACCACCCTCCTCTTAAATATTTGTCTTTGTTGGGGGAATGTTGTAAAATGGTAAGACAGGAAACATCGGGGTAGAAAGACAGCTCTTTCTTACCAAATCAATCCTACGAGCATCACTGTAAACAAGTTACCTTCAGAAGTTCTTTTTCAGACCCTGCAAATCACCAAGGAGCAGGCGTGTCTCGGAGAGAGTTAACATCAGGCAGAAGCAGTTTCAAACAGAAGTGATGCAGCTGTAGCTACCAGAGTTCTGGCATGGTGAGCCACGGCTCTGGAAAGACAGAAGAGAATGGAGGATGTCAGGAACAGACTGAGCAGAGGCAGAGTCTTGGGTTCTAGCGCTATAGACAAAGCCTATCAGGCAGTGGAGCAAAGCAAACATAAGATGCATTCCCTGTGGCTGAGCTCTGAGATCAGACGTGAGCTCTGGAGGTTGGGATGTGACTTGTCATGGTCAAGACTGATTTGATACCGACCACACTATGTTGCTAAATTCTTTCATCTCTCATCTGGAAAATATTTACACGCATGGGTTAAATTAGGACCCAGAGCTCTCACAGATAACTGCTCCAAAAGGATGTTTGGAAATATTATTGGATGGAGATGGGTCATGCATGGCGCTTGCTTCTTAAACCATGCTGTTTGGGCTTGTGTTTACTTAACCTGTCCATGGAGTAATTCTGCATTAAAGATTTGAGATGAAAGAGATGAAATAATCTCACACTCAAGCAGCTTTTTATGTGCACAATCAGTACCACACAATCGCTATTTGTTTGTTTGTCTTTAATCCTGTCTTTTCAGATGATATTTATTAAGTTTCTTGAATGTTTTACTTTTTTTTTTTTTTTTTTTTGCATCACCTCGAGTGGATGGATCTAGAGGAGGGATCTCTTCTGTCACTGTTCTTCACAGAGTTGTTGGCAGTGTACAAGAGCGATCAAAAGGGGGGGGTGGCAGTGGGAGGGTCCTTGGTTTTACAGGTTTGCTTTGTGTAATATAGTTACTCTGATAAAAACAAAACAAACCCTTATAAAAATTTCAAAAAGCCATGAGACCATTTTGCTGCTTTGAAGTTGATACACAGGAGCCATTAAATGATGGCTCAAGGGCTGGAGAGTCAGAGGTTAAGAGCACTGGTTGCTCTTCCAGAGGTCCTGAATTCAATTCCCAGCAACCACATGGTAGTTTACAACCATCTATAATGAGATCTGGCGCCCTCTTCTGGCTTGCAGGCATGTATTGTATACATAGTAAATAAATAAATATTTAAAAGAAATGATGGCTCAAAGGGTGCTTGCTGCCGAACTGTCTGAGGTTTGATCCCAGGACCCTGTTCGGTGGAAGGAGAGAACAGATTCCTGTACATGTGCATTGCCCCTGATCTGTCCTTACTGAGCACTGGCAGCCACATATGCCTACACATGAAATAAATGAGTAAATGTAAGAAAAAAAATTAATAATACAAGCAATTCAAAGTACAGAAATTTAACTGAAGGCCTGGTTTCCTAAGGTAGGGTCTTTGTGAATCAGGTTCTCTCTTTTTAATAACATAATGCTAAATGTTTTGTTGATTTATGTTTTGCCTGTGTGTTTGTCTATGTACCTTGCGCATGCCTGACGCCTCAGGAGGATGGAAGAGGGCATCAGATCCCCTGGGCCTGGAGTTATAGATAGTTGTAAATTGCCATGATATTACTAGGAATAGAACCTCAGCCCTCAGAAAGAGTAGCCAGTGCTCTTAACCACTGATGCATCTCTGCAGCCCCTCATGGATCAGGTTCTTTACAAATTAATTCTTTATGAATAATTCGGTTTTGTGTGAAGCAAATTTTATTTTTAAATTTTACCAGTTTTTTGTTTTTGTTTTTAGACGTAGACAGCCTAGAACTTGTATGTAGACAAAGCTGACCTTGAATTTGAGGCTATTTTCTTGTCTCTGCCTCCCAAATGCTGGGATTATAGGCATCCACCATCACGCTTAGATTTTTTTTTTAAACTTTCCTTTTGTTTAGAACTTCTTGTGTAGTTCATTCCAGCCATGACCTCATTAAATAGCTGGCACTATTCTTGAACTTTTGATCCTGTCCCAGATGCTGTCACCATGCCCACAACAGTTTACACTTTTAGATGGATGCGTGCTTCTCTCATCGTTTGATCATATCACATCTGACACTAAGAAAACATTGATCTATATAGGGTTAAGAAACACGTATGATGTAGTGTATTTTATTTCAGGTATCCTTTAATTAAAATATATAATTTAATTTTATTTATATTACCTAAGATTTTTTTTTTAAAGTAAGTTAGGTATCCATATTCGCTTTCCCCATTCTCTTTTCTAGTCCTCCAGTTGTACATCATTGGGTACACTATAGTGGTGCTCTGTAGCTGCAGGCTCTACACCAACGATTTAACTGACCACTAATCAAAAGTATTTGGAAGGGCTAGAGCGATAGCTCAGCTGTTAAGAGTGCTTGCTGCTCTTGAAGAGGATCTGGGTTTCGTTCCCAGCACACACAGGGTGGCTCACAACTTTCTGTAACTCCAGTTCTAGGCCATCCAACACCTTCTTTTGCTCTCCAAAGATACTAGACACACATACATTCACATATATGCACAGAAGCAAAACATTCATACACATAAAATAAAAATAAATAAGTATTTTTAAAGTATTTGGGGAAAATTGTATATATACCAAACTCAGTAGAGAGATGTTTTCTCCTGGCCATTATCCCTTAAACAATATACTATCACACTGTTACATAGCATATACATTGATCTGAGTGTTAGAAACAATCTATGGATGTTTTTACAATGTAGAAGAGGAATTCCATATACTGGTGCATGCCAGTAATTTCAGCACTAGGGAGACTAAGGCAGGAGAATTGCAAGTTTAAGGCCAACCTGAGTTGCCTCACAAGACCTCTGCCTCAAAGAGAAACACACACACACACACACACACACACACACACACACACACACACACAGAGAGAGAGAGAGAGAGAGAGAAAGACATGCTACTGGTTTCATGCAATAGGATGGTGTTTTCCACAAAGAATATAAGTACCCTTAAATTAGGGCACCACTATCTGCCTATTCATTTAAAGCAGAATCTCTCCTTGGAACTCAATTTGTTTTCAGCCAGAAAACTACTATCTGTAACTCCTTTGGGAGTTGGGATAATGGGCCTGTGCTGGATTTGCTACATGGGTGTTGGGATCCAATCTCTGCTTCTCACCATGGTGCAGCAGGTTGTCCCAACCCTGAGCTATCTCTATAGCCCAAAGCAATATGTTTTGGGACCACAGGAGATTAACTCATCTCCCCTTTTAATTCCTAGCTTTAGACATTTTGTGGTTTAGGTACCTCTTTTCATAATCCCTTTTCCTCTGTTGTATGAAAGGAAATGAGAAAAGATACTCACAAATGGGAGTTACCTAAGGATGTTTTGTTTTCAGAATCTTAGTCACAGCGTTTATTGGATAATAAATCCCCAGTGAAACTCTCTCCTCTTCTCATGCCTGTTTAGATTTTCATAGAGAAGAAATATGAACCTGGTTTGCTCTTGGGATTCCCTTTCCTGACTCCCTAAACGTGTTTGGCTGCACGTCTCAGAAAGATGGAGTATCTAAGATGACCCGGAGGAAGCTGGAAGGTGAAACTGCGCTTGAGCCCTGGCTGCCCTTCATCTCCCCTGAAGAGAATATTCCCACATGGCTTCTCATGTGATAGAACAGAGCTGTTTGGCCAGGAGGCTGGGCCAGGAGCCAACAGAAAGAAAGGAAGCGAGGTGAAGAGTCTCGATAGCCACCTAGATAGATCTTTCTGCTCTGAGGACCCCACAGTGCCTTGGGTGTGGTCTAATGTTCACATTTCAGGAAGTAAGATGCTAACAATTTGTGGTAAGGCTTGATTTCTCCTAAAGCGGATGTCCCTGCGTTTGAGATTAACCAGCAAGTGGACATCAGGCTGCTCCTTCCTTTCTGAGTGTGGGAAAGTGTTGGCATTTCTGGAAGCAGCCAAGTCACCTTCCCACGATGGGAAGTTCAGGCACTGGTTTGGCATTATCATTTTGTGACAGGGAAATGGTATATGCTACCCAAACCCTTAATGGCTGCCAGATGATAGTGGAGAAATCAGGGTCCCCTCCTGTGGTACTTAAACTCTAAGAACAGACTCAAATGAAAGCTGAAGGACAATTTTCTTAGAATTTCCCAAGGCAAGCAAGCTGTAAAGCTCAGCAGCTGCCTGGAGGAGGAAGGAAGGAATAAAGAAAGCCAGGGTCTTTCAGCTAAACCATGGGGAAAGAAGGGGAACGTGAGAGAAAGATAAGGAAGCCTAATCTAGCAGATAAAGCTTGCTTAAGAGAGAGTTAGAAAGAAGCAAAGGAATGTACTTTCTGAGTCATGTGGGCTTACTTACTAACCTGCCTGGCTGCAGCTGTGTAAGCTATTGTGCACTAGCAGGAATTCTGAGAAGAAAGAGCACATTATCTCATTTAAGGGGTAACTATTTTGCCTAGCTCTTTAGTGTGGCTTAAGAAGAAGCTGCCTTCCTAGGAGTGGTCCCTTAGCCAGGCCCTCTTACCTACGCAAATGGAATGTTAGGTCTCCACCCAGGCCAGAGATTGTATCTTCTAGACCAGAAGGAATTTTTTCTTTAACGGATCTTTACTGTTGCTGTGTAACCAAGACAGCTAAGATAACGGTTAAAACAGTGGTAGAATGCTTGCCCAGAGTGGACATGCCAGGATCTGAGTTGATGCTCTAGAAGAAGAAAGGAAGAGGGAAAGAGGGAGATGGAGAGAAAAAGGGCAAGACAGAGGGTGAGGGGAAGAAAAGGAGGGAGGGAGAGAGAAAGAGAAAGAGACAGACAGTCAAAGACAGTCAGGAGGGAAAAAAGAGAGAAGACAAGATGGCCAGTAAAGCATTTGGTTAATCAAACATAAAATTTGTTGTGAAGATTTAAGCCAATGCTTTCTCTATTGATTCAGAGTTTCTAGGGCTTAGGGTGAGCAACTCAGTGGTACAATGACTCTAAAATAGACATCTCTTCTGTTGATATGGTTTCTTCTTGTAGTAGAGTAACATTTCTAGAATGTTTTGTGGTGGTATGCTTCGGAATCCTAAAAAGAGATGTGCTAGAGTGTTGCTCTAAAGCCCTCTGATTCAAAGGCTCCTTTCTTCCATTGGACCAAGCACAACAGCAGCATTCACCATGGAACATAACTGGGGTTATGGAAGTTTTGAGTACGACTAAGAGCTTTGTACCTGATGAAGAGTTCGTTAGAGAGCTGTTACTGTGTGATTGAGAAATGTTCCCACAGGTTTGGATGTTGAAGGCTCGGACCCAAGCTGGTGGCACTATTTTGGGAGATGGCAGAAGCTTTAAGAGGCAGAGTGGATGGAAGTGGGGTACTTCCTGACTCTCCCTGTTTCCTAACTGCCATGAGATTAACTCTGAGCCACCATTTTCATCATAGTGTTCTGCTTTGGCTCTGGACCAAAGCAAAGACACGGCTGACTCTGCACAGAAATCCCTGAACTCATGAAGAGATTCAAACTATGATTCAAACATCAGCAAAAATGATGTAGAAGAGGGGTTTATATAGAAAGTGTTTTTGTTCTAAAATAACACTTGTAGAACTAAAAGAAAACAGAAATAGAATAAGCGCACTAAAACCATCATTTCCAACATTAAGATAAGTCCTAAGAACTCACACTCAAGTGTAATAAAACAAACAGATCAAAGAAAAGAATGTTCTTGAGAAAAGAACATAAACAGTGATGACAAAGATGTTCCAGGAGAGACTAACTGGAAATTCTGAAACAGAAAGCCCCAACTCTAAAACAGACCTGCTCAATCATTCCCAACTGCAATAAAGAAGAGAGAGAAAGTAGGTCAGGACTAAAGAATCAAGAACTGACTGTTACTGTCAATAATCATGCATGGTTGGGCAGCTACACAGACCTGCTCCTGGTTCACAGTTTGGGATGTGCTCACCTCTCCATCATGCCATGTTGAATCAAGGTGGGGCATTCTCTAAGGAGTCAGTAGCGAAATGATTCACCGGAGAACTAAGATGAAGCTGATGTGCGTATCTATTCCCTAAACCTGGCTCACCTATAAAGAAGAGGAATGACGTGAGCATTCCTAGTTGATTACCTCAAGCTTTTCCGTAATAAATCGCTCTCGTCATTGGGCCTATGAATACTAATTGAGCACACACAGCAAGAGACAGTGCTGGCTTTCAACAAAAGGGCTCTCAAGCTGCCACTAACAATTCCTTTACTGGTATCTCTCAGTCATCTTGTCTCCAGATTGGAAAGTTTTTTGAAATTACTCTATGCTAGAAGTACCCTATTGCTCCACTCTTAGGAGTTCATATTGCTTTTACAAATTCAGCTCTGATGTCTGGATGCTCACAACCACCTGTAACTCCAACTCCAGGAGCACGCAAAGCTTCTGGTCTCTGAGGACACCTGCACTCAGCTGTACATACCCAGGCAGGAGTGCACACACATGCACATAATTAAACACAAAATAAATGTCTCAAAAATAAAAAAATACCACCAATATATATTAGAAGGTTAAAAGAGAGAGTACTTACCATTCTGGTCCTAAGATCTAGCTGGACCAAAAACCAGGATATGAGGACATGCTTAGAGATGACAGCATATCATCAGGTATCCTGGATGTTACATCTGCTCTCATTATTTTATGAGGCTTTGGGGGTTCTCTCCCTTGGGATGAAGTAAGTATATTTTATGCATGAAAAGAAGCCTGAACCTGAACCAAATGCTATGCTGCATGGAATAGCTGTGGAAGACATTAGGCTATGTTCTCTGTCTCTCTCCTTCCAGGAAAGCAGCAGGATTGAATTTCTCTCCTCCATGTCACTTTCTTAAGCCAGTAAAATGAGAACGGAGGGGCCATATGTTTCTTCCATGTGGTGGCTTTAAGTGACAGCGTTCAGTTCTGCACATCTCTTTTTCTAGCATTCCTTTGCTTTGGTGATTATGGAAGCAAGTTCCTGATAGACCATCTGTCAACCCACATCCCTGAAGGACTTTTGTGAGCAGAGGCCCTGCACACTGCAAGGATGCATAGT
This sequence comes from Psammomys obesus, assembly GCF_907164565.1. Taxonomy (NCBI): domain Eukaryota; kingdom Metazoa; phylum Chordata; class Mammalia; order Rodentia; family Muridae; genus Psammomys; species Psammomys obesus. The sequence goes on from NW_026591086.1 coordinate 42,926,026, forward strand.
CAGAAAAGACAGAAGACTGTCCAGTGTTAAATACCACTGAGGATTCCTGAGGTGTTATTGCGTCAGAAACCAGCACCTGCTGAAGTATGTGCAGCTTCCTGCAAAGATGAAAATTAGCAGGGTGACAATGCCAGTCTGTCTTAGCTGATGTGTCTTTTTTTTTCCTTCCAAATATAAACGCTTCCATTTTAATTCACCTTGATACTAAGTTTTATATAGTTTCTGTCTTGTGAAATAGTATCCAGTAATTTCTCCCTCTCCTCACTCCTCCTCCTGCCCTCCGTCCTGTCCCCCTTTTTGTTGATATTGTTGTTGTTTAAGACAAGGTCTCACAGAATGGCTCACGCTGACTTTGAACTCACAGCAATCATCCTTTCCTGGCTTCTTCACAGGTCCTAGTATATAGGCACTTCCAGCATTATAGCACAGTCTGCATCTACCTACTATTTCTTATGCCTGAGCCCCCAGAGGCCTAGCAAAGAAATGTAACCACACAATGTGGAAAATCATTTATATCTCAAGCGTACTTTGCTCAAGGGTGTTTTCTTCCTTTTCTTCCCAGAACAGAGTTGAATGAATGCCAGCCTAGCGCTGACTACTTGGACAGATGGAGGAAGACGGCGATAAGAAATTTATACCTCCAAAGTATTTTTTTTCTCTATTTTTGAAACTCTGGCCCATGTAACAGATAATTATTGATGTTTATCAACTTAACTTAAAATTAGAAGTTTAGACTTGAACTGTTGATTATTTCTTATGGATACCTGCATCTGAGCTGGACCATCTTCTTTATCTGGGCTTGATCCAGCAGCTCCTCCTTAGGCTGCTGGATGTGTTCAATCAGCCGAATCACTAGAGGGAAGGTGGTTCAGGTAGCTTCACTAGGATGCTGTTTCCAATTCACACAGCTTTATTTGTCAGTAAAATATGCAAGCTTATTTTCAAGGCAATAGCAAGAACCCTGAGAGGAGGCAGACTCAAGCACCCTTTCAAACTTTCAAGTGTGTCATGTCCCTTATTGCTTCATCAGCCAAAGAAACCCATCAGTGCTGATATTAACAAAGAGCACGGGTACCGGTGGAGGAGGCGAGCAGCAGTAGAAACAGTATGGAACCTTAGCTAAGTGCGTGGACAAGCAAGGTTTATCTGAAAGAGAAGCAAAAACAAGACAAGAACGACACACCAACCTTGCCAGACTGTAGTCTAAGAACACCTGGAAATCTGCCTGAAGGTGTGTTTCCGGCCCATGTGTATAGCTGTCCACTAGGAAGGTAGTTTTCGCCTTATCTACTGAAAGGGATGGAATTTCATCAACACCTTCTTTGCTTCTGTATATTCCTGATGGCTCCAGTCAGAATTTCTCAATACTCTTGAAGTCCTGCAAGCACTTAGTATATGTAAGGCCCTGTGTACATGTCCTTAATGAAAATGCAAACAACCCACGGGCAGGCTTTGCGTTTTTAATCCTGAAGTTGTTCTTTGAATATATAAAGGCTGTGACTCACTCATGCAGCAGAGCTCCTGCAGGCCTCGGTCACAAGCCAAAGTCAAACGGTGCTTTCTGGAAGCCAGAAGCGCTGGTAAGTTAGGGCGGTCCACATGCTTACAAAGCGTCAAAACCGTCTGCCTTCGTGTTAAAGTCAACGTCCAAATCCACACCGAAAGTGTCTGCATCTAAAATCAGGGGGATGCACCTGGATGCCTGTTTGGGCCATCTGGGCTCACAAGTTTTGCTCCCCACCCCCAACACTTCAACTTCTGTCATAAGTCTCTTAGAAGGCCACCAAGCTAGCAGATCAGTGACGTCTCTTGCTATCTATGAGCTCTGCCTTTGCTTCTTTCTCTTGAGATCCCTGTAATAAAATACTTCTTTCTAAGATGATCCATGAATTTCAATCTTTAAATTCACTAGACGGGAACCCAAAACCACTACTCAAGTGACAGGCACAAACTTTCTGGAAACATACCCAACCCCCCTGCCCCAACATAGACACCCAGCTAAACCCCCTCAAGAGTTGAGAAAGATTCCACCTTTGAAAAAGACATCCCAAGATTGGGCAGAGATCAAACTCTGATTTTACGTAAGTCTTAAAGTTTTAAATAAAATTCCATGAAGCTGGAGAAAAAAATATGATGGGTAAAGAGCAATTTTGAGAGTCAGAAATAATAGCACATGCCTAACAATCACAGTACTCCAGCAGCAGAGGCAGGCAGATCTCTGTGAGCTTGAAACCATCCTGGTCTATATAGTGACGTTAAGACCAGCCAAGGCTATACAGAAAGACACCATCTCAAAGAACAAACACAAAGCCAACAAACAAAGCAGAGTATTGGTTCTCTCCTGAGGACTATGACCTAGCCAGCTATGAGAACTTGCCTTACTATTGTTTCTATTGTTGCGAAGAGACACCATGACCACAGCAACTCTAATGGAGGAAAACATTTAATTGGGGCTGTCTTAGAGTTTTAGAGGTTATTATTATTATTATTATGGCAGGAAGCATGGCAGCATGCAGTCAGACATGGTGCTGGAGGAGCTGAGGGTTCTACATCTTGGTCCCCAGGGAACAAGGAGAGACAGTGTGCCACATGCGGTGTAGCTTGAGAATAGAAGACTTCAAAGAGCAACCCCACAAAGATACTTCCTTCAGCAAGTGTCCTTCACCTCTAACAGTGCCATTCCCTCTCGGCCTATGGGGCTCAGTTACATTCAAACTACCACATTTCACTCCCTGGCCCTCATAGTCTATAACATAATGCAAAATGCATTTAGTCCAACTTCAAAAGTCCCCATAGTCTGTAAAGTTCCGAACTTGCTTAAAAGTCCTGGTTTAAAGACTCTTCTGAGACCTATGCTATCTCTTAACTGTAATCCCCTATAAAATCAAACTCAAAAAGCAGACCACATACTTCCAACATATAATCACAGAGGATATACATTACTGTTCCAAAATGGAGGAAAGGGAGCATAGCGAAGAAATACAGTACCAAAGCAAGATGGAAAACAAGCTGGGCAAACTCTAAACTATGCACGTCCATGTCTGATGTCCACTCTTCAGATATCCAATTCCTTTAAGCTTTTTTGACTGGAACATACTTTTTTCTCTTGGGCTGGTTCCACTCCCTGTTAGCAGCTTTTCTCAGTGGCATTCCAAAGCTCTGGCATCTCTAACATCTTGGGATCTCCAAGCCTGTATTATAGGCTTCACTTCACAGCTTCACACAATGGCCTTTCTAGGCCTCCATACAGGGACACCCCTGCCACCCACTTTGAGTCAATGACTTTCCTTAGTCCTAGAGGGAGATTCCACAATTCCTTTCTTCTATTCTTGACTCTAAATCCAGAGCCATGTGGACAAAGCTGCCAAGTTCTGCTGCTTGCTGGGGCTGGAACTTGGCCTGCTTGTTCAATCACGTCTTCACCAGATTTCTGTTTTCAATACTTTTCTTCACTGCCTCAGCTTGGCTATCCCGGAACTTGTTCTGCAGACCATGCTGACCTTGAACTCAGATATCTGCATGCCTCTGTCTCCTGAGTGCTGGGATTAAAGGCATGTTCCACCTAGCCTGGACCTAAATTGTTCTTGAATTTCTTTTCACAAAATGGAAGCTTAGCTTAATAGGATCTTGCCCTAAGGTCACCATTCCCTCCCTTTACTTCATTTAATATCTTTAATTTGTTTATCTCCTTGAATTTGGGATTTAGCTTCATTCAACTTCCTGGTTTTCCTTTTCTCCTTTACATATATATTTTGTATTTTTCCTTGCTCAGCTTGCTCCTTTTCATCAAAACACTCTTCACATGAGTGAACATTAGTAACCATACAACAGAGTCTATACTAGTCTTTTTTCAGATTTCCTTTGCCAATGCAGTTAATCTAAATCTCTTCACTTAAGCCTCACAACAATAACAACTCTTATCGAAGAAAACCTTTAATTGGGACTGGCTTAGACATTCAGAGGTTTAGTCCATTATCATCATTTCGGGAAGCATGGCAGCATATAGGCAGACATGGTGCTGGAGAAGGAAATGAGAGTTCTACATCTTGATCTGCAGGCAACTAGGAGAGACTGTGTGCCATACTGGGCATAGGAAATATCAAAGCCCAACCCCACAGTGACACACTTCCTTCTATAGCAAGGCCACATCTACTCTAAAATAATGCCACTTTCTATGATCCTGTGGGGGCAAATTACATTCAAACTACCACACCCAATTAACAGTATTGGGAGGGTTCTGTCTTGTGAAGTAGACTTTAAGTTCAATCAGAACAAGTTTGTAACTCCCATAACATTTGTGCCACTATTGCTGGGCCATTTGTTCCTGTAGTTTACAAGGTTCACAGCTAACTTTCAAGACTATGAAAGCTAACTAGTAGGTATGAAGCCTATAAGATGAGTATCAGTTCTCTGTGTCCTGTGATTCAGACATATGGTCTCTTCAGCAATAAGAACTTGCCATCAAAATAGCCCAGGCATTTTGAAATTTTTTTTTTCAAAATTAAGTTTTAAAATATTCAAAGTTAGAGGCTGGAGAGGTGGTTCAGTGGTTAACAGCACTGGTTGCTCTTCCAGAGGGCCTAGGTTCAATTCCCAGCATGCATATGGCAGCTCATAACTGTCTGTAACTCCAGTACCAGGACATCTGACATCCTTACACATACATACATGCAGGCAAAACACCAATGCACAAAAAATAAAATGGGTAAGTTATAAAAAATTTCAAAATTATATGAGGCAGACTATATATAATTGATATCAAAAGTTAATATAAAATTATTATAATGACTTTAGAAAAAATATAAAAAAATTGCTTCATTTTTAGCTGCAAAGCACCACTCTGGATATACTGCTGTGAAGTAACATACACTCACACAGACTTTGAAGAGGCCCCAAAAAAGACTTATCTTTAGAAATTGAAGGGGCACATAATACAGGAACTGGAATACTGGGATGATTTTCATGAAGTCATTCTCGCTGATCTTAAAGCTCTGATGGACATTGCATGCTGCCTTAGGCTGAATCTCATTGTCAAATGCCTTGAAGGGAATGTCACACTCCTCAGGAACCGGTTATGCTTCCCTGAAGCCAAGAAACTTGTAAAGCATTGACACCATGAACTCATAAGTCTCCTCCAGGGGTCTGTTCCAGAGTGAGACAAAGGGTTCATGCTTGGGGGTGGCATGTAGGGATCTCTAAAGGATCTAGCCTAAAGTAGTTCTTGCTATAGGGTTAGGTTCACTCTCTCTTTATAAGTCACAAATCTGAGGTCTCTAAGAATTCTAGTAATCTCAGGACTTTTATTCTCTAAATGGACATAGTTAAAATTCTTAAGTTCTTACTCATATTCATAGATTCGTGCACCTCTCAAGCCTTTTCGGAGAAACTTCTTTTTAACAGTAAATGGAAATTAATTCAGAGTTTCATTTACATAGTACATATGCAATGAATAGGAGACTAAGGAGTACTTAGCTCAAGATGTCGCATATTCTCCTAAGGTCCAGGGACTATCATGGAAGACAGAAAAACTGTAAGAGCCTTAGCTTGGGGAAGACTAGAGTGAAACAGTGTCTTCTGAACATGACAAAACTGATGTACTCAAGAACTAACAGCACCTGTGGTTGTTGCACAAGACTAATACAAGACCGAACCAGTCAACACTGCAAGAGTCTCTGTCCTTAGCTGACCAGCTATTGACAACTAGAGAACTATGGGAGAGGTACAGTCAGTTTTCTATCATGGTATGGCCACTGATAGGTGGACATATTCCAGTGGATGTCCTCAAACTCATGAATATATGGGCAGCACAAATTGGACTCTGTGATATGTATTTTTTTTTTAAAGCAAAAAGTGGCAAAAAGTTGCAAGAGGGTAGAAAAAGAGAAGTGGATCTGGGAGGAGATAGAGGGAAGAGTAGGGGAAGGTGAAGATGATCAAAATACATTGAATGTACACGTGGAATCTCAAAGAATAGATAAAAATGTTATAATTTTATTTTAAAGAATGCTGAGGTTTTTCTGCAACTATCTAATATCCATCTTGTCAAGATTGAGCCTAGCACCTTGGCCTTGTCAGAGGTTACCAGTGAAAAGTTCAGACAGAGCCCAAGTCTCACAATATTTTCTCAAGGGATCCTGTGTTGGCTGACTAAGCTTCTCTCATTCTGAATAATCAGTCATTCTAATGTTAAGGCAATGATGCTGTATGTAATCGTCAAACCATAATACCATCAGGCTTACTGTGTGCTTAAAAAGCCGAAAGGAGTAGCAATCTTGGGCACATCCCTTACTTTGTATTGAATTTTACAATTTCCAAAAACACAATATCACAAAAAATAAAATGTCTGCTTTCGCTCCATATTTATAGGTTATCAGCCATAATTCACAACTTGTATGTTTCGTTTTTTGTCCAGTAAATATTGTTAAATGGATTTTAAAATATCTTAGATGTTCACTAGTTTTCTTTACTTTTTTCCATAGTAGTTTGAAAACTCCTAGTTTTTCCTGTCTCACAGGAAGAAGGTGTGGTGGCTTGAAGAAGGGTGGCCTCAGTGCTGGGTGGTGGTGGCACATACTTTCAATCTTAGCACTAGGGAGGCAGTTGGGTCCCCAAGTTTGAGGCCAGCTTGGGCTACTAAGTGAGTTCCCGGACAGCCAGGGCTGTTACACAGAGAAACCCTGTCTGGGCGTGGGGAGGGGATCCCCAATATGTGCGTGTGTTTGAATGCGTAATCATCACGAAACGGCACCTCTCTGAGCGGGATGTAGCTACTTCTCCAGCACTACGGCAGTCTGCCTCCAGCCTCCCCACCGCCATGCTCCCTGTCACAATAATGGACTAAGCCTCTGCAACTGTCGGCAAGCCTCAGTTAAATGCTGTCCTTTATAAGAGTTGCCTTGGTCATGGTGTCTCTTCACAGCAATAGAACAGTGACCAAGACAACCGTTTGAATCTAATCCATTTTAGAGATCTCATTTACTTTTATGCAAAAAAAAAAAAATAATAATAGTAGTAACTGGGTGTGTTGCCACACCCCTGTCAGCACAGCACTAGAGAGGCAGAGGCAGGTGGATCGCTATGAGTTCAAGGCCAGGCTGCTCAACACAGCGAGATTCAGGCCAGGCGGGGCTTTGTATTGAAACCCCATTCTAACAAGCAAACAACAAAGATAAATAAATGATAAAATAAGGTACTTGAAAAGCACTTGGTATTAGTAGACATTATATAAGTGTAAATTAAAACCAAAGAAAGTCACTCCTAACCCCCTACATTTAGCCAAATTACTAAATTTAAAGTTAGTAATTTTGGCAAATTAGGAAGACCCATTAGTAAAATGTGATGGCAAATATGTCAAAGAGCTAAAACTCTCAGACGTGGCAGTTAGAATGTGGAACACTGCACAGCTTTGGAAAGCAATTTGTCTCTTAAATGATAAATACACATGCATGAAAGCTGGGCCAGTGATATGCTCCATGGGTAAAGGCACTTGTTGACAAGGAGAAAAGTGAGTCTCACAGTTGTCTTCTGACTTTCACATGTGCACTGCGGCACACACATCTCCCCCCAAGACAAATAATTCCCTATATTAAGTTCTTCCTTTGCTATTGCCTGGCCTGGGGCTTATGTTCCTTGTTTATCACAAATGAAATTAAAGTAAGAAAGAATTTGACTGAGAGGTAACACATAATCTTAAACTGTAAAAGCAGTGCAAAGAAATGTTTAAACTATGAAACCACTTGCAGAGCTTAAATCCACTTAGAGGGAGGGGGTATCTTTAAAACTGGGAAAAGCAAAGAATGGAAGTGAATTAATCTAATCATACAATTACAAAATTCACACTGGTTTCACTTCCGATACATTCAGATCCGGTGCTCAGAAAGTATAGTCAGAGTTACGTTATCTTCTCTTGCTTCACTTTCTTCTAGGTTACAAATCATACTGTGTCTGTCTATAGGACAGACCGAGGTAGTGCCAGGCTTATATCCTGCCAATTTTGCAGAAAGGGTTGCTCCTTGCTGATGTTCTAAAGAACTTCTGGTATTGGCGTTATTAGTGTGACTTGATTTGTGTGAGCACTTATGAAATAATCCTTTAACCATGGGAATGAAATTTTCTGATTGGCGAGGATTCAAGCTCCAACATAGCATCAGCACCACTGTCCATTGATAAGTAGGGAAGAAAATCCCCTCAGAGTTCCAGTACTGTGACCTTAAGGTGGGGGGCGGGGGAGTTGTGTGATCTTAACTGTTGATCAACTTTCCTTAACAAATGACAGATTTGAACATATCTTCAGAAACTGAAGTATCAATGCCATTTGGCATTTTTTGTTTATTTGTTTTAATCATTTGTATTGAGAAACCTCAACACAGTAGAAAATGAAGAGTCATAGTTGGCCCTTGAGTTCAGTATCCATGTATTCAACCAACTATAAATTAAAGATTTTAGACTGATAGATGATGGTAGATGATAGGATGATAGGCAGATAGATGATAGCTAGGTAGCTAGATGATGATTATGAAGATAGATATATGATAGATAAGAGTTGATAGAGATAGCTAGATGGGTAGATAGATAGACAGACAGACAGAGATAGATGATAGATAGATAGATAGATAGATAGATAGATGGATAGATGCATAGATGGATAGATAGATAGATGATAGATAAATAGATGATAGATAGATAGATAGATAGATAGATAGATGCATAGATGGATAGATAGATAGATAGATAGATGATAGATAAATAGATGATGGATAGATAGATAGATAGATAGATAGATAGATAGATAGATAGATTTTCCCCTAAAACATTCCAAGTGCACCGAGAATACTATACAGGCTAAATTATGAAAAACACACAGAAAAATTAGCTATGACTCCCACACCAGAATACATTTTTCCTTTTCTGCATTGCTTCAGCAATAGGCCTTCTTTTAAGTATTTTAGGGTCTTTCTAAGTAACTTGTAGTAATTTTTACCAGAAAGAACACACGAAAAAACCAGGGCTGCGGCTCCAGTTGTCTAGTACAACCCTAAAAAGGCTATCTGATCAGCTGCTTTCTAGTGATAAACAGTGCATCTCACTTATTAAGAATGTATCAAAGGCCAAGTAGGCCGGCAGCCAGTCCCAAGTTAACCTAAAGAGTCAGTAAGATGTAGATTATAGAACTGGAGAGCCGTGAGAACTTCCTTATGAGGAGAACGCCATAGCCAAGAAAGCTCCACTGCTTTTGAAACTGCATTTCAAACCAGTGCAAGTGAATGGGGATGAGACACAGGAGGTTCCTAACTGCCTTCTTTTTTCACAAAGAAACAGCAACATTATGGTACATTGCATGCTTAGTTGTTCAAGGTCTTAGGGTCTGGCAATGTATAAGAAATAATGAGTTGGTAAACTCAAAGACAGTAGAAAATAAAATTTAAAGCACTTAAATTAGTAGTCATTGATGATGGAAGCAGCAACGACAATAGGTCTTAAAAACCACATGCATTATTTTCCAGAAGTTACTTTTATTTATTTAATTTTTAAAAATCTGCCTTATTCCAAAGAAACGAAAGTTAAGTTTTCATTGTTTTCCAAGTCACCTTTTAATTGGTGAGGTCTCATCCTTTCATACAGAAAGATTTCTAGATTCCTCTGCCTGGCTTTCATCAGAGATTCCCAGGGACAACACCAGAGGAAAATAGCAACTAGGGTCTTCATTTCTTTCCCTGCTGTTGTGATAAAATATCCTGACAAAAGCAACTTAAGAAAGAATGTTTACAGCTTCATCGTGATGTGTTGGGGAAGTCAAGGTGTCAAGAGCTTGACAGACCTGGACTAGTGAATCCAGGACTGGAAAGCAGAGGTGATTGAGTGCTTGAACTCAGCTCACTTTCTATTTTGTGTTCTGTCTAGGTCCCAAGCTTAGGAAATGGTACCGCCCATTCTCAGTGTGGGTTCAGTTCATTTCCAGTTCAGTTAATACGGTCCACACAGTCCATCAAAAGCAGGCCCAGATTCCAAGTAATCCCTTATCTGGAGGCTTGTCTCCAGGCTGATTCAGATCTGTTGGACAATTAACACTAACCATCATACCAGCTGTTCCAGTTCATCCCTACTAATTACTCTGGTTGTTTTCTGTTGGTCTCTCTCCTTACCATTGCTTGATGAGGAAAGTGAATACCTGCTTACTCTCAAGACACTGTTTTCAGTTCTCTTTTCCCATGAATTCATCCTACAGAAACTGAGGGTGCTTTCAGCAAGTGGATTTAACCTCTGCAAGTAGATTTACAGTTTGAAAAACTCTCTGTACTGTTTTCTGAGTTTAAAAGTATATGTTACCTATTAGTCAGATTCTCAACTGCTCTTTTAATTTCATTTTTTAAAAGACTTAGTTGTTTATTATTTATCCAACATTCTGCCTGTACACCAAAAGAGAACACCAGATCTAACTATAGATGGTAGTGAGCCACCATGTGGTTGCTGGGAATTGAACTCAGAACCTTTGGAAGAACAGCCAGTGTTCTTAACCTCTGAGCCATCTCTCCAGCTGCCTTTTTAATTTAATTTATGACCAAAAAATAAATAAAAAAGTAGACTTTGGGTAATTTCCCTGTCTACACTTTGGACTTTATGAACATGTTAGGTGTTTTATGATATTTTTACCCATTTTTTAAAGGTATAGAAAAAGTTGCTCCAATATATTGCAAGTCCACTAAGCTTGGAATCAGGACCTTGGACTCAGCCTCTCTAAGAAAGTCCACTAAGCTTCTCACTACTGCTTAAAAAATAATAACAATCTTTAATGTGCTCATAACATTAAAAATTCCTAAAAGGTGAGTTTGAAAAGATGGTTCAGTGCTTAAGGGCACTGACTGCTCTTCCAGAGGACTTGGGGTTCAAACGCCAGCAGCCACATGGCAGCTCACAATTGACTGTAACTCCAAGATCTGACACTCTCACATAGGCACACATGCAGGCAAAATACCAGTGCACATGAAAGAAAGGTAATTTAAAAAGAAGAAGAAATTCTTAAAAGAATCCCACTTGAATTTAACTGTAGAAGTACAATGATAAATTAGGCAGAATAAGATGTTGAAACTCCAGATACGGTAGACAAAGCCAGAGCAGTAGAGGTGGAAGGGTTAGACAGTTTACTTAAAATCAAAAACTTTCAAATAGTAAAGTCAAAGGAAGAAGCCACAGACTGAATCCCCACGGTCGTTTCATGTTTTGCTCTGCTGTTGCAGGGTGTGTGCGTGCCTAAAAGAAAATGCTTTGCCAACTACCTTATGCTCTTCAGATACATCATGTTTTAAAGTTAGCCTATAAGAAGGTTTAAAGGATCCTCCTTTGTCTAGTTGCCTTTAGCCTGTAGTGTTTGGCTAGGTAAGAGAGCTTTGTGAATTATAAAGGTGAAATTGCCAGTTTAAAAAAAAAATTAAAGAAAAAAAAAGAAAGAAAACTTAGCTCTGCCAAAGTTCTGAAGGCTCTGTCTTGTGCAACAAAGCCACTGGCTTTGAGACCCTGCCACCATTCCAGCACCTTGTGCCAGATGCTGCATTTACTCAGGGTCATTCGGGCAAAAGGAGCGAAAAAAAAGTATTAAAGCAATGTGTACGTAGCAGGTTTGCCATATCAATCATGTTATGTACATTAGCGATAAGAGTTAAGGATTGAGTTGTTTGGAAGAAAAGTCACGTTTTCTCTTAGGGAGTGGAAAATTACCAGTAGACAGCATGCTTGAGTTTTCTTTTTAAAAACATTTTATTGGATTTACTCGTTTTATTGTATGTGTGAGTGTTTTACCTGCATGCATGTATGCTCCCTACATGTGTAGCTGGTGCCCTTGGAGGTCAGAAGAGGGCATTGGATCCCTCGGAGCTGATATTACAGAGGGGTGTAGACCACCATCTAGGTGCTGGAAATCAAATCCGAGTTCTCTGGGAAAGCAACAAGTGCTCTTAACCACAGGCTGTTTCTCCCCAACTCTGCTTTAGTTTTCTTAACTAGGATTAAATGTTACATTTATGCAGCTCCCCTCCCAGTCACTAGGACATGTATAAAATATGTAGATGCTGTCTGTGGGCAGAGCAATAGTTCTGTGTACAGCAACTAGCCAGGATGAGTGAGGAGTTTGGTACCTAGAGTCCCAGAAAACAAAATGGAAAAGGGGTTTCTGGAAGTGACCCGAAAGCCTAAGAATAACGATAATAAACTATAAATTGTACATTATTTGGCCTATTGTTTATATGAAATACAGCACTGAAGTGTATGAACAAGATTCAGATACGTTCATTACTTGTCCTGAGGCAGGCAGCTGTCAGTTCTCTCCCCTCCTCCTGGAGTTACACTAAGGCACTCTGCAACTTTACAACAGTGAGTAATTATCCCACAGTCTATGACAAAGTGTGTACTGTGGATATAGCTCAGCAGTAGGACACTTGCTCAGCATGTGTAAGGCTTTAGGTTCAATCCCCAGCACTATAAGAAAAATTAAAATTACCATTATACTGTATCTGTATATAGTCATATATATTTGTATATTTAGTGCATGTTTCCCTTGAAATATGAATTTTCTCTAAGAGCTGATGGTATTATTAGGTAGTAGTAGGGGATGGGCCTGGCTGAGCAACTAGGTTTTCGGGGATGTGCCTTTGAAGAATAGCATGTTGTTTGCTTCTTGTCTCTCTGCTCCCTGGCCCTCTGAGGTGAAGCACTTAGCTTTTCTATACCCTTCTGCTCTGATGGTCTGCCTCACCAGGACCCACAAACAATCTCGTTAGTCAGCAAGGTGGTGCAATGAACCGAATTCTCCAACAACATCAGGAACCTAAAAGAAAAACAAAATAAAAGAAAAAAACTTTTCTCCTTTAAAGACCTTCCTCATAACTATAAAACAAAAACAATGCACAATAGCCAAGTTACATTATTTTAAATTAACATATCATATTATCCATATATTTACTAGATATTCAATAAATAGAAAAATGATAAAAGAAATGCTATCATATCCAGGCTTGGTTTAGAGCTGCCCTAATAGACTATGGAGGGAATGAGGGAATGGTACAAGAAGGGTTAGAGGTGGCTGTATGGTTGATGATTAGATGAGGTAAAATTAGCCATGCAGGGACACTGGGAAAGCTGCCTGATAGACTCAGAACAGTTTGGCATACTGAGTTCTCTACTTCCAGGTGTATATTTAAAAGATCTGTTAAGAACTGTTTTAAGAATTATGTTTCTATTGGGTATGTTCAGGCAGTCTTTCTAGTTTATGTTCTCCCCCCCTCTTTCTTTCTTTCTTTCTTTCTTTCTTTCTTTCTTTCTTTCTTTCTTTCTTTCTTTCTTTCTTTCTTTCTTTCTTTCTTTCTTAGACCAGGCTGACCTCAAAATCACAGAGATCTGCCTGCCTCTGCCTCCCGAGTGCTGGCGTCAAAGGTGTGCGGTACCATGCCCTGATTAGTTCCTCTTCTTAAGTCCCATGCTGTACTAGAAGCATCAGACTAATGAAGTGTGCCCATTTGAATTCATCTCCACTTCCTCTCCTTGACACAGCACCCAAGGATTTAACACAGAGCTGTGGAGTATGGAGCCTGTTTTAGCTCACACCAGGGATGTTCAGGGTATATGTATCAGGCTTTATTGTCTTTTTTTTTTTTTTTACTTTGTAGCTTTATATCCAAGCCCTCTTATTGATGAAGTCTGTGTCTTCAAAAAAGTACATGAAGGTTTAATGGCAACTACCCAAATATGATTGCTATTAGAAATGAGACCTCATGGCACCTAGCATTTGAGAGACTGAGCCTATAGAATTACTGCCAGTTCAAGGCCAGCCTGAGCTACATCGCTGAGGGTTCTGGGATGGCTAGGGCGGCAAGGCAATACATGACACCAGTGGATAGAGAGAAAGAGACAAGGGAAGAGAGAGAAAAGGGGAAAGAGAGTGTGTGCCCCTTCTGTGTGTGTGTGTTAATCATGACAGCTGATTTGGTTACGCTAAGAAGTGGCCGAGAGATGAATTAAGCCCTGGAATGCCTGTGAGGACATTTCTAGAGAGGATCATGAAAGGGTCACTTGCCTGCTTGGAAAGTAGGCAGATGCATTCCATGTGCTGAGGACCCAGACAAGATAAAAGGGGGAACGAGAGAGCCAGCTAGTGTCGGCACCCTCTCCCTGCCTCCTGGCTGCCATGGTGTGAGCTACTCTGCTTTGCTCTGTCCTTCTTGTCATGATGGACCAAAATGTCTCAAACAGGGAGCCAAAATAAACATACCTTCTTTTTCAGCTATTTTCCTTAGGCATTTGTCACAGTGGCAGAAAGTAACATAAGGTGCCATGCCAAAACACTACAAGTTGAGTGGCTTAACTGACAGAGATTTACTGCTACAATCCGGAGGCGGCATGTCTAAGATGAATGTGGCTTGCAGATGGCCGGCCATCATCATACTGTGTCTTTGCAGCGTGTTTTCTCCACACACACACACATACCCTGGGATCTCTAATCTCCTCTCATTAGGTTAGACTTCCCCAGGGGCATCGTCTTAACCAACTACTTCTTTAAATGCCCTTTGCCAAAGAGTCATATTTCGAAGTAACTGGAAATTAGAGTTCCAATGTTTGGGGCAGGAGATGGAGTAATTCATCCCTTAACAAGAACAATTTTCTTGTTTCCCAGGGAGAGCACCCAACCAATAGCAGATCTGGAGTCCAGGCTTTTCTTTAGAGAGAGAGGGTGAGCTAGTGTGGTGACACCATCGGTAATCCCAGAACTTGGGAGGCTGGGTCTGGAGTCAGACTGCTGAAACTGTCATTTCTGACTGAGACACTTAGGTTGTTGGCATAATCTCTGTCTGGGAATGAGAGGAGATTACAGTTAGAGCAGTGATGTGAAGAAGCCCCACATCAAGTTAGCCCCACTTGATCGATTTCAAAGACGGCGGTAACAGTTTCTGTTTCTGTCAAGGAAAGACATCCTGTGGTTCTTCTTGTGAGAAGTGAATGGTTCCTTCAGAGAAATGAGTCAGCAAAGGGTCCTTGGAGTAATTCTGCTTTAAGGCGTACTCTGGATTACTTAGGTTTTTGTAGATGAGATGTGGGTAGGTGGTCATTTAGAGCCCTTCCTTTTGCAGAATGGGAAATAAAGTATCAGATAACTGAGTTGGGAGCAAGAGATCACAAGACAAAATTTAAGGCTCCATCTGAGTAGCTGCTGAGTACACAGATATAGGAAAACTCTTCACTAGGATGGAGGATAGAATTTTGAAGATACAGTGACTCTAAGTGGGCTCTGAGAATAACCCCATCCGGAATTACCAGACAGCTTTCTGCTTGAATCTACTGGCGAAGTTACAGTTTGCGATGTCATGTCTTGCTGTTCAGTGAGTCCTTTACATGTGGTCAGAACTTTTTGTACACTACCAAATTTCCTCTACATACCCGAAAAGCAACAGTAAATTCTTATTATCACCAATATACACTGCTTCAAACTTCATTACTCATAATGATTTGTATGGCTTTTCATGCCATTTCTTTATCTCTGACTATAAATGCTACTTTTATCTGGGGTGAGGAGGAGGGAACCACTACAGTATAGAATGTTACACAGTGATGGAGCCCTTAACTCGGCCAGGTAAAGTCTGTGCCACTCCTGCACTGTTAGAAGCCAAGCCCAGGGCCTTGTACACACAAGGCAAGTGTTCTGCTACCAAGCTGCACTCCCAGCCCAAGACTTTAAATGCCAGTATTCAGAGTTAAGAGGGCAGGACACACTCACAGCATGTAACAGGCCCTGGGTTTATTCCTCAATACCACAAAGAAATAAACACATGAAACAAAAGCATATATTCAATTTAGTTTTCCGTTGCGGGGACTATGGGAGTACTCAAGACTACGGGTGACCTCACGGGCCAAACATTTTAGGAAAATCTCAAGAATGAATGAAGCCAGTGAACTGCCTTATCTTAAGATGGTACCAGCCCTTCTACTCTGCTTCTACTCTGCTTTACCTGGGAAATGTGATTATTGTTAGACAGTAAATAGGCTGAAATTGTTAACAAATTTATTCTACTACCTGTCTTGAAATGATTGACTGGCCCAATGACTTAACTTGAGGAAGACAATTTTTAAAAAATATTTATTTATTTATTATGAATACAATGTCTGTCTGCATGTACACCTGCTCACCAGAAGAAGGCACTGGATCTCATTATAGATGGTTGGGGGCCACCATGTGGTTACTGGGAACTGAACTCAGCACCTCTGGAAGAGCAGCCAGTGCTCTTAACCTCTGAGCCATCACTCCAGCCTGAGGATGACAATTTTTATATTCTCAAGTGTACATAGAAGACAACCTGAGCATCCACCCCTCCCATACTCTAGTCATTGAAAGACACACATGGTATATATTCACATATAAGTGGATATTAGACATATAATATAGGATAAGCATATTAAAATTAGCTAAGCAAGAAGAAGGGCCCTGGGGAAGATGGTCAATCCTCACTCAGAAAGGCAAATGGGACAGACATTGGAAGAGGGAGAAAACAGGCAACAGGACAGGAGCCTATCACAGAGGGCCTCTCAAAGACTCCATACAGCAAGGTATCAAAGCAGATGCTGAGAATCATAACCAAACTTTGTACAGAGTGCAGGGAATCTAATGAAAGAACTGGGAGATAGAAAGACCTAGAGGGGACATGAGCTCCACAAGTAGAGCAACAGAACCAAAAAATCTGGACCCAGGGGTGTTTTCTGAGACTGATACTCCAACCAAGGACCATGCATGGAGATAACCTAGAGATAACCTAGAACCCCTGTAGAGTTGTAGTCCATGGCAGCTCAGTCTCCAAGTGGGTTTCCTAGTAATGGGATCAGGGACTGTCTCTGACATGAACTCAGTGGCTAGATCTTTGATCACCTCTCCCTGATGGAGGAGTAGCCTTACCAGGCCACAGAGGAAGACAATGAAGCCAGTCCTGATGAGACCTGATAGGCTAGGGTCAGAGGGAAGGGGAGGAGGATCTCCCCTATCAGTGGACTTGGGGAGGGGCATGGGAGAAGATGAGGGAGAGAGGATCGGATTGGGAGGGGGCTACAGTTGGGATACAAAGTGAATAAACTGCAATTTATAAAAAAAAAAATTTAAAAAAATCTTCAGGGCTGGCAAAAGATCACCCTAGAGCTATTGTGGCTTGAAATTTTGTTTCGAAAGATTGGATGAAACTACTAGTCATTTAATACTAAAGAAATAAACCCCAGTCTCTTCCTTATTCTGATTTAGGTCTGCAGCTCATGGCAGAGATGCCCCCATCCACCATTTCTCTTTTCTCTTCAGGCTTTCTGCCTTCCCGTCCTTATTCCCCCCAGGTCTGATTTCTACCCTTATTTCTCTCTGCATTCCCTTTTCTACCTGTTCCCACTCTTCAATCACTACCTCTGTTTATTCTATTTCCCCTTCTGAGTAAGATTTATGCTTCCTCTTTGTGGTCCTTCTTGTTGCTTATCTTCTTGTAGTCTGTACATTGTGGTATGTCTATCCTGCAAATAAAAACGACTATGAGAGTCCATCTTATACATGTCAGAATGGCTAAGATCAAAAACCCAAGTGACAACATGTGCTGGAAGGGATGTGGAGAAAGGGGAACCCTCCTCCACTGCTGGTGGGAGTGTAAACTTGTACAACCACTTTGGAAAATCAATCTGGTGCTTTCTCAGAAAATTGGGAATACCCCTACTTCAAGAACAAGCTATACCAGTCCTGGTGATATATCTGAAAGATGCTATACAACAAGGACATTTGCTCAACCACGTTCAGAGCAGCTTTATTCGTAATAGCCAGAAACTGAAAACAACCTAGACATCCCTCAACTAAAAAAATGGATAAAGAAACTGGTACATTTACACAGTGGAATACTACTCAGCCATTAAAAACAAGGAAATCATGAAATTTGCAGGAAGTGGATGGAACTAGAAATGATCACCCTGAGTGAGGTAACAAAGACCCAGAAAGACACAAATGGTATGTACTCACATATAAATGTATTGGAGATCTTACAAGCTTAAGAGACAAGCATTATTTTCCTTGCCATTTTAAGAAAAGGAAGCTGTGTATCAGATGAATTAGGTAACTATTCCAACTCCTGTAGACTGACTTGCTCACAGTAAAACTGGTCAGAATTTTTTTTTTCACTTGTGTGGTTGATTCTCTTCCACATTCCCTTATCTACCGAGTAATCACAACTGTTTTCAAGGCACTTTGTGGAGGAAATATTTTCCCGCTACCTGTCTAGGTTCCTTGGGTAGTATATGAACTGAGCCGAACTGAGAAACAGGACAGAGAAGCAAGAAACATGTTATGTATGCACAGATATCCTGCAGACTTTGTTGTTATTAGAAGCTGGGTTTGTGTGCTGCGTGGATGGAAAGAAACTGTGGAAGGGTGAGGAGAGGGCCTGGGGTTAAAGAAGAGACGGCCGGAGGGGTAAAGGTGAAGGAAGTACATTTAAGTTGATGCCTTCTCTGTTAAGTCTCCCCTCAATCAGTCACCTTTCTCTTGTGGCAAGGAAGAAATCTTAGAACAATGTACATTTCCTTTATAAAGACTAACTTTTCTGACCTTCCATGCCTGCAGTTTCTTAAAATAACCACTATGTCAATTGGTCTATTTTAGGATATTGTGTTCTAGTCTTCTACATGCATATTTTGAGATGTGATGGCTTGACACTTATTAGTAAATACTTTTCCTTGACTGTGCTGTTAATCTGGATCTTTTAAAATAATTTATCTCTTTTCCTTCTTTCATTGCTTTTCCCTTTTTTTCCTTTCTTTCTTTTTACAGATATATTTTATGTGTATAAGTGTTTTGTCAGTAAGAATAGCATGTATATGCAATGTTCAAGGAGACCAGAGGAACATCTGGGGTCCCCAGAACTGGAGTTACAGGTGGTTGCGAACAGCATGCGAGGACTCGGAACTGAACTGGAGTCCTCTGTAAGAATAGAGAGGGCTTTTAACACTTACCAGATTCTTCTTATGGAGCTCAGGCTAACCTAGAAACTTCATATATGACTCAGGATTTGGAACTGAGACACTGTTGTGTCAGTTCTTCAAATGCTGTTTACAGTTAGAGTTTAAAGTTACAGTTCTATACCACCTAGCCTTCAGACTTGAGAGTTTCTCTGCTCTGTTTGTTTTAAAACTTATTTATTTTTTGTGTTTTCCCTGAATGTATGTATGTATACCACATTGCACAGTGTTCGTGGAGGCATGATCTCGTGGAACTGGAGTTATACACATATGTGTGGCTACTGGAAACTGCATCCAGTCCCTGGTAAGAGCATTAAATGCTCTTGACCACTGAGTATCCTCTACCTTTTGAGACAGGGTCTAATATAGCCCAGGATAACTATGTAGCTGAAGTTGACAACAAATTCTTGATCATCCTGTCTCTACTTCTCCAAAGGCTTGGGCTATAGTTGTGCATACTATATCTGAACTAGAGAGAGTCTTTAAATATTAATTACATTTATTTGGGGATAGGGTAATGCAATAGAAATACATAAACCATGGCAAACCATAAATATCCTAAGAAGTTGAGACAAAATAAAACTTTTAGGGCAAACACAGGAAATTTACATAAGAAATTTTGGACCAGTTACCCTTGGCCTCAAGAATGAATAAGAGGATGCCACTAGTGTGAGGCTAAATACGCAGATGGCGGGCAGACATGCTCCCACATGTTTTGATCAGACACACGATGGGTGGCAGACCTCCCTACAGACATGTTCTTGTGTAAGGCTGTGGTGGTCTATGGAGAGTGGAAGAAACCCTGAGTGAATGTGTATCCTTAACAAGGACACTGATGCCCCAGAAATATGGGACCTGACAAATCCTTCCTGTAGTCTGTGTGCTAATGTTGGCAAAGTACAGAAAACACCAGCACAACTTCTTCCTCTCTGCTGTCACTGAGGCACCTCTCTTACAGACATTCGCTAACTTCTTCTGTTCAACTTAATAAATGCACTGAAGGTCCAGAATGCTGCTTACAGATGCTGCTGGTTACACAGTAGGCATACTTCATCAGAGCAAGCACAGCCCGTCCAATCCCAGGTTTTCTGTGTCTGTCTTATCTTCATTCCCCTGTTGTTTCAATCCGGGTTCTAGGAGCAAGCTGTGCAGGATGTGGTGGTGGTCTTCATGCAGGATTGTCCTTCTGCATGTAGTTTTGTGGTAGTCCCTGTCTGTCTTGGTTAATTTTCTATTGCTGTAACAAAAGGTGACCAAGACAATTTATAAAAGAAGGCATTTAATTGGCCTTGTGGTTTCTGAGGGTTAGAGTCCATAATGGCAAAGCAAAAGCGCCGAGGCAGGAACAGCTAAGAGCTCACATCTTGTTCTGTGAGTAGGAGGCAGAGATACACTGGCAATGGCTCTAGACTTGGAAACCTCAAAGCCTACTCTTAGTGACACATCTCCTCCCACAGGGCCACACCTTTTAATCCTTTCCCAAGCAGTCGCCCCCACTGGGGACCAAGTATTAAAACATGAGCCTGTGGAAGCCATTCTCATGCAAACTGCCACATTGTACGACAATCATTCAGAAGAAATATTTCATATTCCCCCCCACTTTATTTATTTACTTATTTCATTACAGTTGATACAACCAGTTGGATTATGAGAACTTCCACAGTTGCTCCATGCTCCCTGCGCTCGCTCTCCCACTGAACTTACATGGCTTCACTATAAAAGCATAGTATCAATTCACTTCGTGAGAAACTGAGCCATTGGCATATGAAGCCTTAAAGTACTGGTACTTATGCCAGCAGCCATATTCTATAAAGGATGCTTGTGCTAAGTGTGATTTATTCTTGGCTGCTTGATAGAAAGGAAGCGAACAGGAACTGATCATCAGAATGCATGGCAGACAGTTAGAACTCCAGTCCAGGTGATTAATGTGCTTGTTTACAAATGACACAAGGCCACAGAAAGTCCCTTGTCAGCAGAGAGAAATAAGCAGATACTACATTATTTACTCGACAAAGTAGTAGGATACAGACTATCATTTTGGTGATGTCCCTACTTTTTTCTGTATCCAATTGTTGCAGCCACAAAGTTTCACCTCACCTAAGTATCCTTAGAAAAGGAGCAATACATTTCTGGCAATTATCTTTTCCATCTGTTATTCTGAATGTCTCAGAATTCCTTCTTAAAGGTGCAAATCTAAAACATTGTGCTAAAATCTTTGAAAATGTCAGGTTTCTTTGAAATTTCTAATTTGTACCTTCTTTTGACTTAAAAAAAAAGTTGAAGAAAACCAAACAGCATTTAAAACGTCAGTGTCTGTCAGGGCTCCAGCCCAGGTGAGGAGCTGTTGGTAGCTGATGGCTGTTGGGAGAGAGAAAGTCATTTCCTTGGGGCTGTGCCCACTGGTAGGTTGCCCAGGCGCCCACATCCATGTGCATTTGGGCAGCACGAACTGGATTCAGTGCAATATGTAGAGAGAAGAGGGGGATTTGGAGGAGAAAATGGGGTGCAGGTAAGATACAATACATTCTAAACATCCATGAAATCTAAAAGAATAAACTTTAAAGAATCAGTTTGTGACAAAGAGTGTTCCATTGCTTTTAGTATCTCCTTGACTCACAGTAAAGCATTCACGTCTCTGCATAATGAACTTGAACATTTCCTTGCCGGGACTTTAGGCTGCTTGCATATGAGGGCAGCAACATATGGTTTTCCTCTTCCACTCTTTAATATTTTGGTCTCCAGCGAATCCACATACAAAAGCTTCCTTCCTTTAGCTGCACTGCACAAATGAAAGGCTTTTCTTTTTCTGATTGTAGATTAGCCTGCCAAGAAACAAACACGAACTAGAGAACATCATTTTAATTTATTGATGGGATACAGATGATGAGGAAGTCTGTCCTCTTTAAGGCTTTTGGGAAAGCTTCAAGCTGACCCAGCACAGCTGAGTTCATACAGCCAAGGCAGTCTTTGCCAAAAACCAAAGCCAATAGTCATTGCAAATCTCTGAACCAAAACATTCCTTTAGTGCTTGAATTTCCCTATAATTTGTGTAGATTCCCATTTTGTCAATGAAGCTAGCATTGGATAACTAGCTCCGTGCAATCAGACAAAACAACTGTACCATTCATTCGGTAATTAGATGATAGCTGGTCTGCATGCTTTATGGTTTCCGTTCTTCATTCTTTCCTTTCTTTTCAAGTCCTTAGAGGCAAACCCTGGGATGTTTGGCAAAGCTCAGGCCCTTGTTGAAAAATATCCTGTCCTTTTTACTTCGGGATTGCTAATAAGTTCTATTCTCAGAGGCACAACAGTAGATGCACACAGCAGGAGAGGATCAACCGAGTTAAAGAAAGAGCCTGGTTCTTAAGTGTATTACTTTCTGCGTCATTTTACAGTTTTTCCTTACACAAAATGAAAGAAAGGTTAAACTCATCCATATCTAACTGCATGGAAATGAATTTGATACTCAAGCTAATGCTTAGAGCAGATCTTATAAATGACTTTGTAAACTTTCAGACATAAGAATTCTGTGAGAAGTGAAGCTGAGACAGAAAGATCAGAAAATGGATGGAAAGGAAGGCGTGTGATTAATCTGCTGTGAAGAGAAGGCAGATTAAATTGCAGTATGTTAAATTGAGCTAAGAATTGTTGTGCTAATACTTTTTCCGGACCCCCCCCATCCCCACCCCCAATTGTTTTGTTTCCTCCATTGCTGGAAGAGAAGAAAGAGAAAGCTCCTTTAAGAAAATTGTGATTTCTGGTCTTTCGCACCTCCACCCCCATTACTGACGTTGACATATACTGGTAACAGACGTGCCAAGTGGCTGGTGCTCCCTGCCCTCACCCAGGAGTGTGTTTGCTCCTATTGATGAGAAATCTTGGTTCCAAGGGATCCTGCTGGAAGGAAAGGTGACCTTTGGGACTATCTCTCAACCCAACCCTCTATCCCCGGGTAGAACTATGGTTAGTGAAATTTTCATTTCAGTTATGGCTCTGTGATGCAAGAAGAAGAAAAGGACTACTTGTTATTCAAACTCCAGTGCTCAGCAAAGTGCTGTGTGTGGTCGTGGGCATTTTCTCCACTTTAAGTCCATTACTTTGGGCACTGGAGTAATTGTAATGGGCCCAGCCTTGCATATAAACCTATCTGTGGCTCAGAGGCCAAGGTCATTGGTCCATATAGTCAACATAATAGGAGAAAGTGTGGGTACAAACAAGAACCATTAGAAAGTTCTATCTCTCAGATTTCCCATCAGAAAAGAGGGCTCAATGTTTGGAAATGGTCACCAGTGTGGTTTCCCCTGAAAATACAATGGAGCTGAATATGTCAAGTAGATTTCAGTTGTATTATAAGCAGGACAGGAGGTAGATTTAGTTGTAAATGTAATTACAAGGAAGTAGTAGTTATAGTTCTTAGTTTGATGTATGAGAAAACTAATTTTGACATTAAGCTCCCCTTCTATTGTGAGGAACATTTGAAGTCTGTTTTTCTCTGTATATTATCTCATGAGATAGTGTATTATCTATTACTGTTAAATGGTTGCCTAATTTTTCTCTAATGGAAATAAGTTGTGTTGAAGATGACCTACAATGTATAGGTTGAGGAAGGGATGAATAAAACCACCAACTTGTTCCAGAACAGAGGTTGACAACTTATTTTTTCTCACTAAATAACTAGACAGTAAATATTTTGGGGGCTAGTTGAGTTTACAGTTTCAGCTGAAACTCACCTCTGCTCTTAAAGTGGCAAAGTGGCTCCTGATAATATGTATACAAATGGGTGAGGCCACATCCCTATAAAACTTTATTTATAAACACAGGGTGTTAGTAATGGTTTGTCTGCCAGGACATATGCAAGGTGTTTTGTTTTTTTTTTTTTTTTTTTTTTTTTTATGTCAGCAACAGGCACTGTATTTGCCATTAGTACTTATAAGTGTTTTCAAATGACTTTAGGGTAAATTTAGAAAAATAACTTGGTCAGAAAATTGGCAATTAAACATGGTAAATAAAAATTTAAAATGATAATTCTTGGGTGAAAATCTAACCACAATTAAAGTATTTTCATTATTGAAAACTGCTTACAGCTGTCCTGCTTATTATATGTGAATAAGATTTTCAAGAACAAACCTATCATTCATCTGAATCCCAGTCTTATTTAATCCTTTGGAATTGAATGTGCTTTTCATGGGATATGGCATACCTATCTTTTCTTATCTGTGTTTTCACTTCTGGGACCACATAGTTACTGACAGCACTCGTGAGAAATTTTAGTTTTTTGCAAGAGCTGTAGTCATGTGACTATACCATTATGGGTTGACATTTGAAATATGTCTTGATTGAAACATGAAACATTTTATGAACTGAAAATGTTGGAAATCCTTCAGACAGAGGATTACATTTACAATGTAACATTTAATATTTCCATTTTATCCCCTTATTTTAAGCATTTATTAGGTAGCAATAAAAAAAATCACTTTGGACCAATCTTCATGCGCTTGCTGAGTGTGATGATTATACCAAATAAGAAAATGTGTTTTCCACATTTTGTTAGTTCTGGGATGCACATTCCTTTATGTCATAATCTTCCCCAGGATGCAGATTTTCTAATGATGACATTTTACAAATTGCTAACTACCAGGTAATTGTGCAGCTTTAATTACCCAAAAGACAATGGTCTGAAAACCCTTTCCTGAAACTTTGTGGTAAGATCCAGAAGGTCAACGGGAACACTTTTGGTAGAGGGGATGAAGGCCGTGGAGGAACCTTTGTAGCACAGTGATGGAAAACTTGTACAAGGAGTGTGTGGAATGTGGCAAGCATGGCCAGATGCGGTGATTCCAGCATGATTACACGACAGGGTATATCACCTGTCTCCTTGGACTTTCTTTCTTTCCATGATTGGCTTTAAAGAAGCATGTTGCCAAACATCTTACAGCTGCAGTCTACTTACCAGTAATGGAGGCTGCTCAGATAGGGAATTTTTTCTTTAAAGTTTTAAAGAGATTTATTGATTTAAATGTGTATGAATGTTCTGCCTGCATGAATGTATAAGCATCATTTGAGTGTGTGGTGCCTAGCGAGTCAAAAGAGAGTCAGATTCCCTGGAACTGTTGTTAGGGATGACTGTGGGTGCTGGGAATTAAACATGGGTCCTTTGCAAGAGCAGCAAGTGCTCTTAACTGAGCCATCTTGTCTACCTAGTTTGCTCTCTTTTGAGCCCCTGATAGCAGTTACTGTTGAAAAGATTTACAGTCAACAATTGGTTGCCACTGGAAGTCTTTTTCAGCTTTTCCCCCCAAACGAAAGGTGATGGATTAACTATGTCACATGGTTTGTGTGTTGGACACTTAAGCACAAACACCATAGTGTTATGATAAAAAAAAATTAAAAACTGATGGGTGGGCTGATGCTGTTATTGGAGGAGAGGATTCGTTGCCTTGGCATCCACATAAAAAAATGAGTTCCACCAGTTGGTATTTTCTCACAACAATGCAAGATTTCCACCATGGCATAAAAACAAAGGTTGTTTCCACATAAAGCTAATAAAACTTGGACTTCCAGTTTGCAGAACCATGAGACAAGAACATTCCTGTTTATTATAAATTACTCGCTCTGTCTATGGTACCCTGTTAACAGCAGACTTGTGGAAACTTGCTTTTCCAATGCAGGTGGCTCCACAGACCAAAACATTACCAAAACAAAAAGTTGTGTGAATGCACCCACTGACATCCCATTGTAATAGAGAAAAAAAATCTCACCTAGATGCAGAGCTGTATGCAATGAGTGGCTGCAAAGAGCAGGAGAATCAGTCTTCTCCCAGGTCCAAGTGGTCAGCCCCAAACACATATACATGCAAGTAACCCTAAATGGATTCAGCATGTTGTATAAATAAGCACACACACATAAATAAATAAAGTTAAAGAAGAGGCCATGAATTCTAGAGGAAGTGAGGAGGACAAGGGAGGAATGAGGTGGAAATGATATAAACATAGTACTCATGTATGAAGTTCTAAAAATAAAATTAAAGGAGCCATTTCTTCTGTACAAATACTTATATTTGAGTAATAAGAATATTAAGAGTGTTCTTTGCAGAGTTGAATCTAATGTCAAAAATCTTATACTTATTTAAGGCAATAACATTTATCTACGTTAGTTTGGCACCTAGTTTTACTTACTATAAATAGAAAATATTAAGTATGCAAAGAAAGTAACTTCACTGTCCCAAAGGTCTTTCTTTCACTGATGTATTTTCAGTTCTTTCAGGGAGAGGTGGTTTCCTTCCTCTCCTTTGCCTCTGCTCCGAGTTTCCTAAGGTCTGTGATAAAACACAGGCTTTTACCTGCTTCACCCAGAGGTATGCCAAAATGCTTGCTTTCATATTTATTACAAAAGTATAATGAAAATTCTTCAGAATGCAATAATGGAAAAAAGGTTGCTTAGAGTCAAGAGAGTTAGAAGGATGCTGGGTTTTGCTAAATTTGGACTGTGAGAAAGTAGGTAAAGTTATGCACGAAGCTAAACAAGAATATAAGGGACACAGGAGCTTTGTGGAAAGAACCGGCAAGTAGGAGAAAGTTGGGGGAAGGAAGGCCATGTAAGGACTCACGGGAATTCGGGTGGAGATGACAGCTGTTAAGATCACCAAAGGATTTGTAAATGGTATAGATGCCGGATTTAGTTTGCAAGGATGCTTTGCTTGGACGTCAAACCTCCTTTGGGTCTTTTCCATCTTCAGTTACATTTGCTACATTTTTTTTTCTTGACCACTCATTTAACCTCACATATTACTCTCATAACTCGATGGAGAAAGGAGCCACAATTTAGAAAAATCACCGTATTCTGTTGTACTTCAGATAGAAAAGAACAGTAATGCCAAGTGTGTTTATTGAGGACCCGGGGGATCGCATGAAGCTGACTATGGCTGCTGTTGGTGAAGTAGGTCTCCTGGGACAATGGCAGAGTGCAGGTGTGGAACTGCCCTTGGAGGGCTCAGACCCAGGCACCAGAGGATCCACCACAGGACTCTCTACAATCGCCACCCCATGCTGAAAACTTGGGGAGGCTCATGGAAGCTGCAGGTACTTGGGAAGGTAGAGATCAGTGGTGGCATGACAGAGAGGAACCTAGGGGTCATGGTCCTCACTATGTACCTGGGATCCAATGTAGAACCTCTCCACAGGTATAAAATGAGGGCAGCTTGTTTGACCTGTAGTTCCTTGCTTCTGTTTTTTTTTTTTTTTTTCATACTTGGGTGTTTCTCAAACTTCTAATTTGACCTACAGCATTCTGCATTTCATTCCGCAGTGGGTTCATAGCCCTGTACATCTGTGTCCTGATGGAATTCAGCGAGTCTGCATTGCATACTGGAGAGCTGTGTTTGCTCTCCTTAGCTTCTGACCTTCTCTCTGATTCGTTACATATATGCAACCTTTTGTACATGAAATGGTGACTGTACTCACAAATAAGCAGAAGCTGTGGTTGTCTGAACAAGACTGAACATAATCAGGCCAGCCAACATTCTGACATACAGGGAGAAGATGCTCTCCAGGCCCCGCCCACACTGAGGGGATTTTGGGAGTGAATAGTTTCTGGGGGAGGGAGAATAATTCTTTTATGAGGCTGTGGACACTTTCTGGTTCCCATGTTCCAAAAGATGGCTCCACATTTGACGAAAGCTCTAACTAGACTTACTTGGTTTTCTGATATTACTTTGGAAAACGATTACAGGAACATTCTGGTAATCCCTGTGGTTCAACACCCTAGGTGCCGGAGAAGCAGAGCAGCCCCATGAATTCAGCTAATGTGATATTTTAGTAGCCCAAGCTACTGTCTTCAGCTTCCTGGAACTCTCAGAAATGCTATGTGATGGGGCTGGGAACAACAGCACAGCTTACAGGATTGTCAGAACTCCTATGAGTGTGACTTACAGAAGAACAGTGAAATGAAAATATTGAATTAAAATAAACAAATTAAAAATTAAGTTTTCTGACAACGAAATACAAAGTTTTACTTCACACTTTATGATTTACAAAGGTTTGGGGAAAGTTTTTCTTTCCTTAAAACTTTTTTCTTTTTTCGTTTTTAATTTTATTCATAATACAAGTGTTAGGGAGAAAGTTTCTATTTTAAAATAGTTCCAGCCTTCAACAAACAAAACTAATTTAGAAATGAGCTCTAAAGGCATAAAATTGGGAGGCTGTTCGCTTTGATAAAAATTGCTGACTTATTTTGTGTCCATCTATGCTTCAGGTGTAAAGACATACCATGACCAAGGCAACTGTTATAAAATAAGGTTTCAACTGGGTTTGCTTACAGGTTTAGAGAGCTAGTCCTTGTTCATCATGGTGGGAAGCAGTCATAGAAGCAGAGAGAGAGAGAGAGAAAGAGAGAGAGAGAGAGAGAGAGAGAGAGAGAGAGAGAGAGATAGGAGGGAGAAGAAGAGACTGGGCCTAGTGTTGGGTGTTGAAACTTCCAAGCATATTCCCAGTGACAACCCTACTCTAACAAGGCCACATCTCCTAATCTTTTCAGACAATTCCACTTCTTGGGGACCAAACATTCAAAAACGTGAGCCATTCTCCTTTAAACTACCACATTCTCTTCTCTGGTTCCTAGAAGTGTGCCATATCATGATGCAAAGTACATTTAGTTCACACCTTTCGTAGTCTCCTCACTATTTAAAAATTCAGTCTCACCAAGGCGGTGAAGGTGCATCCCTTTCATTCCAGCACCCAGGGGGCAGAGGCAGGTGGATCTCTGAGCTGGAGGCCAGCCTGGTCTACAGAGTGACATCTCAGACAGCCAGAAACCCTGACTCAAAAAAACCAAAACCAAACCAAAACAACAACAACAACAACAACAACAAAAACATTCAAAGTCTCTTCTGAGCACTCTCTTAACTGTATCACCTTGTAAAAACAAAACCAAACAAAGAAACAAAAAAAAAAGCACAACAACAATAGGTCACAGGCCACATACTTCCAACCTACAATGGCACATTACTAGTCCAAAAGGAGGGAAAGGAGGCGTAGTGGGGGAATACTAGACAAAAGCAGGATAAAAACCAGCAGGGCAAACAGCAAGTGTTGTTACCTCCTGAGCAATCATCGTAGACCTGGATTTTTTTTTAAACCTACCAGTTATTGTAACCCCCCCTTTTGTTTGTTAAAAGAAAATTAAAGTGAGTTCTATTTCTCAATGGAGTGTCATTTGGAAAGGCGGGCAGTGGTGATAGCTAGCAACAAATACACTTTGGATTATTAATGTTACAGTATGGTATAATCCTCCTACCTGAAGAGCAGCCTTAGTTACCGTCTTCTTTCCTTCTGTAATTTCTCTGTTAGTTTCCATCAAACATTATTGTGGCATTGGTAATTATTCCTCAAATTTATTGTTTCATTACAGTTTCCCACGGCTTCTGGTTTTTCATTTTGAGAATCCAGGTGGCTCTTGAGAGGATGAACTTCGTTCTGAGGAATGTTGATGAAGTGTGTGTCCTGAGCTCATATTCTCACTCTGACCTAGAGATTGGCCCAGTGGTAGATATGTAACAATCGCAGATCCAGCCGAATTCCAGAGAATATTGGGGAAACTCAAGGTCTCTGTAGTCTGCAGACATGGAAACTACACAGTTCTTGCTAGAAGAAGAGCCGTGGCAGGGGATGGAGAGAGTGTCAGAGATCAACAGTCCTGGTAGCAAGCCAAATAAAAGGAACCCCGTCGAAACTTAACTAAAGCTACATACACAGTCTCTACTGTTCTTTAAACATATGAGATAAACAGAAACAAACAAACCGCAAGTATTCCCTGTCTTTATTCCCATAGTAATCTTACTGAACCAGTGTGATGGTGAGGTCAGCAACAGAGGAGATGTTACCAAGTGAAAGTGTAAAACGGCCTGAGCCCAGGAAGGAGTAAAGAGTGAACAGACTTGCGCTGTCATCTACTGGAAATTAGACCTCTTTAGTTCCAGTTATAAGGAAGTTTATTCAAATTTGGCCCACAGAGCTCTATAAGCCGGATAGTGTAAGAACATTCAGAATGCTAAAGTCATTGAAGACTTTTCCTTAATGTTCACTAATGCCATATGGGTGATAAAGGGGTATGTTTCATTTGAAATTAAATGTAAATCCAGGATGTATATTTTGTTTAGAAAGGCTATTCTGCCTATAGATTGTTATCACACATGACTTGAAATCTGCTCTTTATAGGGTTAGAAATGTAAGATGCCTTCCAGGCAGTGGTGTGCCCCTTTAACCCCAGCACTTGGGAGGATGATGCAGATGGACCTCTTAGTTTGAGGCCACTGTAGTCTATAGATCAAGTTCTAGGACAGCCAGCATAGACAAAACATTATGAGAGAGAGAGAGAGAGAGAGAAAGAGAGAGAAAAAGAGAGAAAGAGAGGAGAAGCGAGGCAAAATTCCTGACCACAAGATGAAGTTAACATAGTAAAATTAAGGAGAGTAGAGATAAAGTTAGCGTGCAAGGAGGTCCTGAGTTTCAAATCCCCGTCTTACTCCTCTTTCTGTGAAATGATAGTTATTCTCATCTTAGTGAAACACCTAAGATGCAGCCTACAGGCAAGAAGCAGGCTCTACCTGCCAATCATAAGGTTTTGTGTAGAAGCCATGGTACACAGGTGCAAACATAGGTGGATCAGTAAAGCTGAGATGCTAAGAAATTGAACATTTCAGGTCAAGTTCTATTGACAATTCACATAAAACTTTACTAAAGGCTACATCTTTAGCTACTAGCTCTTGTTATAGGCTGGAAGCAAAATATTTCATAATTCAAAATATTTTTACGGGTGTCCGTGTGTATCAACGTTAAGCCGCATGTGTCTCAGTATTCTCAGAGGTCTGAAGAGGGTGTCAGCAGCCTGGAGCTGGAGTTAAAGGCTGTGTTGAGCTGCCCAACATGGTCCTGGGAACTAAACTCAGGTTTTCTAGAAGACCCACAAGTTCTCTTAGAAGCCAAGCTGTCTCTCCAGCACCCTTTCTCAGTTTTTAAGGTATTGCCAATAAAACCCCAACCATGCTTGCCCCAAACTGACTTATCTCTTTAAGTCTTTGATCTAGTTCTTCTATTTTGCACTGCCAGAAAGATGGCTACTGAAGCAGTTGTTAACTAAACAGTGAAGCCGTTCCTTTTCCCATCTCAGATATGCAGTGGAGGGGGCACAGACCATAGAAACCCTCCCTGAAAGTTGCCCCAGGAACAGTTTCACTGGGAGGGATTAGAGAACACGACTGAGTTCAATTATGTTTTGTCTCACATATGAGGATTCATGGTGGTCATGCTGTTTTCTCCTGCCAGGGCATGCTGGATGTTGGAGACAGTGATAGTTAATGAGCATGCCTGACACAGAGAGCAGCACACTGGGCTTATCTTAGATGTAGAAACCATTAAGGATTTTGAGTTTATTGCATTTGTGAGGGAGGAAGTGCATTTTAAATAGACACAGGCTTCATTTAGAAAGCGGATACGAAAGACGAATTTCTGGACTTACTTGTTGATGGTTTCATCATCCATCACAGCCTTTTCCTTTATCCAGTCAACAGCTGCTAAGTGAAAAAAAAAAAAATGAGTTCTTTGGGAAGTCTACTCTGCCACTAACCCGTGAATAAGTCTTATTGGGAAATCAAATCTTCTTATAGTATTCCTAAATCTTCTAAGTCATTTGTCCTTTTAGAGTCAATGCATTCTTCCAGCTATTTCAGCAACTCAAGGTGGCTTTTACTTCTGTCACATAAAGATAGTGATCAAATCTCCTTATGTAAAAAAAAAGACAACCCCTTTCAAATTATTTATTACAAGTTATTCACTTTGTATCCTGGCTGTAGCCCGCTTCATCTCCTCCCATTCTCACCCTCCCTCCATCTTTTCCCTCTATGTCCCTCCCCTAGTCCACAGATAGGAGGACCTCCTCTCAGACCCTAGCCCTTCAGGTCTCATCAGGACTGGCTACATTGTCTTCCTCTGTGGCCTGGCAATGCTCTCCCCTCCCTCAGGTGGAGGTGATCAAAGAACTGACCACTAAGTCCATGTCAGGGACAGCCCCTGCTCTCCTTATTAGGGAACACACATTGAGATTGAGCTGCCATGGGCTACATCTGAGAAGGCTGTCTAGTTCCTCTCCATGCATGGTCCTTCATTGAAGCATCAGTCTCTGCAAGGGCCCCTAGGCCCAGATTTTTTGGCTCTGTTGGTCTGCTTGTAGAGCTCCTGTCCCCTCCAGGTCTTTCTATCTCCCCTTCTTCTATAAGATTCCCTGCACTCTGCCCAAAGTTTGGCTATGAGTTTCAGCATCTGCTTCAATATCCTGCTGGGTAGATTCTTTCAGAGGCCCTCTGTGGTAGGTTTCTGCCCTATTCCCTATCTTGTCCCACTTCTGATGTCTATACTGTTTGCCTTTCTGAAAGAGGATTAAGCATCTTCTTTAGGGTCCTCCTTTTTTTAGCTTCTTTAGGACTATAGATTTTTAGTATGTTTATCCTATATTATATGTCAAGCCACTTCTTACTTGTCAACTGGAGATGTAGGTGCTAAAGTGACAATTAAATTCTAGAAGGTAGATGAAAATTTTTCACCTTCATACAATCCCCATCTTTAATTAACATTTGTCTGATAGAAGACAACAGACAAAAATACAATGCTAGATGCTTAAGGAATTACTGATAATGTCCCTGCTGAAGCCAACCGTCCTTACTGGTTGTTGAATTAGGAGTGCACTCCTTATAGCCTATATGTTCTGCTTGGCCTTGAGGAAAGCAGAGAATTCATAAGCACAAGGATTGATTGATGTGGGGTGTTAGAACTAGCCAAGTCTTTTTATTGTGCTACCTTTGGAGACTTTCCTCTCTGACAGGATTGCCTAAAAGGCAAAGAATTTTATTATTAATAGAGGTTTCCAGAAAAGAATGTGAGGTTTGAATCTTAGTTAAGTAGACAATAATCATTCAAAATCATTGCTCAAAGGGAAGGAGCTTCTGAAGAAAAGAAAATGATTTTCAAATAGCACAGCATGTCCGCAGGAACAAGACAGAATAATTAAAGCCAAACCGTCACACAAGGAAAGAAACTGGTCCAGAAGGATGTGATTTATTTTCTAGACCTCTCTTCCTAAGCTCATCTCTTAAATTATGGCATTCTCCAGATGTCCATCTTCGACCCAGTGTTCTCATGCTGTGAACTCTTTGCAAGTGACCTCATTTCCTCTTATGATTTCAGTTCCTGATGATTCAGAACTCTATCTTTATCCTTGACATTTCATACAGATTCATCCATCTGTCTCCTCTACGGCTCTCCTAGCATTAACTTAAAATCCTCAGTCAACTTCTGTACAACAGTAATTGTGCTCACTACCACAAATCTCACCCACTCCAACCTTCAGCCCAATACTTTATTCTTACTTTTCTGCCATTCTTTATTGTGTTTGCATATACTATAACCAATCTCATTCACTCAGACTATAAAACATCATCTTAGATATCTTAAAATCCCAACTAACAACAAATCCTTATGAACTTTAGCTCCTCACCATGAAATAAACCTTTTCTTTCTGTCATGTTATTTTGTTCGGTTATATCCCCTGCTTTTTTACTCTAAAGTACTATAGTGATCTCTTTATTGACCTGTGTCAATCAGCATTTGCATTGTCAGCAGTAGAATATGACATTAACTAGTGGAATATGCTTTTCCACATATTTAGAAATACTTTCATAAGCAAAGGGATACTTGCAGAAGCAGAATCAGGAAATCTGTGAGGACCAATGGAGTACTGTCAGCTAGGGTCGCAGCCAAGGTGATGGGTCAGAGAGAGATGCACACTTTGCCCCTCCTATGGCAGGTGTCATAGTCATCTCTGGCCTGAGGGACACCCTAGACAGTGCTGTTGAGCACTCCTTCTACTTCTTCAAGACTGAAAATCCTGAGTGAAAGTATCGAGTTGATAGTTTGATACTATATGGTAATATCATAGATATGAGTAGATAGGAAAAAAAAATCCCTGCTCTTTCTGGGTTATCATGATGAACAATGCCACATGTTTTCCTGAAACTTTCTACACACACAATTTCTCCCCAACTGGGAATATTGAAAATTGGGTAACAGTAACAACAATGATAAAAATGGCTGATTAATAGTGTCTTCTATTCATTCAGTCATTTCTGCCTTAATAACTCTTCAGCAAGGAGACCAGAGAAGAAAGACAGAAAATGTGCTAGTTAGAAAACTGTCAGCAGGATTCACGCCAGAAATCATAGCTATTTGAAGCAAACTTATAGAAAATGTGTGATGGAATTGGCAAATCCAAAAGCTAGAAAGTAGAAACAAGTGCTGGGAAGATGGTTGAGCAGGCAAAAGCACTTGCTACTCAAGCCTGGTGACCTGAGATGGGTCTCTGAGACCCAGGTTAAAAAACAAAAAGCTGGGTACATTTAAAAAAAAAATAAAGCGGGGGGGGGCGGAGCCAAGATGGCGACTAGCACACACAGTTTCCGAGCTGTGGAAGAGATAAAGCTCTGAGTTGATGAGTGGAAGAACTTCTGAAGCCAGGGAAACAACGGAGAGACTTTCTAAACAACAGGGAACATCGCAGGAGGTGAAAACCTTGGTCTCGGGGTCACCCAGGGACTTGTTTGGGGAAGGTGAGAAATGATCCTTTGATCTCTCGGCACTCCCCTCCCCCAGACCTCCCTCCTCCTCAGCACAGGCACGGCGGACTCGCCTTTCTCAGCGCAGACCTAACTGCCTGGGGCCTGCAGCCACTGAGGCGGAGCCCCAAGCCCTTTATCGGCAAAGGCCAGCAGTACTGTGTCTTGGAGCCCCAGATTCGCGCGGCGGCTGCACCATCCTCCCAGGCGTCTGCTAGACGCCATACTAGCTCCACAGGAGCGCCATCACTGACGGTACGGCCCGCCCAATCCCACAGTGACAGAGAATACGCTATATACTCACCAAAACCAGACAGAAACGCCATACAAGCTAGACACACCAGGCGCTGGGCCTCCCAAGCTTGGAGAGCACAGTGAAGAGACTCCAGGACTTCCCAGAAAGCATCTGGACTAGCAACCCAGTCTCCAGTTACAGCGGGACTTTCTAACCTGGCGGCGGAGCAGCACTGAGCTGGCGGGGCACATCAGCCCTCCAGTTTAAGACTAACCAGGGCCAAACCAGAGAACAGAAAGGCTGGTTACCCCGATTCCCACTGACGTGACCACCCTGAAATCTCCAGCTGCAGCAAGACCTCATAACCTGGCAGTGACAACAGCACGGAACTGGCGGAGCACATCAAAGAAGCAGGGCCAAACCAGAGAGCAGAGAGCCCAGATACCCTGATCTCTGCCAAGTGACCTGCCTGTAAGTGAGTGAACCCTTGAGAATCTGCAGCTCCCCTGATCCTGGGTCCTTCTAAAACAGAAGCCAGGCATCGAACCCCCTCCCACCCATATACCCACTTTGGGAAACAGAGGGGCACTTGGAACATTGAAGTTCCTGCTCTGTGGGTCTAATTGAGGAGTTAAGGCAGTTAATGCCAGAAATTGCGCTGCAATCATCACTAGCGCCTGCTACATATACATTGCAGAGCCCCGCCCTCACACTCAAGGGTTCAACATTAGCCATCACTCTGTCCCTTGAGACACACGCCCACGCCCACTTACACACACACACACACACACACATATACACACGCACGCACGCTTGCATTTGCCTCTGTTTGCGCCTGCGTACTTTCCTCCCACAGGTACAGCTAGTCCTCAGCACACGCTAAGGACACGGGACCTCTCTCAACTTCCTGAAGAATTCTCCAGACTCGAGAGAGAGACAGTACCAGTCTGATCGGCAGAATCCAAAAACAAACAGGGAAGGTCTCAGATAAGCCAATGGACAGGGGTAGGTGAAAGAACACTTCCAACATAAATCAGGACATCATGACTTCACCAGCAAACCCCAAAATCGATGGATACTCGAATTCATCAGAAGCACAGGAAAATGACCTTAAAGCCATGCTTGCTCAATTATTTGAGGCTCATAAGGAGGAAATGAACAAATCTTTCAAAGAGTTGGCCAGTCAATTGGAGGTAAAGAAAGAAGAAATAGACAAAACCCTTAAAGAAACACAGGCAAACATAGCCAAACAAATAGAGGCACAAGTAGAGAAAAAATTAGTGGCATACAAAAAGGAAATGAACAAAGAAATAGAGTCCATCGTAGAGAGACAGGAATCCAAATTCAAACACATGAAAGAAATGGTGCAAGGCATGAAAACAGAATTAGAATCAATAAAGAAAACACAAAATGAGAAAACTCTTGAGCTGGAGAACTTGGAGAAAAGATCAGGAACCACAAAAGTAAGCATCACCAACAGAATACAAGAGATGGAAGAGAGAATCTCTGGAGCTGAAGACACACTTGCAGAAATTGATACTTCTCTCAAAGAAAAAGTAAAATCAGAAAAGTTCCAATCACAAAATATCCAAGAAATCAAGGATGCTATGAAAAGACAAAATCTAAGAATAATAGGAATTGATGAAAAAGAAGACTCCAGGCTCCAAGGTCCAGAAAATATTTTCAAGAAAATCATAGAAGAAAATTTTCCCAACTTAAAGAAAGAGATGTCCATAAATATACAAGAGGCCTACAGAACACCAAATAGACTAGATCAGAAAAGAAACACATCACATCACATCATAGTCAAAACACTAAATCTACAGAACAAAGAAAAGATATTAAAAGCAGCAAGGGAAAAAGGCCAAGTAACATATGAAGGTAGACCTATCAGAATCACACCAGACTTCTCATCAGAAACTATGAAAGCCAGAAGGGCCTGGGCAAGCATCATGGAGACTCTAAGAGATCACAAATGTCAACCCAGACTACTATACCCTGCAAAGCTTTCAATCAACATAGATGGAGAAAACAAAATATTCCATGACAAAACTAAATTTACGCAATATCTATACAGCAAACCAACCCTACAGAAGATACTAGAAGAAAAACTCCAATCCAACGAAAACGAATTCACCCAAGAAAACAGGGCATACAGATAATATCCCAACAAAAATGAAAAGAAAACAAGCAATGAAACAAGGTAAGATCATCGACTCCATTACAAAAGGAACTAACATGCATTGGTCAATATTATCTATCAATATTAATGGACTCAACTCACCAATAAAAAGACACAGGCTAACAGAATGGTTACGGAAACAAGACCCAACATTCTGTTGCATCCAAGAAACACACCTATGCAACAAAGATAAACACTACCTCAGAGTAAAGGGCTGGAAAAATGTTTTTCAAGCAAATGGTTCCAGAAAACAAGCTGGAGTAGCCATCCTAATATCTAATAAAATAGACTTTCATCCGAAGTTAATAAAAAAAGATAAGGAGGGCCACTATATTCTCATCAAAGGAAAAATCCAACAAGAGGACATCACAATTTTGAATATCTATGCCCCAAATATAAGAGCGCCTACATTCGTAAATGAAACAATATTAAAGCTTAAATCATACATTGATCCTAATACCTTAATAGTGGGAGACTTCAACACCCCACTCTCATCAAGGGACAGATCAACCAGACAGACACCAAATAGGGAAATAAGAGCACTCACAGAATCCCTAAATCAAATGGACCTAATAGACGTCTACAGATCTTTTCACCCAAACTCAAAAGAGTATACCTTCTTTTCAGCACCACATGGAACCTTCTCCAAAATAGACCATATAGTTGGTCACAAAGCAAGCCTCAACAGATACAAAAGGATTGAAATAATCCCTTGTATACTATCTGACCACCATGGACTAAAGCTGGACATCAACAACAACAGAAACAACAAAAAGCCGACACGCACATGGAAACTGAACAACTTGTTACTCAATGACAGCTGGGTCAAGGAAGAAATAAAGAAAGAAATTAAAGACTTCCTAAAATTCAATGAAAATGAAGGCACAACATACCCAAATTTATGGGACAGATTGAAAGCAGTGCTCAGAGGAAAATTTATAGCACTAAGTGCCTACAAGAAGAAATCCGTAACATTACATACAAACAACTTAATGGCCCAACTGAAAAACCTAGAAAAAAAAGAAGCAGATACACCCAAGAGGAGCAGAAGGCTGGAAATAATCAAACTCAGGGCTGAAATCAATCAATTAGAAACAAATAAAATTATCCAAAGAATCAATGAAACAAAAAGCTGGTTCTTTGAGAAAATCAACAAGATAGACAAACCCTTAGCCAAACTAACTAAAAAGCAGAGAGAAACCATACAAATCAGCAAAATCAGAAAGGAAAATGGGGACATAACTACAGACACTGAGGAAATCCAAACGATTATTAGGTCATACTACAAAAGCCTATATGGCACAAAATTTGAAAATCTAAATGAAATGGATAACTTTCTTGACAGATTCCATCTACCAAAATTAAGTCAAGATCAGGTAGAAAGACTGAATAGCCCTATATCTCCCAAGGAAATTGAAGCAGTCATTAACAGTCTCCCCTCCAAAAAAAGCCCTGGACCAGATGGCTTCAGCGCAGAATTCTACAAGACCTTCAAAGAAGTACTAACACCAATTCTCCTCAAACTATTCCACATAATAGAAATAGAAGGAACACTACCAAACTCATTCTATGAAGCCATAGTCACCTTGATACCTAAACCACACAAAGATCCAACAAAAAAAAATAGAACTTCAGACCTATCTCTCTTATGAACATTGATGCAAAAATACTCAATAAAATACTTGCAAACCGAATCCAAGAACACATCAAAGATATTATCCACCATGACCAAGTAGGCTTCATCCCAGGAATGCAAGGGTGGTTCAACATACGGAAATCCATCAATGTAATCCACCACATAAACAAACTGAAGGAGAAAAACCAGATGATCATCTCCTTAGATGCTGAAAAAGCATTTGACAAAGTCCAACACCCATTCATGTTTAAAGTGTTGGAGAGATCAGGGATACAAGGCACATACCTAAAGATAGTAAAGGCAATATACAGCAAGCCTATAGCCAACATCAAACTCAATGGAGAGAAACTTAAATCAATCCCACTGAAATCAGGGACAAGACAAGGCTGCCCACTCTCTCCATATCTCTTTAACATTGTACTTGAAGTCCTAGCCAGAGCAATAAGACAACTAAAGGAGATCAAGGGGATACAAGTCGGAAAGGAAGAGGTCAAAGTGTCACTATTTGCAGATGATATGATAGTATACATGAGCGACCCCAAAGATTCAACCAGAGAACTTCTTCAGCTGATAAACACCTTCAGCAAAGTGGCAGGATACAAAATCAACTCAAAAAAATCAGAAGCCCTCTTGTATACCAAAGACAAAAAGGCTGAGAAAGAAATTAGGGAAACAACACCCTTCACAATCGCCACTAATAGCATAAAGTACCTTGGTGTGACTCTAACCAAGCAAGTGAAAGACCTGTTTGAGAAAAACTTCAAGTCTTTGAAGAAAGAAATTGAAGAAGATCTCAGAAGATGGAAAGATCTCCCATGCTCATGGATTGGTAGGACTAACATAGTGAAAATGGCCATCCTGCCAAAAGCAATCTACAGATTCAATGCAATTCCCATCAAAATACCAACTCAATTCTTACAGACCTTGAAAAAAAGATTCTCAGCTTCATATGGAGAAACAAAAAACCCAGAATCTCCAAAACAATCCTGTACAACAACAGATCATCTGGAGGTATCTCTATTCCTGATCTCAAATTGTACTACAGGGCAATAGTAATAAAAATAGTAATAGTAATAGTAATAGGCACAAAAACAGAAAGGAGGATCAATGGAACTGCATAGAAGACCCAGAAATAAACCCACACACCTATGAATACTCGATTTTTGACAAAGAAGCCAAAACCATTCAATGGAAAAAAGACAGCATCTTCAACAAATGGTGCTGGACCAACTGGATGCCTACATGCAGAAAAATGAAAATAGATCCATATTTATCACCCTGCACAAAACTAAAGTCCAAGTGGATCAAGGACCTCAACATAAAACCAGATACTCTAAATCAGTTGGAAAAAAAAGTGGGAAACAGCCTAGAACTCATTGGCACAGGAGACAACTTCCTGAACAGAACACCAACAGCACAGGCTCTAAGAGCAACAATCAATAAATGGGACCTCATGAAACTGAAAAGCTTCTGTAAAGCAAAAGACACTGTCATCAAAACAAATAGACAGCCTACAGATTGGGAAAGAATCTTCACTAACCCTTTATCTGACAGAGGGCTAATATCCAGTATATATAAAGAACTAAAGAAGCAGAAAAGCAACAAACCAAGTAATCCACTTAAAAAATGGGGAACAGAGCTAAACAGAGAATTCTCGAAAGAGGAACATCGAATGGCAGAGAAACACTTAAAGAAATGCTCAACCTCATTAGTCATTAGGGAAATGCAAATCAAAACGACCCTGAGATTTCACCTTACACCCATCAGAATGGCCAAGATGAAAAACTCAAGTGATAGCACATGCTGGAGAGGTTGTAGAGAAAAGGGAACCCTCCTCTATTGCTGGTGGGAATGTAAACTGGTTCAACCACTCTGGAAGTCAATCTGGTGCTTTCTCAGACAACTAGGAGTAGTGCTACCTCAAGACCCAGCTATACCACTCCTAGGTATATACCCAAAATTTGCTCAAGTACACAACAAGGACATTTGTTCAACCATGTTCGTAGCAGCTTTATTTGTAATAGCCAGAACTTGGAAACAACCCAGATGTCCATCAACGGAGGAATGGATACAGAAATTGTGGTATTTTTACACAATGGAATACTACTCAGCAATCAAAAAGGAGGAAATCATGAAATTTGCAGGCAAGTGGTGAGATCTAGAAAAGATCATTCTGAGTGAAGTATCCCAGAAGGAGAAAGACAAACTTGGTATATACTCGCTTATATAGACCTACAAGATATGATAAACATAATGAAATCTACACACCTAAAGAAGATAATCAAGAAAGTGGACACAGGCGAAGGGGATTAATCCTCATTTAGAAAGACAAATGGGATGACAGCAGTCTACCACAAAAGGCATCTGAAAGACTCTACCTAGCAGTGTTTCAAAGCAGACACTAAGACTCATAACCAAACCCTCAGCAGAGTGCAGGGAATCATATGAAAGAAGGGAAGTTAGTATGATATGGAAAGGATAGGAGCTCTACAAGGACCAAACATATCTGGGCACAGGGTCTTTTCTGAGACTGACACTCAACCAAGGACCATCTATGGATATAACCTAGAACTTCTGCTCGGATGTGGCCCGTGGTAGCTCAGTAACCAAGTAGTTTTCCAAAGTAAGGGGAACACGGACTATTTCTAACAGGATCTCAAGGGCAGGCTGTTTGCCCCCCCCCACCCCTCTGGGGAGGAGCAGTCTGTTAGGCCACAGAGGAGGACTTTGCAGCCAGCCCTGAAGATA
Source organism: Psammomys obesus (assembly GCF_907164565.1). Lineage (NCBI taxonomy): Eukaryota > Metazoa > Chordata > Mammalia > Rodentia > Muridae > Psammomys > Psammomys obesus. The sequence continues at coordinate 42,967,490 of NW_026591086.1, forward strand.
CCTGATAAAACAGGGTCAGATGAAAGGGGAGGAGGTCCTCCCCTATCAGTGGACTTGGAAAGGGGCAGGGAGGAGACCAGGGAGGGAGTGTGGGGTTGGGGAGGGAATGAGGGAGCGGAATAGAGGTGGGACACAGAGTTAACAAAATGTAACTAAAAAGAAGAAAATAATAAAATAATAATAAAAAAAACAAAAACAAAAAAAATAAAATAAAACAGGGTAGTGATATGCTTGTTTAATGCCTGTTCTCCTGTGGTGATGAGGGAGGTGGACAGTGGAGAACTGGTAGGACAGGACACTCTCAGGCCGGTTAACCTGAGTACATTGTGCAACAGAAGTTGTATTGATCATTCTCAGACATGCCACAGTGCACACGCACCCGTAATTATTCATTCCCACACTGGTATGTGTGCACCCCCACACAGAACACACACACATACATAAACACATACATGAATGCACGCACATGCATAGGTACATAATACACAAAATACATATACATAAGTCCATACATATGTACATAAACACACACACACATAAAACATAAATACATACAGTAAATAAATAAATGCAATTTGAAAATAGAAAGCAGAGACAACATTTATTCAATTTATAGATATATGGATGAGATGAGGCAGTAAATCGAAACTGGTATTGATAACTTCTTTTTATATTTATTATATTTTATTTTTATTAATTATAGTTTATTTCCTTTGTATCCCACTTGTAGCTTCCTTCTTCTTCTCCTCCCAAGCCCACCCTCCCTCCCTCTTTTCTAACCATGCCCTTCCCCCAGTCCACTGATAGGGGAGGAACCTGAGGGGGAGGTGATAAGAAGTAGAATGAAAAGTTTTGAACTTTTAGTTTATTAAGAAAGCTATGATCTTCAAAAAGGGTATAGGAACAAGAATCAAGAATGATGTCTTTGAGTTAACAAAAAAGAATGGAATCCAGTACTTATGTATGTATGTGTGCATATATATTTGTTACTATTATATTTTCTGCATAGTCAATTCCCCTTATTGTCATAATTGCTCTTGTTCACATATGAAGACGGCATTATCTCTTCCTTTGAAAAACAAATGTCTGCAGCAGGTTGCAGAGATGACTTGGTATGTAAGAGTGCTTGCCGGGCAAGCCCTGTGACCCGTGCTCCATACTGTACTCCATAGACGAAGGAAGGACTGAGTCCTGAATTCACACACACACACACACACACACACACACACACACACACACACACACGTGCATAACACACTCCTGACAGCACTAAAATACATTGTTTAAAAATGTCCAAAATAACTCCATGTTGTACTTCAATTTCTTACTTTCTGTTTCTATTGAAAGTTTTCTTCAAAGAATTTTAAGGCCTCATTATGTCCTTTCTTGTAGTTCTCTGTGTTTAGAGCAGTGGTATTCTCACTGCTAACACTGCACAAAAACTTCTGTTTATAATTTCTGTTTACAAATTCAACTACCACCTGCTCTTAGTTGACTCTTCTACAGTCTGACATTGTCGGTCAGCATGTCCTTCATGAACGCCTTCTCCTCTCACACTTCACTGGCCCCTCTCCTTTCACACTTTGCTGGCCCTTCCTCGGCAGCATTTTGCAGTGTTAACCACTTGTTGGCCTAAAATAGCTGCTTCCTTTGGGCTCCGTGACACTAACACTTTTTGTTTTAATTGCCTCAGTTTTGGAGACTATTCAGTATCTTTTTCAAGCTTCTCTGAATTTTATTTTCTAAATTCTCAAATTTTATGATCCTTACATTTATCCCCCTCTTAGGTTCTTCCCTTCTTTTCTTCCTCCACCCCTTCACTCTGAGAGTGGTATTAACAAAAGTACCACGACAAAGCAGTGAGCCAAAGGAACAGCAGTGGTTTAAATGAAGTCTAATCTCCTTGGAGACAACAGAATCTATTCACAGAAACGAACACACAAAAAAAGTGGAAGAAAATGGTAAGAAGGAAAATAAAGCATAAATGTGTAGAAAATAACTCAATGAGGAAGAAATTTAATATAGAATCACTGAGAGTTTTTGATGGAAATGAAAGTTATGGGTTCTGGCTTAAAGCTGAACATTAGCACAGTACCTGTAATATGTCAGACATAGTAAAGGAGGCAGTATATCTCAATAGGAAGAGAGAATGGTTGGTGATGAAATGAAGATAGAAGGTGAGGAAGAGATCAAGGAAAACCTTGATAACCCTGCTCAAAACTTTAGGGCTTAATCAGGAAAATGTGACTTACACCTTAAAGGGTTAACTTTATTAAGGAAAGGGCTGGGAGGAAGGAATGGACTCACAGACCAATTAAGAGGTCACTGATACTGTCCTTTGAGAGGCACTGACCATCTGCCCTAGTGAAGTGGGAAGAGAGAGTATAAGGTCTCATCAAACTCTGGATGCATTTCATTGATGCAGTCAACAAGATTTATTGGAGGTTTGGATTTAAATTTGGAGACTACGAAAGAAGTAAAAGTAGGGAGCTCTAATTGGAATGTTGGAATTGTCACTAATTAAAATTGAGAAGATGGGAGAATGAGTACAGGTGAGAGGTATTAGGGCAACAGAGAGTTTGGTTATGTTCATTTACATTTTAGCTACACAAAGACATCCAAGTGTATGTGTCAATTAAGTGTATATATGTCCCGGTGATGTAAGGGAGGTCCACGCCAGGTTATGATCATATGATCTGTAAAGTCACGGCACTAGATTTACCTAGGATGAGATGAATGAACATGGAAGAACCCTGTCACTGTGCATGCTTCCGGCAGCAGGCTGGCCCCACTTAATGTGCTTGATCTAGGTTTTCCCCTGTTGCTGCCATGAGTTCCAGCAATGCCCTGTTATTGACAGTGGAAGGGCTGTGAAATCACTGTGGAGCTCACTGGTGGTGTCAGAAGCTGGAACTAATGAACTAGCTGAAACTTTCTAGTTCATGTGAAAATGAAATTGATTTGGTTGCACAGAGTGAAGTCTCCTTTCAAAGAGCTGAAACTTTGCCATGGAATATTGCCAAGTCATTTTCGTGGCTGCCCTGCTGAGAAGGGGGGCAGAAGAATGAAATTATGAGCAATGCAAGGTCATGTTGGAGGCAGCCTTGTCTATCACACATGTTGTGGCAATGCTTATGGGATGCTCAGGCAAGGCTGCAGTGACTTGTGGTAGATGACTGACCTTGCTCAGTGATAGATGTTTGGGTTATATCAAAAGAGGAATTATATCACATAAGGAATCTGTGGGGACTGGTGTTTGGAATATGCAATTTTACTTTTCTACATTTTGAGTTGTGGTAACATTACCTTTTCTTCGTTATTATTGATGTTAGCCAACTTTTCATCACTGTAAATAAAATACCAGAGGTAAGTACATATATAGTTTATTTTGGCTTATAGATTCAGAGTTTTCTGAATCTGGTATGTCTATTACTTCAGCCTCTGGAGGAGGTACCAGCAGCAATAGCAGAAAATGCAAAAAGCAAACTAGTTACTTCATGAGCAGGAAGTAAAAAAGATAATGGAATGATGGAAGGAAGGAAGAAAATCATAGGGTCCAAAAAAATCATATTTGTTAAGACCCCACTTCTTTTTTTTTTTTTTTTACATTTTTTCTTTATTAATTACATTTTATTCCCTTTGTATTCTCCCTGTGCTTCCCTCCCTCCTCCCATCCTAATCCTTCCCTTCCTCCACCCTCTGCATGCATGCTCCTCCCCAAGTCCACTGGTAGGGGAGGTCTTCTTTTCCTTCCTTCTGATCCTAGACAATTAGGTCTCATCAGGAGTGGCTTGCATTGTCTTCTTCTGTTACCTGGTAATGCTGCTTCCCCCTCAGCGGGAGGTAATTAAAGAGCAGGCCAATCGGTTCATAAGACCCCACTTCTAATAGTGACCGATAACCCTGAGAACCAAGCCTTTAACATACCTGGGGGACACATAGAGACAACAGCGTCATTCTTGAGTTGGATTTGGTGTATATCCTTTCAGTCGTTGTGACCTCTTGGTTTTGGCAAGTTATAACAGGGGCCAGTTTCTAAGTCATCTGTGTGAATGGCTGCATGCCTATTGGCATAAATGTCATGGAGATGCCAGCTCAGGATCAGAAAGAATATGGGTGTTTGCACTTATGTCTCTACTCATTGTCTTTTCATATATTGACAACAGCAGCACTTGTGTGTTTTGGCAAAAACAAATAAACAAACAATCCCCCCACCCAAACAACAACAACAACAACAAAAACCTGCTTTGTAAGTTTAGAGTGATAAAACTCAGTAAGTGATAAACTAGATATCTAAATGAAGATATGGGTTCCCTCAGGTAGCTGGCCATCTCACCTACATAAAATATAGACAAGTAAACTGCTAAATCAGCTAACTACTTGGATAAGGCTCTTCAGTTCTTTAAATTCTTTAATGAAAAAGAATGTTAAATATCACATGATGGAGATTTGTTACTGTGTAGAGGTGTGATATAACAATGATTTATATGATAAAAGATACTTTAGGGACAATTTTAGGGAATTTGATTATATAGAACCAATGATGCAAACTTTGGACTAGCATCTTCACAAAGAACATCCAGAAAGTGGTGTAAGTAGTTGTTAAACTTCAAAAGAAATATCTGTACTGATTAATACCTTCAGTAAGAAGTATCAAACCACCCTTTGGGTTGGATGGCTAGTTCAGGGATAGAGTGCTTGCCCAGCATGTATGAGAGACTATAGGTTCAAACAGCAGTACTTGAAAAAAAAGTTACTATTTGGCAGACTTTAAAAAAATGCTAGGTATTAGCAGAGGAGAGGACTGTGTGGCATTTTTACACCATTCATAATTTAGTGATTTGGTCTTAAAGGATAAATAAGATGGATCTGCTAATGTGAAAACTACTGCTGTCAAGTTTCAAAATAACAGAAACAATATGTTTGAACAACATCCCTCAAAGATCTTTTCAGCTGAAGAAATTTGATTATCAGAAAGGAAATGCTTGCTCTTCTTCACTTCTTCATCAGGATTCTAGTAGACACTTTGACATCTTTAATGCTGTACCGCACAAAGAGAGGCCACAGACTTAGATGTCTTTCATGGTTTTGACATTCCAATGCTAGTAATCATCCCTGTTTTTAAAAACCTCCTTACGAGCTAAATTCTTGGCGTTGTTTCCTGCCTTGATTAGCTTAGGTATGCAAGTGCTCCAGTAACTAACTGTTTAGGATCCCTCCTATCTAAATTATACCAAGAGGACTGTTATCTTTTGAATGAAATCTGTCCTGTACACACAATACTTTTCTTTGAGACAAAGAGAGCTGAGGCATTGGAGCAGTCCACACCTAACTTTGATTGTGTCACTATCTTGTTGACTTTGTCTATGAGGTATCCTGACTGTCTCCCACCTCTGCCTTATTTGGTCACACAACCATTAACATTTCCCCAGTGGTTCACCCTTTGTTGCTGAAGCGTAATTATATTTTCAAAGACTTTTAGTTTAAAGGCTATATACATATGTAGAAATCAATTGGAAGGGTATTGCATGGCCTAAAGTTATGGAGAAGGCAGAACAGAGGGATTTGATGCACCAAGAATCAAAGCCCCAAAGGGACTTTATCAGTGGTTCGGGGGGAAAATACAATTGCCACAACTGCAGAGCATCCTGCCCACAACAGTGCTGGTGATGCCTAAGTTTGGCAGCGGTTGCTTCTGCTGCTGCTCCGGCTGCTGCTGATTCTACTGATGGTCACCTCCCCCCCCAAAAATAGTTAAATAGTTGCTACTACCATCTTAGCATTGAAGCACAATTTTGGCTGTCCTTTCATCCATCTATTTATCTATCTATCTATCTATCTATCTATCTATCTATCTATCTATCTATCTATCTTTCTTCTTCTTCTTCTTCTTCTTCTTCTTCTTCTTCTTCTTCTTCTTCATCATCATCATCATCATCACCATTACCATCACCATCTATTTACTTATTTTGGTCATTAAGTTCTGATTTGTAATACAAGCTGAGTATCTGGTTGATTCAGTTTTAGAAATGTACTCATTCACTCTCTATAAAATGTCTGAGGGCGATGAATATCTTACATCATCATGGTTATGTAAGATGTTTTTCCTATCAAGATTTGACAATTTTGACACTCCATAAATGTTCAGAAGAAGGGTGGACACTAGACATTCAAAGACAGAATAAACCAAGGTATATACTACACTTTTGTTGCCTAAAAACAACAATATTTTCTTCTACTCTTATGCTTCTAAAAGAAAATTACTTCTATGCATCATAATAAAATTATTTATATAAACTGAGGGCACATTGACGTTCTAGCAAAATAGAAATGACCCGAGTTTGTTAGTTACTATGCTTGTCTTAGTTATATCTTGTCTGAGTAATATCAGCTTCTTTTGTTCTGCCATGACCCTAAGTAGAAAGTCTTTTGGTTATAGATTCCATTTTTTTGTTCTTAATACAACATCATAGAGGAAAGGAAACTGCTTTAGTTAGCCAAGTTTCTCTAGAGGAACAGAACTTATAAAATGAATGAATCAATCTATGTATGTATGTATGTATGTATGTATGTATGTATGTATGTATGTATGTATCATTTATAAAGGGAAATTACTAGAGTGGCTTACAGGCTGTGGTCCAGCTTGTTCAACAGTAGCTGTCTACTAAAGGGAAGTCCAAGAATTTAGTAGCTATTCAGTCCACGAGGTTGGATGTCTTACCTGGTGTTCAGTATACACCAGAATTCCAAAGAAGTAGGCTCTAAGTTTCCAGTGAAGGAATGGACTTGCCAGCAAGTATGAGGGCAAGCAGGCAAAGAGAGAATGCTTCCTTATTCCATGTTCTTTATATAGGCTACTGGGAGAAGGTATGGCCCAGATTAAAGTTGTATCTTCCCAACTCAAAAAGATTCAGAATAAAAGTGGATTTTTCCACTTAAAAAAAAATCCTTCACAGGTGTACCTAACTACTTGAGTTTTAGTTAATTCCAGATGTAGTCAAGTTGAGAACCAAGAATAGCCATCACATGAACCAAATGAGTAGAAATTCTAAAGTGTAAACCTGATTAATGTGTGTATATACATTATATAAATATTACATATGTGAATATATTATATGTAAATTAAATACTTTTTTTTATTTCTTGAGATTTAAAAATTTTTTTCTTGAAAATTTTCTGTACATAATGCATTCTAATTATTTTCACCCTCATAATCTCTTGTCTCCCTCCCACTCCCTTTGAAAATTATTTGCAGAAGAGAAGATTCACAGAGACCTTCTTTCACTCCCATCCTCTGTCCTCCCTTCCATCCAGCTTTTTCACACTTGTCTAGAAACTACATCTGACCGATTGATAAGTCATTTTGTGATTCATCCCAACCTGCCCTGCATTTCTTTTCCCTATAGCCATCAAGCTGGATCAACATGTCAGAGACTATCAATAGCTTCAAGACATTTTCTGTCTCTTTCTTTTCCTTCCTATCAAACTCTTTCCATATGTTGTTTGAGAAAACTTTCTCTGGGGAGACACAACATATACATGTACTCGGCCCAGATGGGAAACCAAGGCAGACCAAAGTATGGATGCCACCAAAGTCCATCTTGGCAGGCCATTGATCAGTTATAGGAAAATAGGTGAAGGCTTACTTACAGGATCAGGAAATGTCTCAAGGACAGCTGTGTCGTCAAAGTCCATCCTAGCAGGGGTGACAACTCACAAGGCTGAGAACCTGGACAGCACTGCTCTGCCTGCTGGTCACTAAACCGGTTTCAGAATGTGCTTTCTAGGTCCCTCTTCCAGGTACCTCTACTGGTTTCTCATTCTCATCCCAGCTGGTCTGCTCCCTTACATCTGAGACAGAATCTCAGCTTTTATTACTCTGGCAGGGAAGGACCTAGTGAGTCTGGTCCGTTTCAGGGACTTCCTGAAGTTATTCTAAGTTGTTTGCCTTCCTTCTTAAGGAGCTTCCTGCAGGATGGAATGTGGAATGGTTAAATTGTGGAGGAAACTGTTACACAACACTGTAAGAGCTGGTTTATGTTTAAAAAAAAATTGATCATGCCTCACTCTGACAGTGATTTCTAATAATAATTGGAGGAAGCTCATAATATCCAGGATGTTTTTTCCATGTCTTTTTTGCATTTACAGCCATTTCTGCTGTGCTTTTCTCTCATTCTTAGTGCTCCTCTGCCAGTTCCCAGAAACCCTGCTCTCTTTCCAGCTCACTCCCTGCAACCACATTTCCTGTGCTTAAATACTTTTCCTTTTTGCACTGTGTTCTCACCCTTCTACTCCTGGGTGTCATTTAGACTACAAATCTTCAGGTCCCTGTTGCATTTTTTTCCTCAACCTAGATGAGAAAGTCTTCTGCCTCTGCTAGACTCCCTGCCCTTCATTATCACAGACATTAGTTATCATTTGCTACATGTTGTCAGGCTCCAATCAGCTAATGAATACCAGTCTGCTGCACCAGGATATGGATGGGGTTAGCTGTGTGCCCGGCTGTTTCCTTAGTGCACAAGACATTTACACATGAGATATGGTAAATGTCCAACTGGTGAAAGCGGAGCAAATGATTAAGTGACTGTGAGTGACCAGGTCTATCCATGGTAATGATCAGACTAAGAATTTATGTGGCTTGTTTTAGGTTTCAGCTTTCCCAGGATAAAAGTCCACAATTATCTCATCTCTAATTTCTTAGGTCTCTGAGGTTGGTGTTGAGAAGGAATGAAAAGAAGACTTTTCAGAGTGTGGTGGCTCACGCTTGTTAATCCCAGCTCTGGGAGGCTAAGAGAGAAGGGAAACTATGAACTCCAGGAAGTCCTGGGCTGCACAACAAGACCCTGAGCCCAAACAACAACAAAGTAAAAAAGGGAGGATTTTGTTTGCACTTTGGTATAAAGCTCAAAAGTGGGGCAGCTCGACAACAGACTGAATGTCATTTGTTTCTTAACACTAAACTTTGGAAGAGTAGTTCTATGCTAAATCCAGTGACTAAGAATTTATGCAATTTCCTCTGAAGAAAACTGTTCTTTTGAGAGCAGGAAGAAATATTTTATCCTTTTCACCTAAACGTGATTGTTTTACCAGGATCCATTTCTTTATACACCAGATTTTTTTTTTCCTTACAGAAAACAACTGCGTCTGCTATGTAAAAACCTCTCACATTTAAAAATTTGCCTTTCAAACACGTGATGTCCTTGGATGTGTGTATTGAACCACCAGAAATAACTCGGTGACATATTCTTGCTTATTTCATACATATTTCCAGTGTATGACTCACTGGTTTAAAGAGCACAAATGTGAACCAAGAGCAAAACAGAGAGGTCTTGGCGTCCTTGGGCCTGAGAGGAAGATGAATCACCGCTGCTGGCATCTCGTCCTGTGTCAGTGTTGCCTGTTTCATGGTTTGAATGACCCTCACTGTTCCCATTCTCAAACCCACTCACGAGCACACACTCACCCTCACATGAACACACCCCCAATACTCCACACACATCTTACTTTAGAAGCTCTATGGAACCACTTTTGGCTAGAAGGCATGTATACAAGAAAGAAAGGGGGTGGGGTGTATTGGAGTCTACAACCTCATGTAGGAGCACGTTAGAAGGAATCAAAATGTCACCGTAGTCATTTTATTCTCGGTTTCAGTTCTAAAAGTTTTATTTTCTCTCCTCCTCCACCATCTGTTTTTCTCACTGTGACAAATGTAACTTCCCATGGAATTTAGTAGGATAGTGAATTTTGATGTAATTTCTTGATTTTCCTGAGTGTTGAACTGTTTTCTTTTCCTCTCTTTTATTTTTTGAGATAAAGTTTCATGTAGCTCAGGCTAGTCTCAATCTTAATATGTAGCTAAGAGCAACTTTAAATTTCAGGTCTTGCTGCCTCTACCTCTCAAGTGCTGCGACTATGGGTGAAGACTAGTAGAACCCAGTGCTTTGTGCATGCTGGGAAAGGGATTGACTGGCTTGGCTACATCTGCAGGTGTTCTTTTCTCCTTCTTCCTCCCGTCTTCCCTCCCTCTCTCTTCTCTTAAACACAGAGGGACCTTTAAAAATTAGATTCATTCTACAAATTTTGAAACAACTTCTATGTATTTGCCTCCTAACTGTGGACTGAAATTTGTAATAAGAAAACAGTTTTTAAATGTGTGAAGTTTTACATGTAAAACAACAACAACAATAGAAAGCAAATGACTAAACCAAAACAGCATAATCCAGAGGCCCTAAAACTGCTGAGCAGAAAATTCCCATTAATTGATAAATGAGGGATTTAACTTCCATCAGAGAGAAAGGGAGAGAAGGGGGGGAGAGGAAAGAGACAGACAGAATGAGAGAGAGAGAGAGAGAGAGAGAGAGAGAGAGAGAGAGAGAGAATATGTAAACAAAGATACAGTAGACAGGGACTAAGGAAAGGGAAAATATTGGGAGGAATACTAACAGCCTCATGTTTTACAGTCTTTTAAGGCTGGAACTCTACATACATCATTTATTTTAATTGCCACCCTAACTGCATGCTGGAGCTATCATTGCTTTTTTTGTCCAGAGAAATACTACCAGCTTTACCCAGAGGTAAAGGTTGAACGTTACCCCATGAGGAGCATCCTATGTTCTTTTATTTCAACTAAGACCCAACTATAATCCACAGTATACCCAGAGAGTAAGTCTTTTTTGAACTAGGTTTACTGTCTTTTTTTTTTTAAAGTATTGTGAGACAAACCACAAAAAAACCTAGCTTTATCTTATTTTTTAAATTTTATTTCTTCCTCTTTTCTCATGTGTGTTTTGCTTACATGTGTGTTTGTTCAGAACTCGCATTCTTTGTGACAGAGGTCAGAAGAAGGCACTGGACCCCTGGACTTGAATGGGCCCTAGGGATAGAATCTTGGTGCTCTTAAACACCCACACATCTCACCATCCCTACCTTTTTTTTCTGAAGAGGAAAGAAAAAGCCAATGCAAAACTCAGAAGGGAGGAGCATGGTCCATCCAAGGTGGCTAGGCATTGGAATACAGCTCTGTAGAGACGGCTCAAGAGAGAACCTACAGTGTGTGGTGAAGAAGATGCCCGCACTGGGGGTCTGTTGACAGCGGACTCTGTCTGGAAGGTACAACACCACTATCTGTGTTGATTTGATAAAGATCCCCCCCCCCCCAGAGAGAATGGAGATAGAAGTAAAAAGGAGGAGATTTTTGTTCAGACACTTGTCCAAGTATGAGGAGCTGCTGTAAGATAGATGCCATTGGGGAGATAGAATTAAACGGATTCATGTTTTACCCAAACTAAAACAAACAAACATGTGAAACCTGTCACTACAACTGGCCTCCTGTTCCTGGCAAAGGCTTCAATCATTAAACATCGTTCATGAAGGAGTGACTGTCTTGAATTTAACATTCCACCACTCTGTTGTTTTTCTCCTTTGTGTGTTTAGGGAGGGACTCTAATGTGATCAACTTATTTCATATTAGCTCAATAGAAGTAGTAAGTTTTAGATTCCTCATTAATTTTGAATTTATAGCTTTCACCAAGGAGGCCCAGAGGAGCTTACAAATGTAGTCCACCAGCTTCCTTCAAGATAAAGTTATTCAGGCTGGAGAGATGGCTCAGTGGTTAGGAGTGCTGTCTGCTCTTCCAAGGGACCAGGGTTCAACTCCCAGCACCCATGTGGCAGCTCACAACTGTCTGTAAGCAGTTCCAGGTGGTCTGACACCCTCATACCAATTTACATAAAATAAAATTAAATAAATTATTAAAAGAAAGATAAAGTTATTCAATGTGATGAGACACTGACAACTAAAACCTTCTGATTCAGGCGGACACCCTTTTACACAATAGTCTGCCAGTCATTTGGGCTTCCCTATTGTCAAATCCTCATTAGCATTTCAAAAATCTGGAAGGGGAAGGTAAAGGTATGTTTTCTTTTCTTGGCTTCAAATATAATAAGAAAAGATGGAATTTGATAACTATTATTTATCATATGCATTAAAATTTTCTGTTTTCTTTTCCCAAACTAGAATAAAATAGACTAATGATATCAAATACGTCTGACCAAGCCTGTAGAGAAAGATGATGGGAATAGCTACAGAAATGTCCAAACATTACACTTCTAAATGGAACTTAGCAGGTGCAAATAACTCCAGCAATTCAGTAAGTAGACACACAGCCGCCCCGACATTTAAAACCCCCAAGTAAAACAAAGCAACCAACCTCCTAACCTGTGGTGGACTGAACATGCCTTGAACTCCTGCGGTATGTTAATCATGCCTGTGTGATCTGAGCTAAATTAACCAGAACAAGAGTTCTCTTTGACTTTTAGTTTGAAAGGCATACATGGGGTAATTCACATGAATAAACACTAGAGGAATTAGGGGTCTGAGGGTGTATCTCAGAAGGAAAGCATTGCCTACTCTGGGTAACAGTCTAGGTTTGATTTCAGTGCTCTCCCATATTCATAGAAATATACATTTATTTTTTAATATTTAGTTTTAAATATTTTTTACAATTTATTTTTACAAATTATTTTTACAATTTATTCAATTTGTATCCTGATTGTAGCCCCCTCCCTCATCTCCTCCTGGTCCTACCCTCCTTCCCTCTTTCCCCTCTATGCCCCTCCCCTAGAACACTGAAAATCTGTAAGTCCTCCTTCCCTACTGTCTGACCCTAGCCTATCAAGTCTCATCAGGACTGCCTGAATCCTCTTCCTCTCTAGCCTAGTAAGGCCAACCTTCCTACGGGGAAGTGGGGGAAGTGGAGGTTTCCTCAGGTAAATGGAGGTTCCCTTGGGTAAATGAAGGTTTGCTCAGGTAAATGGAAGTTCCCTCAGGTAAATTGAGGTTCCCTATGTTCAAACTTCTTTTCTTTGATCAAAACCTTTCACCTCTGTTCACTCTCCCAAAAGTTTAGAATGTACACCTAAAGGAATTTTTCCCATAACCTACTAACTTTGTCTTCTGCATATATATGCATATTTGCAGAACATATATATGTAAGAGAATGTATGTATACATATATATACATATGTTCCAGTACCCTGCCATAACCCCGTGCTTCCTACGTCCATGACAGTGCCAAAGCAACTACCTACAAGGGTCCAGTCTAACCTCACAGACTGCATCCGGCCACACCTGCAGCTTTCCTCCCAGCCACAGATGTTCTCACAGATCCTGGACAGCATCAAAACAGCCTGCTCTTCCTGGACTTGGCCAGAGTTTCAGCCCTTCTGACTTCCTTACAACGGCTCCTGTGTCAGCAGAAAGTAGCTAAAGATGATTGATATCTTCACCCGGTACCCACTTATTACCAACAAAAGGCTGGAATGATGTGCTTCATGTCCAGGACAAACAGCTCCAGGCTCTCCCAGCATTCTGCAGTTCCAATCTGCTGCTGGGCATGGCTGGGAAACCCCACCTTCTATCCTAAACTTTTCAGGAAAGGGGCTTCCCCTCCTCCTTACCATGTAATCCGGACATTTTGGTGCTCTTACTTTTTTTCCTTTTCTCTCTCTCTTACCTCCTTCCATGGTGATCAAGAACTGTTTTCAATGAACCTACATTTATTTATCCTAACTTACCTTACATGATAATCAGTTGAATGTCCTCATTCCCACCTTGCCACCCTTCCTTCCCTCCTCATTTTTTAAAAAAATAAAATAAAAAGGGAGGAATGTTATGTTGTGCAGGCAATCAACTGGCCTTCCTTTAGGACCTTTAGGGTTCCGACAACATCCTATGTCAGTACCTGTGTCCTATGGCATCATCTGGGCCAAGTACGTAATGACTGGTCTGCCACTCCACCATTCTCTTACTCCCTTGCTCTTGTTCTCTCCTCTTCTTTTGCTCTGTCCTCTCTCTGTTGGGGTATCCCCTTCCCCCACCATGTCTCTCTCTTTCCCTCTCTCCCCATCTCCATCCAATAAGCCTTTTTCATATAACATCGTTTGTGTGCATGGTATTTTAATATAAACACTAACACCATCTATTTACCTGAAAATTTCATGATTTTCTTGTTTTTAACAGCTGAGTAGTATTCCATTGTGTAAATGTACCACAATTCTCGTATCCATTCATTGGTTGAGGGTCATCTGGGTTGTTTGGTTGTAATCGCTTCTAGCTATTACAAATAAAGCTGCTACGAGCATGGTTGAGCAAATGTCTTTGTTGTATACTTGAGCATCTTTTTGATATATGCCTAGGAGTGGTATATCTGGATCTTGAGGAAGTGCTATTCCTAATTGTCTGAGAAAGTGCCAGATTGATTTCCAAAGTGGTTGCACAAAGTTTACATTCCCACTAGCAATGGAGGAGGGTTCCCCTTTCTCCACATCCTCTCCAGCATGTGTTGTCATTTGAGTTTTTTATTTTAGTCATTCTGATGGGTGTAAGGTGAAATCTCAGAGTCGTTTTGATTTGTATCTCTCTGATGGCTAAGAACATTGAGCATCTCTTTAAGTGTTTCTCTGCCATTCAATATTTCTCTACAGAGACTTCTCTGTTTAGCTCCGTACCCCATTTTTTAATTGGATTGCTTGATTTATTGTTTTTTAACTTCTTTAGTTCTTTATATATTCTGGATATCAACCCTCTGTCAGATAGAGGGTTGGTGAAGATCCTTTCCCAGTCTGTAGGCTGTCATTTTATTCTGACAACAGTGTCTTTTGCTTTACAGAAGCTTTTCAGTTTAATGAGGTCCCATTTATTGATTGTTGCTCTTAGAGCCTGTGCTGTTGGTGTTCTGTTCAGGAAGTTGTCACCTGTGCCAATGAGTTCTAGGCTGTTCCCCACTTTTTCTTCTAACTGATTTACTGTGTCTGGTTTTATGTTGAGGTCTTTGATCCACTTGGACTTTAGTTTTGTGCAGGGTGATAAGTATGTCTCTTTTTTCATTTTTCTGCATGTAGACATCCAGTTAGACAAGCACAGTTTGTTGAAGATGCTGTCTCTTTTTCATTTCTGTTTCTATGCCAGTACTATGCAGTTTTATTACTTTTGCTCTATAGTCCAGCTTGAGATGAGGGATGGAGATACCTCCAGATGATCTTTTATTGTACAGGATTGTTTTAGCTCTCCTGGATTTTTTGTTTTTCCATATGAAGTTGAGGATTATTCTTTCAAGGTCTAAAAGAATTGTGTTGGTATTTTGATGGGGATTGCATTGAACCTGTAGACTGCTTTTGGTAGGATGGCTATTTTCACAATGTTAATTCTGCCAAGCCATGAGCATGGGAGATCTTTCCATCTTCTGATATCTTCTTCAGTTTCTTTCTTCAGAGAATTGAAGTTTGTTTTTTTTTTTTTTTTTCATAAAAGTCTTTCACTTGCTTGGTTAGAATTATACCAAAATACTTTATGCTTTCTGTGGCTATTGTGAAGTGTGTTATTTCCCCAATTTCTTTTGTCTTTTGTATATAGGAGGGCTACTGTTTTTTTTTTTTTCAGTTTATTTTGTAACCAGCCACTTTGTCGAAGGTGTTTATAAGCTATAGGAGTTTCTTGGTAGATGTTTTTGAAATCATTCATGTATACTATCACATCATGTACAAACAATGATACTTTAATTTTTTTCTTTCCACCAATTTCTATCCCCTTGATCTCCTTTACTTGTCTTACTGCTCTGGCTAGAACTTCCAGTACTATGTTGAAGAGATATGGAAAGAGTGGGCAACCTTGCCTTTTCTCTGATTTCAGTGGGAATGATTTAAGTTTCTCTCCATTTAGTTTGATGTTGGCTATAGGCTTGCTGTAGATTGCCTTTACTATGTTTAGGTATGTGCCTTGTATCCCTGATCTCTCCAAGACTTTAAACATGAATGGGTGTTGGATTTTGTCAAATTCTTTTTAAGCATCTAAGGAGATGATCACGTGTTTGTTTGTCTTTTCTTTCAGTTGATTTATATGGTGTATTATACTGATGGATTTCCGTATTTTGAACCACCCTTGCAAGCCTGGGATGAAGCTTACTAGGTCATGGTGGTTTATGCATTTGATGTGTTCTTGGATTCCGTTCATGAGTATTTTATTGAGTATTTTTGTGTCAATGTTTGTAAGAGAGACTGGTCTGAGGTTCTCTTCTTTGTTAGGTCTTTGTGTGGTTTAGGTATCAAGGTAACTGTGGCCTCATAGAATGAGTTTGTTAATGTTTCTTCTGTTTCTATTTTGTGGAATAGTTTGAAGAATATTGGAATTAGCTCTTCTTTGAAGATCTGGTATAATTCTGGGCTGAAATCTTGCCTTGGGATTTTGTTGGAAGGGAGACTTTTGATAACTGCATCTATTTTCTTCAGGTAATAGGATTATTTAATTGTTTCAACTTTGGCAAGTGGAATTTATCAAGAAAATTGTCCATTTCATTTACATTTTCTAATTTTGTGGTGTATAGATTTTTGAAATAAGACCTAATGATTCTTTTGATTTCCTCAGTGTGTATCATTATCTTCCCCTTTTCATTTCTGATTTTGCTGATTTGTATAGTGTCTCTCTGCCTTTTAGTTAGTTTCATTAAGGGTTTGTCTATCTTGTTGATGTTCTCAATGAACCTGCTCTTGGTTTCATTGATTCTTTTAATTTTTTTCTTTGATTCTAATTTATTAATTCCAGCTCTGAGTTTGATTATTTCCAACCATCTACTCCTCTTGAGTGTGTCTGTTTCTTTTTCCTCCCCTAGATCTTTCAGGTGTGCCAGTAAGTCACTTGTATGAGGTATCTTGAGTTTCTTTATGAAGGCACTCAGGGCTATGGACTTTCCTCTTAGATCTGCTTTCATTTTGTTCCATAAGTTTGGGTATGTTATGCCTTCATTTTCATTGAATTCTAGGACATCTTTAAATTTTTTCTTTATTTCTTCCCTGACCCAGCTTTTGTTAAATAGAGCATTATTCAGTTTCTATGCACGTGCAGACTTTTTGCTTTTTCTCTTATTGTTGAGGTCTTGTTTTAGACCATTGTGGTCTGATAGGATTTAACAGATTATTTCTATGTTCTTAACATATGTTGAGGCTTGCTTTGTGTCCGACTATATGCTCAATTTTGGAGAAGGTTAGTTGAGGTGCTGAGAAAGAAGGTGTATTCTTTTGTGTTTGGGTGAAAAATTCTGTAGACATCTATTAGGTCCATTTGATTCATGACCACTATAAACTTCATTATTTCACTTTTTAGCTTCTTTCTCGATCGATGATATGTTCCTTAGTGAGAGTCTGGTGTTGAAGTCTTCCACTATTAAGATGTTGGGGTTGATATGTGATTTAAGCTTTAATGTTTCTTTTACAAATCCAGGTGCCACTGTATTTGGGGCATAGATGTTCAGTATTGTGAGGTCCTCATGGTGGATTTTTCCTTTGAAGAGAATGAAGTGTCCTTCCCCATCTCTTTTAATTAACTTTGGTTAAGAGTTTGTTTTATTAGATATTATGATAGCTACTTCCATTTTCTTCTTGGGTCTGTTTGCTTGGAAAACTTTTTTCTAGCAGTTTACTCTGATGTAGTGTCTATCTTTTTTTCTTGAGTGCAGCAGAATGTTGGATCCTGTTTCCGCAACCAGTTAGTCTGTTCCTTTTTATTGCAGAGTTGAGGCTGATAGATATCGTTGCTGGTAGGTATTAGTGACCAATGAATGTTAGTTCTTTTTATTGTGGAGTTGGTGATGATACTGTATTTGTGTGTTTGTTTTCTTTTGGTCTTGCTGTTGTGAAGTTATTTATATCCTATGTTTTCTTGGGTATGGTTGATCTTGTTCGGTTGGAATTTTCCTTCTAGGATCTTCTATAGCACTGGGTTGCTGCATAGATATTGTTTAAATTTAGTCGTGTCATGGAATAGCTTTTCTCCATCTATGTTGGTTGAAAGTTTTGCTGGGTATGGTAGTCTGGGTTGGCATTTGTGGTGTCTTATGGTTTGCTTGATATCTGCCCAGGCCCTTCTAGCTTGTAGTTTTGAGATGTGGCATATGAAACTGCTTTCTGTGGACTCAGCAATGTCGAATGTGAAGCTGTTTTCTGTGGACTGCTTTTACTCTCAAGGTCTAGTTAAGAGCTTTCCCCCTGGTCACGTTTCTTCCCTTTCGATTGTGATCTTCATCAGCATGCCACAAACAAAACCAATCGGAAATCATGACCTTTTGAAGATACATCGATCGTCTAAGGAAACACATGCATGGCACTAGAATGGCCAGGATTCTTTAGGTACATGATTTCAGATTTCCAAGTGGCATAGAGAGGATGGCAGGCCAGAATGACTGTTCACTCCAGGGTGCCAGACTGCAGGTAGTAGAGCAATGGAAAGAAGCCAGCCCATGGATCCCTGCAGGCTGGAGAGCAGTGACTGAGGGACAGCAAATAAACACATTTGAACAGGCCTGGAGGACAGAGGTGCACTTTCAGACAAAATTTGACTATGCTATTTAGGCTAGTGTTTTGGTTTAGTATAGCATCTAAACACTTAGGGAGATTAAAAAAAAAAAAGTTGTGTTGCCCTCCATTTACCCATTGACTTATTAATGCCTATGTTCTCAAGTCCTCCATATTATTTCTTGTTGAGACCAGGATTTCCAAGACAAGTGTGAATGGTACCTAGATTTTTATTTCTCCACATATTGTTCATTTACAAGTAATGACATCACCTCAGAGCCCCAGGCACCTATCCAGACCCAGTGAATTGGAATTAGAAATTTAGCAGAATCTACTAGGGATTAAAAACTTTCTTTGGATTAGGGTAAACAGGGCCTTTCCAGAAAGACCCAGAGACAGCCAGAGATGTGAGATTTTAATATCAGTGGCAATTGATGTGGATATAGCAGGTTTTTAAACCAAGGGAAAATGTAAATCAAATGACACTGAAGGAAAAGCAGTGTAACTCCACCAGGCAGGTGACGACGCACAGACAGGAAGTGCAGCCTCCGTGATTGCTGAACATGGGCTGTGGGCCTGGTGTGACTTGGAGACATTCAAAATCAGCTTATTCGTATAAGCTGTCTAACAGATAGAATGCAGAGAGGAGAAATGCTGTGGTAGCCAATGGGGGAGAAAACCCCTCGTTTTCTATGTATCAGGTTTCTACCACACTCAGTTAAGTATCTAATAGCCTCCGTCATGGTGCTGCCTTAATAAAAGAAAATATATTTCAGAAATGGGAAAGGGAGCCATTTCTATAGCCTTCAAGAAACCAATTTTACCCTCATGTATGATTTTCATAATGGAAGGTTTGCTATTTACTCCTGTATTACAAAATAGTATTCAGATGTTATTTACTTTCTAAATAGCCAGATATATTTAATATCTGTAAATAATTCATGGATATTATTTTTAAACTGAAAACAAATTAAAATATGCATGTTTGACAATTTTTATCTTTAATGTATTTCTACACAAACACCATCAAAAACCCACTTCAGTACTGCACATGTAGCTCAGTGGTAGAGTGCTTTTTAAGAATCTGCGGTGCTGTTTTTAATGCCCAGCATCACAAAAAGTGTGTGTGTGTGTGTGTGAACTACGTATAATATATACTTAGGACTGATTTTATGATAACACTGAATCTGAGATTAAATACAGTGGATGAGAATCTTTATACCTTCTTTGCTTTTTATTTTGTTTTAGCTGTATGTGAGGAATGGAAACTAGGATCTTTGCAATGGGGTCCTAGTTGGCCTGATACTCATTGTATAGCTCAGGTTGGCTGGTAAAGTATTGCTATCCTTCTGCTTTAGCTAAAGTATGGACTGCTTTTATGCTATGCTGCTGAGGAGTTCACAGACAAAAAATAAAACAACAACAACAACAACAACAAAACAATAGTAGCTAGGATCTTCTTGACTTGCCTCTGTGAATCATCAATAACCTTTAAAAACTTGGACGGGTGCTTTTAACATTTGTTGTTAATTAGTTGCTATTGCATTTTTCATGGAACATCGCAGAAGCCAAACCAAGGAACTCCCTCCCTGTTTCCCAGCATGCCTCAATTTCCTGTTGCCTCCAGATTGTGCCCATTCAGGCAAAACAAACTTATAGTTCCTGCCTTGCAGGAATAACTGCAAACTGCAGTCAGATGTAGAGTTACTTAATCAGGTTGTAGAAGCAATATTTAATTTGGATGCTAATAAAAGAAGAGCAAATGAAAAATATTAAGCTGTGCTCTTGATTCCTGCTTCTAATTTTAAGGCGGAAATCATACATTAATTAAGCCACAATGCAAGAGCTCAGAGGCATTCTTTTGAGATACTCCAAAATAACACGGAGAAGTGTTTTGCTATGTTTGATAAAAGTGCCCCTCACTACTTGCTATGCATAAAATGTTACATCTCGATGTGCAGCATGGTAGGGTACAATAGACTGAGTTTTGGTGACAACTACAAAATTGCTAGACTAAAGGTGTAGCCCCCAACAGTCAGGGTTGAGCCTCCATGCTCTAACGCTGAAAAGCAGAGTATCCAAATACATGTTCAGAGAAAATGAGGGAGACCTAAGGTGATTTCCAGTGAGCAGAATCCTGTATTTCCAGCAGCATTTTTTGTGGGTGTGATGTGATTTGAATGCATCGGTGCTCCGGAGGTTTGCGGTTAAGAAACTTATGCTTTAAAAAGACTCATCAGTGGACTTGGAGAGGGGCATGCATGCAGAAAGGGAAGGGAGGGTGGGATTGGGAGGGGCGGAGGGAGGGGCTTATGGGGGGATACAAAATGAATAAAGTATAATTAATAAAAAAAAAGAAAATGTAAAAAAAAAAGACTCATCTTTGTTTCCAGAGAAGGCACTAAAATTTGTTCCTGCTTCCTGCACAACAACAAAATATAAATAGTGTATTTTCCAAAAATCCCTGGCAACTAAATCTCTAATGCTTTTCCCTGACTCATATCAAGGAAATAAGAGTGGGCCTGGAGAGATGGCTCCATGGTTGAGAGCACTGGCTCTTTTCCACAGGACCTGGGCTCAGTACCACTCACATAGCAGCTCATAACCGTCTGGAACCCCAGTTCTCGAGGGTCCAAAACCCTCCTCTGGCCTCCTCTTGCCACAGACATGCAGGTGGTGCATAGACATACATGTAGCCAAAAACACCTCCTCCCAAATTAAAAATTAAATTAAATTATAAAGAAAATAAAGAACACACGTAGAAATATTTTCTAAAAATTTTCACCTCATGTGACTCTAGCATAGTAACTTAAATTTCTGTTTTTGTTAGCTCTATTGATGGTTTTAGAAATCTCCTTTGAAGGAGATGACATGGAAATGGTGACACATCCCAGATTCCCCTCTAAGAAGTGGCACCTGCTGACAATGCCTGTCTTTCTGGGTCTCTTCTATTCTCCCATTATTAGAAAGCTAGAGACATGCCTTGTTTGTGTGGTCAGTTTTAATCTTCATTCTGAAGGTCTTGGTGATGGTGGTCTAGATTTAATGCAAAAATTTTAAATACTAGTTATTTTTGAACCTGAAAATGTTAGAGGAGAGAAACTGAATCTAGTGTACGTGTGTGTTTAAGTACATTTGCATGTGAGTGTGCATGTGAATATGTATGTTTGTGCATATGTATGAGTGTGTGTTTGTATGTGTGAGTATGCTTGTGAGTTGCATGGGAATATGCATGTATATAGTTGTGTGTGTATTTCTGAGTGTATGTATGTATGTGTATGAGTATATTTGAGTGTGTGTGTGTGTGAGTATATTTGAGTGTGTGTGTGTGTGAGTATATTTGTGTATGTAAATGTGTCTGGATGTTTGTGTGCATGTGTGTTAGCAAGAGTTTGTGTGTATGTGTTTGTATGTCTGTGTGCTTCTCTAATTTCAATAGCAAATGCAGTGGGGTTTATAGAACATTCCAGTGGTCTGAGGTTACAGTTTAGGGGAATTGTAGATTCAGAAGAAGTATTTTTTAAGACAACAGAAAATAATCATCATACAATTATGAATGTATAGCTCTGTAGGAAAAGTGTTAGTAGACAGACCTTCAGGCAGTTTCAGGAACTGCATAAATAAATTCTCTCTTCAATCTGGGTCTTTAATTCTCTGAGCACTAGTCCACTCTGCTGATGGGTTTCTTTGCTGACCTTGCACTTTATCTGAGGCTCCTTCCCATTTCTTTCATTTTTTTCAACTTCTTATACTCTGGAATAAAAAGCCTTCTTTTTATTGTCTTCCTTTTTACAAAATATGATTACACTGTTTTCCCTTTTTTCCATTCTCTTTCCAGCCCCTCATATGAGCTTCCTCTCTTATTCCATCGCAGAATCATAGCCCCTTTTCTTCATGTCTTGTCTAGGCAACCATATTGTGTTATCATGTGTGAAGATTCCCTGTCATTTCTAGAGTAATCGTACAGCAGGCTGCCTGGGACTCTGTCTCTTAGAATTTTCCCACCCCCTCTTTCATGGCATTCCCTGAGTCTTAGGTTTATGGGTTGTCTTGTAAATGTGTCAATTGAGATTGGGCACTACATGAATCATTTCTTGTCTGTATTTTGACCTTGTTGATTGTGGTTTCCTGTAATGGTGTTACAGGGAGAAATAAAATTTCTTGGGTGAGGGGTGATTGTGACATTTGTCTGTGGGTATAAAAATAGATATTCAAAAGCAGTTTTACAAATTCTCTAAAGTTTATACAAATTCTGTAGTGATTGTAATAGGTTCTCTCTAAGATCCGTAATCTCACTAGTCCTATTGTGAGTCCTCACTAGTCTTTTCCAGGCTTCCAGTACCGGGTATGACTTTTAATTTCACAGGTGTGGGAAACCCAGGCTTTTCTATGGCTCATTTTAGCCAGTCTTTCAAACTATCCCCCACTATCATAAATATTAAAAAAAACAGATAACACAACAGCAAAATTGCTTTTTTCTTTGTATCACATTGGGACACAATTACCAGGACCTTTTTCTTCTTTTACCACAAACATCTAGATTTTGTGGTAATATTTTGACATGCATGGTAACAATCCCTTTTTGTTTCTCCTTCCCTTCTTTCACACATTTTTCATTCTTTTTCTTTATTTTATTGAGAATAGATTTTTTTCACATAGTATATTGTGATTATAAACATTATACACAAATCTGTATATGCACACATATACACATAAATGCTCACGTGTGTGCAGGCACACACACACACACACACACACACATTCTGGTTAGCCTTCCCCCAATTCTTCCCAGATCATTTTTGACTTCTCACCCATCCACATCCACACATTTCCTTTTTCTCTATCCTTACAATGCAGTACAGTCACATTAAAAATAACTAAGTAATAAAAACAAAGTAAGATAAAAACAAAACTAAACAAATCAGAATAGGACAAAGCAGACAAACTACCAGAAAAAAAAAGATCCAAAGAAAATTCACAAGAGACACATACAGACATAGAAAGACTCATGTTACACAAACGTAAATGCCATATGAAACAACCCCAGACGCTGTAATATATATTGAAAAGTCTGATAAGGAAAGGAATGAATGAAGGAAGGAAGGAAGGAAGGAAAGAAAGAAGAAGGAAGGAAGGAAAATAGGAAGGAAAAAAGGAAAGAAAGAAGGATGGAAAAAGCATTATGAGACAAGGAACCTCCAAAAATGCCATGGCTTTGTTTTGTGTTGCCATCTACCACTGAGCTGAAGTCTGTCCTCAAGAGTGGTTTGTGTCCTCAGTGTGAGACTAACTTGGAAAAACTTAATTTTTCCTTTGTGAGTAATTAATAGTCGGGGATAGCTTCTGGATTAGTAATGGGGACTTACATCCACTTCCCTGAGAGCTGGGACCCATCTCTCAGCATGTAGAGACCCTGCAAGCTGCCGCCGACTTTGAATTCTTACGTGTGTCTGTCCTGCTGTATTTGGAAGGTCTTGTTTCCCGGTGTCCTCCATTTCCCTTTGGCTCTTATAATCTTTCTGCCTCTTCTTCTGTAGAGGTCCCTGAGCCCTGAGAGGAGGAATGTGATGGAGACGTCCCATTTAAGAGTGAGTATTCCAAGGTTTCTCACTCTCTTGCACATTGTCTGACTGTGGGTCTCTGTATATGTTCCCATGTGCTGCAGTAGGAAGCTTCTCTGAGGATGTCTGAACAAGGCCATCTTTGAGTATGGCAGAATGTTGTTGCAGTCATTTTATAGCTACATTCCTTTAGAAGAACAGTAGTACTTGTTTTTCCCATAGGTCCCTAGCCTATCTAGCCTCAGGTTTTTGGCTGTAAGTTCCATCTCATGGAGTGGCTCTTAAATCCAACCATGTATTGGCTGATTACTCCCACAGGCTTTGTCTAATATACTGCACCAGTATATCTCACAGGCAGGCTTAGGTAGGAACCAGCTTGACTTCTCTCTGTTCAGTGAGTTGTACAGGTGTTATCTTCATCGGTAGGCCCTCACCATCAGTTTGTAGAGAACAACCAATAGCTTTGACAATAGCCTGTATTGTTTAGGGATTTCCATGGGGCCGCTTTTGGTCAACAACTCGATTAGATATAACCCATTCCTGGAACTGGAGGTTTCATGTGGTGGTGAGAGGTGTCTAACTGGGGTTTTTTCTCCCCAGTCATTTGGTAATTCTAATTTAGATTTCTTTCATATATGTACATATTTTAAGAAGGTTCTACTGTATTGGGTTTCCATATAACACCTCAAATGGACCTTAGTTTTGGCTGTGTCTCCCCTTATTTCTTCCATTATCTCCTTATAGCCTCCCCCTCTGCATTTGGTCCTTTCATTCTCTTCCCCACTCCATCTATCCATAACTATTTATGATATTTCCCTAGCTTAGGGAGATCTATCACTTTTCTCTAGTTCGTTAATCTGTACCTAACCTCTGTGGTTATATGGATTGTACCTTGGTCATCACTGACTTAATAGGTATCATCCATACATAAGCAAATACATACCATGTTCATCTTTCTGAATCTGGGTTACCTTACTCAGGGTGATTTTTTTCTATGTTCATACATTTATCTGTGAATCTGTAATTTTTTTAACAGCTGACTATTCCATTGTATAAAAGTATCATTTTTTCTTTACCTATTCTTCTGTTGAGGGCCATCTATGTTGTTTCCAATTTCTGGCTATTATTAATAGAGCAGCAATGAGCATGGTTGAGCAAGTGTCTCTGTTGTAAGATGAAGAATCCTTGGGTATATGCCCAAAAGCTAGATCTAAAGGTAGACTGATTTCCATCTTTCTGAAGAATCACCACACTGGTTTCCGTAGTGGCCATATGAGTTTGTACTTTCACCAGCAATATATGAGTGTACTCTTAATCCACATCTTCACCGGCATGAGCTGTCACTTGTTTTGTTTGTCGTAGCTATTCTGACAGATGTAAGATGAAATCTCAAAGTACTTTTTATATTCATTTTTCTAGTGGTGAAGGAAGTTTAATATTTTTTTCAGTGTTTCTCAGGCATTTGTGAGAAACACTGAAAAACTGAAGAACTAAAGAACTCTCCTCTTTTGAGAGTTCTCTGCTTAGGTCTGTATCACATTTTAAAATAGGATTATTTATTTTATTGATTTCCAGTTTCTTGAATCATTTTTCTATCATGCTTTTTATTTCTTTAATTCCCTGGTCATAATGTCTGCTCAAAGTAAGGGCAAAACAGCAGACAAGGGATTCTAAAAACCATGCCTCACAGGTACTAGAGTTTCCAGTGAAAACTTTATAGTTTAATGAGAAAGAAATTACCAACAGAATCTAGGAGTCAGAGGAGCAGGCAGTGTCATTGGCCTCCACTTGCTAAGAAAGCTCTTGAGACATCAGCAGCACCTTTGACATTCATTCAGACCTTCAGAGGGTGCTTTCCAGCCTGTGTATTTTTCTAATTGCCTGCTGTGTAGGGTGAACCTTTACCTTCTCCTTTTCTATTTTCACACTGTGTAAAAAGTGAGAAACCTTCAAGTGGAAAATTAAGTATTTTTAGTTGCAATGCAATAGGAACTAGAGGTTTGTGGTTATTGGGGCTAGTGTGTGTAGGTTAGTGGAAGAGGACTGTGGTGAGACAAAGGTATAGAGGTGTCAGAAAGACGCTCACAAGAGTAAGGCCAAAACCACACATCTCTTGGAACAAAGCAAAACACAGCATACATTTCTTTAACAAACAGGAAAGTCTCAATGTGTGATGACAAGAAAGTGACGACAAGGTGTCATTGGTGTTTCAAGCTGGTCTTTTTCAGAGAAATGACCCTGCCACTTCCATATTACACATGCTTTCTCTTGGCCTGAAGATTGTCCCATTCGAAAGCAAGATTGTCCCTTGCTTTCTCCTTAGGTACCAGGTTTTATGCTCAAAACTTAGGGGAACAAAACATGAATAGAGCACAGCTTTTTGCTTTGGAGAATTTAGAGGTTGGGGCTAACAAGAGTTATAAACAAGTACTATGCTGCGTGGGCTTTGGCTTTGTAATGAAAAGAATAATTATTCTGATATAGACTGTCACACACACCTTTCGGTATTTCTAAGCCAAGTGGCAGTGGAGGCCAAGGAAACCAAAAATTGTTAGCAAATGCAAAAGCCGGAAAGGCAAAGAAAATTTCTTCCCCACAGCACTAACCTTAATTTTATACTCCCAGCCTTCAAAACTGGAAGAAGAAATTTCTGTCATTTAAAGCATTCTGTACCGTGGTCTGAAGATGTGTGTCAGCTTCAAGCACTGGCCTCCCTTTCCTGTCTTCTGCACAACCCAGCCCAGTCCATTCATGTAGACTTAGATAAAGCAAAGCCAGGAGGAGTCTTGCTTTCTTGGTCCCAGGTCACTGCTGCTTCCTGGATCATTATCAATATGCCCTAGGGCAGGGTACCCCAACCCTGTCTTGTGTGGTGGGGTGCAGATTTGTTATCTCCATAAATTACCCAGCTGCAATTCATGGCATTTGTAAAGTTGAAGGGCAAATACTGTGACTGGGTCAGTCTTCAGATTTCTTTTATTTTTTTTTTCCATCTCCAAAAATGCATTGAATCCCACATATCTGATACTGCTACTAACACAAGAAGGGTTCAAAATCAGGACTGAGCACACATAGTGGATCATTTTGTTCCCCAGCCCAGGGACCAGCCCCCCTTCACCCTCAGGTGCAGGGCCTATCTAAACATTGCTGCTTTTCTGATGATGATACAGGAACATTAATGCAGCCAAAATTTGATGGAGATTGAGACTGAAGTGAAAAATTAAGATAGCATGGATTTTTGGTGACAAATTGAAGCAGAATGTGGTTGAGGATGTCATATCAGAGGACAAGCCATTTACGAAGTTGTAGCTGTGGTTCTCTAAGCGCTGCTCCTGACGAATCACATTGTAGGCTTAGATTTTTTTTTTAACGAAACCTACTTTACTTATGGTTCTTAAGCACCTTTACCTCCCCCTCCGACCCCACAGTCTTAGGTAGGAGATTAGTAGGGAAAAGGGCTGTAGTCCTCTTCTATCTACTTTCTGCTGATCAGGGTCATGGGTCAGAGTCAGTCATCAGGATACCAGCAGTCCAGTCCAAAGGCCACCATGAAAAAGCCAAAGCTGAGAGACTCAGATGGATTGCCCGGAGAAGTTCTCTGGAGTGTTTCTCTTTGAGAAGCCAAGTGTTGAAGCACGAAGATCAGCACAGCAATGTCTATCCAGAAAGGGATGTCTCCTGTGCATGGGCCTCTATGTATCTCCTCTCCTCAAAGTCTGCCCATGGATATTCTCAGCTGGCCAAAGTCTGGCCCCTCACACGTGATGGGTCACAGCAAAACATCAGGTACCCTCTCATAAGCCAACCTGGGCAAACCATCACATGCCTAGCTTGCAGCAAAATATCACATGACAAAATTTAGTCTTCAAAGAAACCAGAACTTTTCACTTTATGACAGAACATAGCAGAATGCTAAGCCTGTACCTTACTCTAAACACCATGGATCAGGAGCTCTGGTGGGTGCAGAAGCCGGCTTGACCAGGCGCTCCAGATAAACAAACGTGGCTCATCCTGCAGGCGGGAGCATAAACTTCAAAACGTCTTCACGTTACACTCCCCTGGAAGTGTAAAATATGATGCCTGGGCCCCATCCCAGAACACATGCTTTAATTAGTCAGCAGGAATTGAGATACTTTTGTTTGTTTTTAATTTAATTTTTTTTTTGTAGAATTTCACATGAGCACCACCCCATAGCATTGTCATTTGTATCATCATGCATTGATATCATCTCTATTTTTTCTTTCCCCTTCAACTCCTCTGCATTCCACCTCGTCTCTTCTCAAATTCATAAGCTATTCTTTTATACTTATTATACACACACACACACACACACACACACACACCCTATTGAGTCCAATTAGTGTTGTCCATGTGAACATGTGTGTAGGATTGGCAACATATCAACGTGCTCATCTGTGCAGAAACCTGATTCTTTTCCTTTTTCGGCAGATATCAATCACCCGTCATCTTCATCTAGGCATAGGGCCTTGTGAAACTTTCTCTCATCCATCTGGTGTGTTTGTCTGAAGCACTACTGCAAGACATCTTCCCAATCCTCTGTCTCTTACACTATTTCTGCTCCTTCCTCTACAACTGTCTGTGACTCTTAGGTGTGAGCGTTGTATTTCAGATGTGCCAATTGGGCCTGGGTACCCACGATCACTTATTCTCTTCCTTAAAGGTTGTAGATCCCTGTGATAGTCACTATGTCTGCCAAAAGTAATGTTTGTTCGTGAGAAGTGAGGGCTGTACTTATAATGGGTATAAGGATAAATATTTACAGTGCATCTAGAAACTGCTTTACTTTAGCAAAATGGTAGGTGTAGGTTCTCTTCTAGGGTCTCTGACCCTTCTTACCATGGGTTCGTGGCTGGTTTTACAGAAGCAGGCAATTGATGACGTGGTTATTCAGATGTTGGTTACCTCCAAGTTTTCAGTGCCACCGTTGCACCACAGAGGATATTTTGCCAGGCTGCTCACTGTTGCGGTTTGCAGGCTTTTCAGCTCGGAAGCACCACTGATTTCTTTTTTCCCTTGCCAGTTTACATAGCACCTTCTGAATCTGTGCTAGGTCGTCCTCAGAAAGGAGGCTTCTAGGCCAATGCAGTTCCAACTCAACTCCTGCAAGCCCCATGTCTCAGGAATAGGATGTCTTTCCTCTGAGACAATCAATCTATATATCCTGTATTACTGGGGTGTGGTCTCTTTTACCTTCTGATTAAGAACTTGAGGGCAGTAACCCTTGCCTGGTGCTGATATTTCTTTTTTGTTTTGTTGAATAATTTATGGCTTCCTGGGGGAACTCCAACTCCATTGAAAAAATAGATGTATATGCACAGACACACATATATTTATATATTTTAAAGTAAGCCCATAAATCAGTAGGTTTCCCTATGGCTTTTGCAAACAGCCTTGTCATTGTTTATCCCTCTACCCTCCCTTTCCTTGTGTATTACCTTCCTTATGCCCCTGTCCTCAATTACTTTCCTTTCTCTCTTTTTGAGACTTTCAAACATTGAATAATTTTTTTTAATGTTACATAATAATGATGATGATGATAATACAGATGGCAACTCAGTCAGGGTGACACCAAATCTCATGTTTATCGACTTTGTTATGTATCTCTATGCTGTGTGGCAGCAGGGACAAAGCAGCTTCTCCCTTGACCTCCCAGACTCACTATACAAGGCCTCTTATTTACTTCTGTTGCTACAGAGGAAAGAGTCCCTGAGCCCAACACGACACTGGAAGATGAGAGTTCACATATGATGAACAGGTGTGAGCAACCACATGTGTTTCACATTACTTTAAAAAAAACCCACTTTGGTTTATAAATCCACGAAGCACTTAAACTTACTACACCATACCCCTGTTTTCAGTAAGTGCGCTGATCAGGAATTCCATATAGAACCCCAAATAAACTCACGCTCCAATGGAGCCATGTTTTTATTAGCAAAAGGACTCACAAGGGTTTCAAGGTCACCATTTATAGCTTTCTTTCAATTTGTATTCATTTATTAATTAAAAATTTTCTGAGCTAGTGAAAAAATATAGGGCTGACTAGTGGCCCTTGGTGTTTTTGTTTTTGTTTTTCATGATATGAAGTACACAGTCTACTATGATATTTAACTCGCACTACCCTATTTCATCCTCTTCTCACTCCCCCTAATGCCCTTCTTTCCAACAGGCTTCCTCCATTTGTCAGTCCCTTTCTTCCTCCTTTTCGTCTTTCCTTTCTCCTTTTGTTCCTCCCCTGGCCCCACCCCCTGCCTGTCTCCATGTCATAGCTGCTGTGTGTTCATGACTTCAGTGACCATGTTCTACCCAGCAGACCACGGCCAACTATATTCCTTTTTACCCTTTGGCTCTCATAGTGTTTTCACTATGTCTCCTGTAGTATTCTGTTTTGAACAAAGCACTTGCAAATTAATTGTTTTCAGCACTCTGACCAGTTGAAGGCCCCCACTTTGACCAAAACACTCACTGCTAAAGAAAGGTTCTCTAACCAGGGCTGGGACCTGAATTATTCTTAGTGTAAAACAAATATTTAGAAGGCAGTTTAACTACATGCCTACTTAGAAAAGCATCAGTTGCGATTTTCTCCTTCGAGGGCCTGTGACTTCCCTAACTATAAGCTTCTGACTACAGTTCCACAGTGACAGGCATGTATTTGCCTGCAGCAGGCCTCAGATCCAATCAGGAAGCAGTGGGTTAACCACAGAACATTCATGTCAGTATTGCACCATGGGGCATATCTTGCCGGGCAGTTTAATATTGCAACAGTCATAGTCTACAGTCAGTTGTAATTTTTGATAATTATTTTCCCCAACAGCGAGTATCACACATTTTAGTATTATTAATGGGAGCCAGCAGGAGGGAAGTTTCTAGTTCACTTTCAGTTAGGTTTTCTTTGTGTGTGTCCTGTGTTTTATGTCTTCAATAGTAGGGTCTTTGTGCCTCATTCTTGTTGGTAACTGTGATGGCTAATTTATGTCACCCTGATATAAGCTAGTCACTGGAGAGAAGGGGCCATCAATTGAGAAAATTTCTCTATAAGATGCAGCTGTAGACGAGCCTGTAGGACATTTTCTTAATTAGTGATCGATGTGGGAGAACCCAGCTCATTTTTGGTGGTGCCACCCTTGGGCTGGTGGTCTTGGATTCAGTAAGAAAGTATGGGTAGCAAGCTAGCAAGCAGCACTTCTCCATGGCTTCTGCATCAGTTCTTGCCTCTGGCTTCCAGCCCTGTTTGAGTTCCTGTCCTGATTTCCTTGGGTGATGAACAGTGATATGGAAGTGTAAACCAAATAAACCCTTTCCTCACAAGTCGCTTTTGGTCATGGTGTTTCACCACAACAACAGAAACCCTAAGACTGTAACCAAGGGCAATGGCAATGACTTGTATTGCTTTGGAAACCTCTCAGGTCTATCCAGCCAACAGTTCATAGAGAGCATCCTGAAGCTGCCAGGAGTACGTTGGTTTAAAATCCATAATGTCTGGGAGCAGAATTAACTACTTATATGGATAATTCTGTTCAAGTTTCTTATTGAAAACCAATTCTTTGAAGTCATCTGGGTTCTTTTTAAAAAGAGAACATTTCCTTGTTCAGGTAAAGAGAGTTGCTATGTGTTCTGCATATATGTTGCTACATATGTCACTCCTGCATAACCTCCCTGCTGTCCCCTTCCACCAGAGCGGTGTGTTTCTAACGACTTGCGATCCTGTGTGACCAGTAGTGAATTTAAAGTCTGTGCTAATGTTTATTCACTCAGTGGTTCGCACACATGCATAATGACATGACCATATAGTCACAGCAAAGGAGCCTCAGCATTCTACCACAGCCTGCATTCTCCGTTTTCTTCCCACCCGTAGCAAACACTCTTCATCTTCTCGGTAGTTCTTTCTCTTCCAGAGTGTTAGATGATTGAAGTCATGCTGTAGCCTTTCAAACCTACATCCTTATCAGAAACGAATCTTTTTCTGGCTTCCTAGCTCATTTCTTTTTAGTTTTAACAATATTCTGTTGGTGAGATACATGACAGTTCAATTATCCAGGTATTTAGTGAAGGACATCTAACGCACTTTAAATTTTCCCGGTCATGAATGAAGCTGCTATGAATACCTATGGTCAGGTTTTTGTGTGAATATAAATTTTCAGCCCACTTAAAGAAGCATTAAGAAGCTCATTGCTAGATCACATAGTAACTGCATGTTTAGTTTGGTGTGCTGCTGAGACTTTTAATGGTATGCAAATGAATATTATGATGACTAATAATCATGTGGGATCTCATGGCATTTTCTAAACAATGATACCATCATATCTTGGCTACGTGCTCTGATGGATTATGTAATTTAATCTATACCACCAGATACATAACATGCTGAACCTCTTTGATAGAGCTGCAGGGAGATCTAACAACTTTTACTGACACTAGAAGTAGTAAATTCAAGATTTAATTCAGACCACCTAAGAACAGAGCTTACCTTTAAAGTGGTTTAGGCTTTATGTCACCATATTTGGGACTTACAAAACTCAGTATTCTAGGTAATTCATTTCTTATTGTACCACAGAGTTGCGGAAGATTTAGAAAGTGGCCTAGATTCAGGTAGTTTTTTATACTGGATATTAATCAGTGAGTTCATCCTAATTTTTTCTTTTACTTCATATATTTCTTTATTTTATAATTTATTTCCTTAAAAGAATTATGAAATACACTAACCACATAGTGGATTTCTTAGAAACCTGAGGAGATTAATAACAGTAGAAATCCGTCTGACTGTTCAGATGTTTTTGTTGTTGTTTGACCTATTCATGTCTCCTTACAAAAACTCCCATCACTCAGACAACACCTGTCATATCTCTGTTTCCTGTGGTCTCCAAGAACCTGACTAATACAACATTAGGAGAAGCCAATGAGTTATGTATGTATGGGTGTGGAAAATTAAAACTTAGCCTTGAATCTCTTTGTGAGTCAGAGACTACTTTGCTAGAGTGGAATGTGGCTCTGCCCATGGTCTTCTAGTTTGGGTATAACTGGAAGGGTTAGAAGGAAGAGCTGCTGGCCCAGCTCTGCTCGGCTCCAGGACTGCAAAAGTTATCACAAGGTACTTTAAAGTTCTGTGTTTTGGATGGCTCAAGTTCTTCAGAGCACATTTGAGCATCTGTGGAACTGCTGGGGTGGCACCAGTTCACGCTTAAGCTTCTTTCATTAGAAGCACAATTTACAAACATACCCTTCCTGGATAGTTATTTAGGCTGTTATGATTCCACATACCTTGTTATAGAATTATGATTTCTTTTTAGCTAGCATAGATAATTTCCTTTCAATCTGAGTTTCTAGTTGAAGTCCAGGTGACAGCCTACTTAGGGAATCTCATGTTCAAACAGTTGGACTTCTCATCTGCTCAAATGCCTGGAATCATAACTACCTTCTCTAATTTAGCCATGGGCAAAATCTTTGAATAATGTGTTCTAAGTTGGCATGCAAACTCAAAATCTGAGAATTCAAGACAGTCTTTTAAAACTGTCATAGTTTAAAAGAACTTTAAACTAGGAACTTTTAAAATCATAAGTGTTCTTTCAGTATATTATTAACCTATCTATCAAAGACACTAAAGATTTACTTATAATTATACTTAGGATAATTGATGGCTCATTTACTTTTTTTCTTATCCATGTAATTTGGTTTGCTAGTGCTCTGTTAACAACTATACATTTTTAATATTTTCTTTTATTAATATTTAACTTAACATACAAATTAATGAATTTCATTATATTTTTATACAAATGAATCATTATACTTTTTACATTATAGTTATCTGAAAAAATTAAAATGTGATTTTTAGTGATGGATTTAATTATGACATTTTTATAAAAATGCATCATAGTTTTAAAATTATAATT
This sequence comes from Psammomys obesus, assembly GCF_907164565.1. NCBI lineage: Eukaryota > Metazoa > Chordata > Mammalia > Rodentia > Muridae > Psammomys > Psammomys obesus. The sequence continues at coordinate 43,001,298 of NW_026591086.1, forward strand.
ACCTGAAAAATTGAAATATGAAAAAGAAACACTTTTAGAATTTCTGTAGGAGATGATGTGTGTTTGTTTTTATTTGTGTTTCTATTTTTCTTTTATGTCTTATCAAAGTTATATTTAATGCATGATATGAACTATCTTTTCTATCTGAGGTTTGTGTCCAAATCTATGTCCACCAAGCCAACTGTTTCTGTTGATGCCAGTAGAAACCAATGCTTCTGTTTTAGGAATTTGCTTAGTTGAGGCCTTATTCTGTACTGTTTTTTCTTTCTTTTTTGCTCTTTCTTTCTTTCTTTCTTTCTTTCTTTCTTTCTTTCTTTTTTGCGGGGGGGGGAGAGGGAATCACTTAGACATCTGTTCTTAAGGCGCAAGGGTTTTCCAACCAGATGCATGTTTCTTGCTTTGTGCAAATAGTCAGATTTATAAAGGAAGGATTATAGTAGCCAAAGTGTTTCTTATTCCCTTCTACATCCTGATAGCTGAGAAAATCCCTTGTCCCCTTTCTTCATTAAAGGCAGACAGTATCAGCCTTTCTGTCTCATGACACACAGTCTTATAACAAACGGGCCAGCATTCCTCTGCACGCTTTGCCTTATTCCTTGTGTTGGAGACACTGCTGCATTTTTTGGCAAACATTTCAGGGCCATTTATTGTTCTTGACATTTAATTAGTTATTGCCAATCCCAGTACTTCTTTAATAATCACAAGACATTGCACTGAGGGTAGTGCAGGTAGAACAGAGGAACAAGGATTTTGGAGGCAGATGGTTCAGTTTGTGGATCCACTACAAACAAAATAAGGGCCATTGGGCAATTACTAAAATTTTTTGAATGCTCACAGTCTTATATTCTCTGTGCAAGTCATGCTTATTTCACAGTTTTTGTCAGATTAGAAGAGATGAAATTTACCTAGCATCCAAATTGTAGATAGCCATATTCTGCCTGTTTATGATAATTTTTTCCTTAAGCAAAAGGAAACCGATTTGTATCAATTTTTTTTTATGTCTGTGGTTGAAATAGCCACGTTTTATATTTGCAATTTCTTCTTGTGGTTCTCATTTTTTCTTTATAGCTTTTGCTAGCCCACATGCTGTGAGTGACCATTTTGAACTTTTAAGGATAATTATTAAAAATCTTCCAGTTACCTTTAAAAATCATTTTACAACCGGCCAGTTGTAAATTGTAAAAGGGCTTTATGTTGCTATGGAAGACAAGAATAAAGCTTGTCTTGCTCACCAAACTCTTCTCATGCTGCCATTTTCACAGCTATATGATAGTCTTTGTTAGATCAATATTTAGGATTTACCTTACTCTGACTGTGTAGACATAAGCCACCAAGGTGATACTCAAGATATTCTGTAATTCTTTTTCTTTCCAGTAGTGAATTCTTATTATTTAGGAGTTATTAAATATCCTATTTACTCATTTTAATGTAATTTTCTGTATACTCATTATTAATTGAAAACCCAAATATCTATCAAATATCCAAATGACATTTCATATTATATTCTTGCAGAAATCTCAAGCTTTCTGGCTTGCTGTAATTGGGCTGAGTGATTCTCTGTGCTTGATACCCAGCTGTTCTCTTTTGATCTGCACCCTCACTAACAGAATAAATATTTTCTTTATAATTTTCTGTGTTGATTTTTTTTTTTTTTTGTAGAACATATATTTTACATTTTATTTTCACGAAAGGTATTTCACCGCAATTTTCTGAACATGACTTCACAGATCTAACTTTGCGTCTGCTGAGCTTTGTATTTAATCCTTAAGCTTAGACGACAGTTTTGCTGGATAAAGAATTTTACATCACATCCCCTGCCTGCCGCCATGGCTGCCTATAAGCTGGTGCTGATCCGGCATGGGGAGGGCGCCTGTAGCCTGGAGAACCGCTTCAGCAGCTGCTACACCATCGACCTGAGCCCTCAGGCCAGGAGGAGGCAAAGCGAGGCAGGCCAGTGCTGCAAGACGCTGGCTGTGCATCTGCTTCACCTCTGTGCAGAAGGGAGCAATCCGGACCCTCTGGACAGGCCTGGATGTCGTTGACCAGATGTGGCTGCCAGTGGCCAGGACCTGGCTCCTCAATGAGCCACAGTATGGGAGTCTAACCGGGCTCAATAAAGCAGAAACTTCTGCTAAGCACGGCGAGGCACAGGTAAAGATCTGGAGGCGATCTGATGATGTTCCACCACCTGCGATGAAGCCGGATCAGCCCTTCTACAGCAATATCAGTAAGAACTGCAGGTATGCCTTTCTGAGGACCAGCTGTCCTCCTGTGAGAGGCCGACGGACACTATTGCCAGGGTACTGCTCTTCTGAGATGAAGAAATTGGCCCCCAGCTCAAGGAGGGGAAACGGTCTTGATCGCTGTCCATGGCAATTGCCTGCGGTGCATTGTCTAGCATCTGGAGGATCTCTCAGAATAGGCCGTCAAGGAGCTGAACCTGCCAACTGGCATTCGTATCGTCTTGAAGCCTGTTAATCCCAAGGAGTTCCCGGAAGATGAGGCGACCGTGCGAAAAGCCATGGAAACTATGGCTGCCCAGGGCAAGGTCTAGAAGTGAAGCTGAGGAGGAAGACTACTGCCCCAAGAATGCCCTCCATGCCTGTTCATGCCTGCTGAACCCTTCCCCAACAGCTGTCACACTGACTACATCCTTAGGATCTTAAGTTTAAGCTGTAGCTGCAGATGGGGACCCGTGGCCACCATTCTGATGTTAGTATTTTATCCACCGAACCCACTCCTTTCATATAATCTAGTCAGAATAACACCTTTGAGGGTGCAGTTCCTTGGTCCACATCCAGGAGAGTTGAAAGGTAGTAATTACAGCCGTTTGTTTACTAAGTTACTAAGGGGCTGCTTAGGAAGAGTCAGGGAGGAGCCATGCTGTGGCGTGAGCAATGAGGAGAAGCTGCAGCCCAGTTTTGTCCCTGGAGCCTGTCCTGCACTCTTCCACAGTCAGGTAACTGGGGGCTGTAGTCATTCCAGTGGAGCGTGATTTAAAAGCTACTACTTCCTTTGTAACCCTCAAGGAGCTACTGGCTCCAGAAGGTTGGGATCAATCATGTTCAAATGCCCTGAAAAAATATATATGCATATATATATCTATATGTATAAATGTATGTGTGCATGTATACATGTATATATTTGTGCATGCATGTATGTATTTCAGCACACAAAAGCCCCTCTCAGGTTCCTAGTGGAGGCTGAAACAGTCACTAGAAAATAAGTCCTTCCTCATATCAAATGGGATAAACTCCTTGTCCTCAAGGGGCAGGAGTACTCCTTACTGTGTTCAGATCCCATTGCCTTATTTTGTACAGGTGTCTCTTGATTATGTCCAAGTTTTCATCTTTGACTGAATCATGTTCGAGCTGCTTGACTCTACCATGTGGGTTCAGAATTAAATCTTATTCCAGATCGGCATACTAAAGGAGTGATGTGCAATAAAAAAAAAAAAAAAAAATAAAAAAATAAATAAATAAATAAATAATAGGATTTTACATTGCTAATTGTTTACTGGTTGAAAATGAATTTAGTGCTAGTCTATGCTAAAGATATAGAGATACTAGAAGTTTCTTGATATGAAATGAAAGAATACAAAATAAAAAAAGATAAGAATGTTGGGATTTTCTTAATATGTAAATGCTCAGTTATCTGAAAGCCAGACAACACTGTCTTCATTCAGGTTTTAGACACATGATGCTGCAACAAGGACAGGAGTTTCTGAAAAGCATGACATTAGCCAGGGACTTGCATTCTGATGCTATCATTGGAATAGACTACATAGTTTCAGTGGCAATGTTGAGATGCTGTGGAGCAAAGCTACCAGCTTCGCACATATGCCAGAGGCAATGTGAATGCACTTAATTACTCCGTGAAGTAGCCAGACCCACCTGTACCTTGAGATGAAAACAAACTGCCAGGGTTCCTGAAATCTCTTTAACCTCTGTTGGAACCACATACATTCTGGGTTTGCTGGAGAGTAGCTTGACTTTCATCCTTGAGTCATCTCACAGAACCAGACCTTTCTGAATAGGATAGACACTGTGTTTTCCCTCTTACATAGTGTTTGTTTGTATAGCCCTGACTGTCCTGAAGCATGCTCTGTAGATCAGGCTGGCTGGAAACTCAGAGATCCACTTATCTCTGCTTTTTGAATGCTAGGATTAAAAGTGTGCACTACCATGCTCGGCTAGGATAGACACTCTTGGAAAATATTTTTTGTGTAAATATTACACGCTCATTTATTCTATTATTTTAACACAATTTATGTAAAGGTACTTGTTTCAGGAAAAATTGGAGAATAGGTTTTCATTTTCCTTTTTTAATTAAAAAATTTTATACGTTATATCTTGATCATGTTCTCTCAATCTTCTCTCCCTTCCCTACCTACCCAATTTCATGCTGTTCTTTCTTTTTCTTTGAAAAAACAAGCCAAAAAGAGAAATAAAATTCAGAAAATAACAGAATTAAAAACAAACAAGCAAAACACCAATTAGACAAAACAAAACAAAATTAAACAAAAAGTCCACAAAACAAGTAAAACATCCAGTTCATTTTGTGTTGGCCAGCTACTCCTGGGCATGGGGCCTGCCCTGCAGTGTGGTGGAAATACACAGTGACACACCACAGGAGAAAACTCATTTTCACTTTGCTCGTGTGAATCAGTTACAAATAACTTCTTGGTTAATGACGGGACCCGTGTCTACTTCCCCTCTCTCAGTGCTGCCACCTTGTCTGGATTGAACTTGTGAGTACTTCCTTGCTTAAATCTTTCTCCTAGCTGTTCATTAAAAATATTGATGGGTACCATGCACTGAGAAAAAAGTGAAGCCTCCAGATGAGAATTACTGGATATGAATTGAGCCTGTGATTAGTCCTTGGGAACCAGAAGTCACCACAATCCACTCATTGGTCAGGTAGATGTCAGAGGATATGATAAAATTTGTTCCAATACTGTTTCACGTTCAATTCAATTTATCCCCAGACCTCTACTATAGTTTTTTTTCCTCAGGGTTTTGTCTTAGGGTTTCTATTGCTGTGACAAAATGCTATGACCTAAGTAACTTGGAGAGGAAAGAGTTTGTTTTGCTTATGCTTCCATATTGCTCTTCACTATCAAAGGAAAGGAACTCAAACAGGAAAGGGACTAGGCAGGAGCTGATGTAGAGGCCACGCAGAGGTGCTGCTTCCTTGTGTGCTTCTCAAGGCTTGCTCAGCCTGCTCTCTTCTAGAGCCTAGGACTGCTAGCTCAGAGGTGGCAGTAGTCACCATGAGCTGCTCCCCCCATCAATCACTAACTAAGAAAATGATCTAGAGCTGTGATTTTCAACCTGTGGGTGTCAAACCCTTTGACAAACCTTTGTCTCTGAAAACATTTACATTGTTATTCAGAACATTAGCAAATTTACAGTTGTGAAATAACAAAATAACAAATAATTGGGGCTGGAGAGATGGCTCAGAGGTTAAGAGCATTGACTCTTCTTTCAGAAGACCCAGATTCAATTCCCAGCACTCACGTGGTAGCTCACAACTGTCTGTAATTTCAGTTCCAGAGGATCAGATACCCTCACCCAGACATTCATGTGGACCAAACACAAAATGTACATAAAAAAAATAATTTATGGATGGTGGTCACTGCAACATGAGGAACTGTATTTATGAGTCACAGCATTAGGAAGGTTGAGATCCACTGCTTGCCTACAGCTCCCATCTTATGGAAGCACTTTTCTTTTCCATCTGTCTATCTATCTATCTATCTATCTATCTATCTATCTATCTATCTATCTATCTATCACTTTACAGCCTGATCCCAGCCCCTCCCCTCCTCTCCTCACAGTCCCACCCTCACAAACCCCTTCCCTATTACCCCTCTTCTTCTCAGAGAAGGGAAGGCCCCCAAGGGGTGTCAGACCACCCTGGCACCTCAAGTTGCAGCAGGACTAAGCATCCCTCTCCCACTAAGGCCACAAAGCAGCCCAGTGAGGGGAAAGGGATCCAAGGGCAAGCAACAGAGTCAGAGACAGCTCCGACTCGTGCTGTTAGTGGACCCCACATGCTGACCATGCTGTACATCTGCTCCATATGCGCAGGAGGGTTAGGTCCAGCCCACGAATGCTCTTTGGTTGGTTGTTCAGTCTCTGTGAGCCACCAGGGCCCACGCTGAATTTGCTCTGTAGGTTTTTTTCAATTCAAGTTACCTCCTCTCAGATTGCTACACTATGTATGTGTCAAGTTCACATAAATCTAGCCAGCATAGCTGCAGTGTAGATAATTTGATTCTATGTATTCAGAAAACGAGAGATTTCCAGATCTTGTGCTGATGCATGAAGTTAAGACTAAGAAAAAGTGAAGGGGCATTATGGTAGCCTATGTGGCATGACCCTACTAACAAAATGCTAAGTCAAGGGCTGTGCCACAGTGATGGCACAGGTGCAGAAAATACAGCTGCCAGCAAGAACCTAGCAGGTACAACAATCACGATTTCTAGCAGTACCTCATTTAAACAACCTGTTTCCTTTGTGCAGAAGGCAGATAGGTAGGCCTTGTAGAATGATATTGAATGGTAGTATTTGTAAGCACTTCATGACTCTCGATGAGCTGCTATTTTACACATACACTTTTCTGTAATGGGCCAAATCCATGTCTTCCGTGCTTTGAAGCTGCTTTGTTGCATGGCTATTGATATAAATTGGTATCTTATTTTGTTTTCGGTTGATGTGGTAAAATACTGACCAAACGTGGGCAAGAAAGGGTTTGTTTGGCTAATATGTCCCTGTAGTAGTACATCATTGAGGGAAGCCAACACAGGAAGTCAAGCAGGGCAAGAACCTGGAGGCAGGAGCTGAACAGAGGCCATGAGGAGTGCTGCATGCTCTCAAGCTCACGGCCAGCTACCTTTTTTTCTTTCCTCTTCCTTCTTTCCTTCCTTCCTTCTACGCTTCCTTTCTCCCTTCCTTCTTTTTCTTTCTGTCTCTCTCTCTCTTGAGACAGGGTTTCACTATGTAGCCTTGACTGTCCTGGAACTAACTCTGTAGACCAGGCTGGCCTTGAACTCACAGAGATATGCCTCTGCCTCCAGAGTGCAGAGATTAAAGACATGTACCATCCCCACCCAGCTCAGCTACCTTTCTTGCACTTTCCAGGACCATCTCCTCAGGGATGCCACTGCCCTCAGTGGGCAAGGCTCTCCCACATCAATCATCAATCAAGAAAATGCTCCAAAGACTTTTCCATAGGGCCACTCTGACAGAACAATTTTCTCAACTAACATTCCCTTTTCTCAGATGATTGTAAGTTTGTACAAAGTTGGCAAAACCTTAACTAACAAATTAGGTTAAAGGGAATATGTGCTTCAACAAAAAAATATTGCTAGCACCTGACATTTGTTACTGTAATTCATCCCAACAGATTACTATTGTCTTATTATCCCCTGTGTTGCAGAATTTACTGCAATCACGCTTCAAGGGTCATATAAACCAATACAACAATAATAGTAAAATAAATAGTCTGCTAATATCTAAGTGTGGTAGAGGATGGAAAACATGATACTTAAACTCAGAGACATGGCATGTCTCTAAAATTTTATCGGTGTAATGCTCATGAGCTTTTTGAGGTGTGTCCTCCACAATGAAAACCTTATAATAGGTCGCTCTTCATATGATTCACATGAGGATGTTGTTCTAGCGTGCTTATAAAATGAAGTGCTTACAGAACTACTTAAAATAAGGTGACCAAAAGAAGAAAATCATTGCAGATATAAAACATTAGTCTTTAATTCGATCCTTGTGAGTCAACAGAGCCAGCGGAGTTTGAGATCTTTGCCAGATTGGCATGTTGTAGAGAGCAGGTTGAAGCCAAGCTAAGAGTGCAATATTGGACACCAGATGTTACTGCAAGCTCATGCCATCTTCAGTTTATTATTGGTCACGAGGAAAACATAAGCAGGTGATTGCAACCAGAGCTCTAACTGCATTGTTTTTTGTTTTTTCTGACATACAGTCTGTGACATTGAGCAGTGCACCAGCAGCAAATTAAATTGGTAAATAAAAATTCAGATTTATCAGATTCCAAACAGCAAGGGAATTAAGAAGAGGCAGCAGACTCAATGTACTTACTCCTATGGTATGCATCTTAACTCTAGAATGGCCTTAAGGGAGCAGTCATGTAAAGAGATGACTCAGAGTCAAGGGAGGGAGATTTTGCTTTGCTTTCAAATGAATAAAGCAGATGGCAAGGGACTGTTTTATGACAAATTAGTCTGAGGGATGTGCTGGAAGGACTAGAAATGTTTCTTTATAAGAGGACATACCAATTTACAATAACTCATGGGCAATGCAGATGACTAGGTTAGCTACAGAGGTGTTTGAAAAGAATAAGTCAGAAGGATGGATAACAATTTTTAATTAAATTTTATTTTTTATATTAGTTACAGTTTATTTACTTTGTATCTCATCTGTAGCCCCCTCCCTCATTCCATCCCAATCCCTCCCTCCCTCCCTCATCTCCTTCCTGCCCCTTTCTAAGTCGACTGTTAGGGGAGGACCTCCTCCCCTTGATGGATAATAATTTTAACCTGGAGAAGAGAAATATGGATTGGTCTCTTGTCATGAGTGCAAAGTATGAGAGCATTGATGTTTTGGGTGAAGACTTGCTAGGAGGAACATTCTGTGGATGAATGCTTTAGTAATAATTTAGAAGAAATTATCTCTGTGGGTATTAATCGTGTACGTCCTTACCCAATCTAGTTCTTGTTTAATAAACTCAGGAGTATCCTGAGTTACTGAGGTCATTCTGGCTGTACCAATACAAAATTTCCCACACAAAAGTGGATCAAATTTGTGCTATAAGTAAAACCTCATTTGTTATATATCAACAAGAAATGAAACTGGGACTTCTGATACGCTAATTCCAGAAAATACTGTATGTCTTTGGCACAGTGATTATTGGGCATTTTCTGTTAACAGATGGAGTGGTTGTACAGACTTTTGGGCTATACATTTGCCATCTTTATATTTCATCTAGTACCATTTAATGGCCTCGTTAATGCCTCTACACTGTTATGATGTCAAGCATAACATTACCTCTGACTAAATAATTTTATATCAAGTGGAAGCAATAGGCCAAATATCAAAGAATTCCTTGTGTTATTATGCATTGCATCTCTCAGAAGTAGCTGGCCTTTTGGAAGGACCTAGACACTCGCAAGATAACCTAGATTTCTCTGAAATATTTTTTTATGTAGCATTGTTTCTTTCTTATTAAAAAAAAGTTTAATGTGAACCTGGAAACCAAAGATCATAAATAGAGCCAGTGCTCCTAACATTTGGATTTAATTGTCCTCTTTGACTCTCTTGCACTTTCAATTTTGTTGGTTTAAACAACTTAATGCCAAAGGAGGAATGCTTCAGTAGAATATGAAGAATGCTGACACTAAATTTGGTGTTGGAACATATACACTGAGTGACAAAGACACAGGGCTGCTGTTGTCAAGTGGAGTGCAGGCTGTGATGATTGCAGAATCATGGACCCCTAAGCATAGTATTTCCAGCATTTTATGCTTGTGATGCTGTGAGATCCTCACGGAGGATTGAGACTTCTTACTGCAGAGGATTTGAAAGCTAGGCCTTGTGGCTCTCGGGAGGCAGACACAGGACTTTCAGGTTAATCCAAAATCCATGAATTGGGAGTACAATTTAATGGTAGAAAAATGTACTCATCTCGTGAAAGGCTTTGGGTTTAATGCCCAGCACTTCAAAATAATAAGGGGAAGAAAAAAAAGAATGAGTCATTCCTGTCAGTTAAAAACTTTTGGACAGCATTGACTAATGTCAAATGAAAGAGGAATTAAACTATAAATATCAGCTATCTCCTGGTAACCAATTACAGATATGCCTTTGTTTGCTATTTTCTACCTTCTATTTTATATCAAATAACGTGTTACTGGACAGATTGAAATTTATAGAATATAAATATATTATGTAAGAAACTAGAGAGAAGTGATAATTTCTTAAAGATTCTTGTGTGGAGCTAGCTAATTTCTCATATATAATGTTTAATTACTTATGTCTTCTCCAGTTGGTAGCACACATCAAGATTTAATTTCGTTTTGAAATGTCTATGTTTTGCATGCCATTCCCCTTTTCAACACCCTTTAAAAAACATTTTATTTTAGAATGATTTTAGATTTAGAAGAGTTGCAAAAATAACTCACAGTTTCTATATGTCCGTTATCCAGTTCTCCCCCGAGGTTAATGTTCTTAATCTACTGTACTTGTCATTAGTGTTTTCCAGTAAACAGACTTCAGACATCACCACTTTTTACATCAACATTGTGTTTTTCCTTAGGATCCAAGCCAGGGCACATTTGCATATTGTGTGCTCTAGCTTCTTTTGGCCTATGACAATTTCCTAGTCTTGTGTTGTTTTTCCGTTGGTGTTGACAGTTTTGGGCACTGCTAGGCAGCTGTTTTATCAAATAGATTAGGCCGGGCTGTACTTCATTAGAAGCATGCTGATGAGATGTCCTTCTGACATTTGTTATCAGCCGTGCTCTGTGGGCAGGTTCTCTCAAACATGCTCACCTAATTAGGGTTATCTACAGGATTTCTTTTTCTGTTATAAAGTTGCTTTTATTTTTCTTTCTCTTACTGCACTTTGAAAGCAACTCAGTGTGGCCTATCCACATTCAACTCTCCTTTCCTCATAACTGTAACAGAACCCCAAAGCACAGTTCATTTTAATTACTAAAAGATATATTGTATCTGGACAACTAAAATGGCCTATCCAGAAAAGGTACCTGATTCCAAGCGTGGTGTCCTAAGACTGACAAGGTGGAAGAAGAGAACCAGTTCCAGCGAGCTGTCCTCTGACTTCCTCCTGAGTGTCATGTGGTGATCACATGACAAGTTGTGGAAGTTAGTTCTCTTCCATCGTGTGATTCCTGGGAATATAACCTAGGGTGTCACTGGTGTCAGGACCAGTGGTATGCACCTCTCCCAACTGAGCCATTTTGCCAGCCATGTTTCTTATGTTTTAAAGATTTATTTATTTATTATTTATTCTGCCTGCATGCCTGTCTGCATACCAGAAGAGGGCACCAGGTTAAGTGAGTCAAAGCCACCACAGTATGGAAAATGCAAACAACAATATATTAATCAGAAGCAGAGGCGATCTAAATTAGGAGACAATACATTATATCTATTAGTCACTGGGACTTTCTGTTTTTTTTTTTTTTTTTTTTGTTTCTTTGTTTTTTAATTTGATTTTGTTTTTAATTACACTTTATTTACTTTGTATCCCCCCTCTTGTTTTTATTTTTTGAGACAGGGTTTCTTTGTGTAGTTCTGGCTGTCCTAGAACTAGGTCTCTGTAGACCAAGCTGGCCTTGAACTCACAGAAATCCTCTTGCCTCTGTCTCCCAAGTGCTGAGATTAAAGGTGTGTGCTACTACTGCCCGATTGGGAAAAAAAATTCTCTTGGCTTGAGCTGAAATGGCTACATTTTTTATTTGTTTATATCCAAATTAATCTTATTTTGATTAATTTGATATTTCAATTAAATATAAAGTCATGTTGTTAATGCTAGTCTTTTTCCTTAGCTGTTTGTGCTACTTGGGAAGTCACAGGGACCTTTGTGAAATGGAGCCTCACTGGAGGATGCCCTTACTTGGTGGTGGGTCCAAAGGTTTTGTAGCCTGTCCCACTTTTCCTTCCTTTGCCTCCTGATCTGCACGGACACGAGCAAGTGGCCTCATGCTCCCTTCTCCGCCATAATGAACTCTGATCGCCAACCATGAGCCAAGATATGCCTTTCTCCCATGAGTTGCTTGTTTGTGAAGATTTGAAATTACTGGCAAGTGACACAGGATAATATCAGGAAATTCTTGAGTAAATAAGGTGGAAACATACAAGCTAAATAGATCTCAATAGCTTGAGAAAAGTGGAGAAACATCAGAAGATAGTGTACATGTAAGTCCAATTGAATCTTTACATCATACTTGGCAACAGGAATCCAGGGACCGGGACGATCGCTGTTTAAAGCAGTGGTTCTCAACCTTCCTAATGCTGCAACCCTTTAATACAATGTTGTGGGGACTTCTCACTACAGAATTATTTTTGTTGCTACTTCACAACTGTAATTTTGCTACTGTTATGAATTGTAATGTAAATATCTGTATTTTCCAATGCTTTGAGGCCTGCTGGTCTGAAAGGTTTGCTTGACCATTGAAGTAGTTGTGACCCACAGGTTGAGAACCATTGGTATAGAGGATTGGCTTGGAGCTGTTATTTTTTTCATGGTAAATCTAGGTTTTTGGTTTGTGTCATAGTTACTTTTCTATTACTGTGACAAAACCCATGGGCAATACAAATTATAAAGAAAAGTCTTTAATCTGAGGGATCATGGTTTCAGAGGGATAGAATCCATGACCATCATGGCAAGGGACATGGCAGTAGCTAGGCAGGCAGACAGGCACAATATTGAAGAAATAACTGCGAGCTTACATCTGATCCACAAGTTGGAAGCAGAGAGAAAGAGAGAGAGAAAGAGAGAGAAAGAAAGAGAGAGACAGAGAGACAGAGACACAGACATAGAGAGAGAACCAACTGGGAATTATGTGGACTTTTGAGACTTGAAAAGCCAATAGCACACCTTTTATTATTATTTTTTTTAAAAAGCGATACCTCTAATCCTTCCCAAACAGTTCTACTGACCAACTGGGTATCAAGAATTCAAACAGTATGAAGCCAACGGTGTGATTCTCATCCAAACTACCAGTTTGGAATCTGCTTTTTTGGGCTAAAATTTCATAAGTGGGCAACTGCTTATGGACTGAATTTTAAAACAGCTTGTCTAAAAATATGTGTAACTTAGAAATTAAGATTTTAAAAATACAAATCTTAACTACAAATATAAAATGAGCAGCCAGACATCACAGCAGTCTAATTTCAGCTACTAGAGATTTAAAGAGGTAAAATATGAGCTATTTGGAAAGATAAGAGGCAAAATAAGCAATTTGAAAAGATAAAAACTATTTTCATCTAAAGACAGATATTTATATAATATTCTAGGGAAGCATAAGAAAAATGTTCTGGTGAAATCCAAGACTCAGGGAACAGATAAGCCATTTGATGAGGGGTATCATCTAAAGAATCAGCTAAATCAGCTAGTCATGAGCTTAGGGTGTTGGTGTGCTGTTGAGGCCAAAAGTGAAAAACTTTGAATTTTCATATTAAAATATGAGAATGAAGTCTTGGAATGCATGATCAGATTTGGGAGAAATGAAGGACACAAAAGAACACTGAAAAGATAAGGTAGTAAAGATAACAGCTTACTAGTTTCATAGCGGATGATATGTTAGTCTTCATGAGACCCTATGGCTCCTTAATCCCCACTAGAATAACAGTTGTACACAGAAGAAAACACAAGGTATGAACTGATGATTTGTAAATTATATGAACTGTGATTATGATTCATGGACATTTGAAATGGTCAAATCAATTCTTCTCATTTAAAACAATAATACAAACACATGCATTAAGGGTGTTCATTTCAGGTATATCTGCCACTTATGCCTTAGTGGCAGATATTTGAAGACCCTTTACCCCCAAAGCTAAAGATTCGATGATACAGAAAAGGCACAAGGAAGAAGAGTTGGCAATGGCACCTTAGTGCTGGGTCAATCTTCCTATTTGAATGAGGAAAGCGATGAGAAGGAATGTTAATGTTGGAGGATACAATATGAAAGACAATGTTTCTACCTGTACTGGGCCACCACATTCCTTTCTGGAGCCAGGCAGGGATCACTCTGCTTTCCTCAAACTGCCTTGCTGACAGCTCTTCCTGCGTTAGCAAAGTCAGCCTGAAATAAGCAAAGTGATCCCAGCATTACACTAATCAGGTCGGGCTCCCTAGAATGGAGGTCTTGAAGAACTGCCAGAAAGATAAAAGCTGTGTTTTCATTGGATTGCCAGGTTTTATCCTTCATTTAAGTCACCTCTGTGTGAGAAAGGCTGCAGTATATTCCTTCTAGTCTCCTGAGTTTCCAAAGCACTTTTAAGGTGTGGTCTCTTGAGGTCCTTTTTTGTTTTATTATTTATTATTATTATTTTTAACCTATGCTGACTTTGGCCTCAAACACTGAAGTTTTACCTTGATTTTTCTTGAAAAACAAACAAAACAAAACTGTGAGTTTGTTTGGAGGTAAAATGTGAAGTCAGGACAAGCATGATAATAATTTCTGAGACATCCTGATTAAAGGTGTTTTGGGACTTGGAGACAGGCTGAACGGATAATGGTGCTTGCTGTACAGTCATGAGGAGCTGAGGTCGGATCTCAGAATCCATAGAGAAAGATCCAGCCATGTGCTTGTAACGCCAGCTCTGTGCGGGTGGAGGCAGGGGATTGTCTAGGCTTGCTTGCAGCTCCTTAGACACTCAACATCCTCCTCTGGACTCTCCCTCCCTACACGTGTACACACCACCCACATACACACAATATGCATGACAAATCTTTGGCGACATATATTTTTACAACATAAATGCTATCTAGAAACAAAACGGCCCATAAGATGTTAAAGAATAAGAATTTCAATTATTATCAATTACAAAAAATGCATGTCTTATTCAAGGTCTCAGATGGTTTATGTAACTATTAAGGAATTACCCACAGTCTTATTTTGTTAGTTCCTGGTTGTTATGAATTTGATTTTGCCCATGTTTGGTCAAGCTGACAAGTTTCTAAGAATTCTTCAGCATTCCAGGCTTATTGCTTATAGGAGCCTGCCAAGTCACTAAGCACACAAGACTGCTTATGGCAGAGTGTTTGTTTCAATATTTAGCATCATATTCTCAAATGGACCAGAAGGACCAGACGGAGAACACAAGCAACTTGGCAGGTATTTCAACCAGCATTGTGAGTTGTCTATGGAAAACAATGATGCAAGCTGGCAGAGTATAGGGTGAGCAGCCATGAGAACACAATACTGATACAGGTAGGCTTTAAGCAAGGCCTGAATGAAACCGTTAAATCTCTGTGATCATAATAAAATAGCATAAAATAACACTTATTTAGCTTATAAGACTAAAGGTCAATGCTTTAGTCTTGGCTCAACCGAGCAGTTCATTTTCATTTACGTATTTAGCTCTCAGCTGGAGTGAGAGTCACTAGATGCCATGCATCTCTTATCCATCAGCAAAATAACCTTACTATCCTCTTGTAACGAGGGTAGAGGAAGGCAGAAAAAACAACAACCAACAAATAAACAACAAGCCAAAAAAAAAAAAAAAAAAGAAAAAACCCGCATGATAATCCGTGCTTCACAGAGGAAGCTGTTTGCCAAAGGAGGGAATGGAGGTACCTTAGATGAAGTATGGATGGGATTTGGGAAGAGAAATATTTTGGTTAACCTGGAGTGTGTCCACACAAATTTGAAACCAGAAGACCTCCGATCACTTGATTGATCAAAAGTATCCCTTTTTGAATAAAGATAGCCAGGGCTGACTTTCCTTTCTTTACAAAGCAAAGATCTGTTAACAGGAACTGGCATTTGGTAAATATGTATATAGTTGATTTTACCATACACTCAGCAAAAGGTTTTCATGTCCTAACAAGATGTTTTCTAACAGAATGCCTGACCATGATCATCAACCCAGTGACAAGAAAAATGAAAAAGATGAAGGAGATAGAAGAATATAGGAGAATTTTTAACAATTGCGTTGACATTTACCGTTTTTCTAGTTCATATAAAATATTCTTTTCCTTCAGTGCGTTACTCATATTAGCACATGGATCCTTTTAACACTTCTCCCTTTGAGATGTGTGCTATTTTAATTCCATATTTATGAATGATAATGCTGACAGTGCAGGGAGATAACCTGCACAAAGCAGCATGCCCGGTAAGTGATGACAGCAGAGACACATTAGTGTCTTATGTTAGTGTGAGGATGTAAAGATATAGCTGCTGACAGAAACAAGAGACCCATGTAGGCAACTATACTTCCGTAGGAAAAAATGTGACATTCAGTCTTCGAATCACTGTAAGATTTTGTTATTCTCATTTCCTACTGTGAAAATGAAGTTTAGAACATTCAAGTGGGTATCTTTAAAGCTATCACAGAGCTCAAAGTTCGTACAGCTGAGTTTCATATTTAATTTTAATAGAAGTTCCTTTGAGTAACTTTGTGTATGGCAACGTAGCATTCTATGTATTATTTGAGTCTGAAGGTGACGCATCTAATTTTGGAGACTTACTTCTTCTAAGTTTTCCATCATTATTTCTCTCAATTTTGGGTCACTAATATATTTGAATATTAAGACATTTTAAATGAATCAGTCATTGCTACTGTTTTTTCTTCTTCACTTGCAGGATCTTTATGAAAATTACCCTTTTCAAGCATGATACTACTTCCCATTTTATAATATGCCCATAAAACTCCCACTAGAATATTTTGAAATTGTTATAGGTTTCTTTTCCTAATATAGTGGAAGTCTTAAAAAATTTCTGACCGGTGTAGTGATTATAACACTTCTAGAAACTATCATACATTCCGAAAGTATCTCTTCTATGTCCCCATCATTTCTTTTGATTCCAAGTACATAAATCTACACAACAAAAAGAGCCACCTGGAAAAGAAGTTGGTGAAACAGCTGTTTATTCCGCCAGTTTTGCAAGCTGATATTCCTCTCAATGACTCTTTTTTGAGAGATTTATGTGGTCAAAAGATCAAGAATGTCTCTGCACTGCTGGCTTATTTTATCCACCCTATTATTCAGTTTTCCCTGAACTTTGGTGTTGTTTTGTGCTGACTTCAAATGAATTCATTAGGTTATTTTGTGAATTCTAACACTGCAATATTTTTCTTGAACACAAAAAGCTGTTGTCTGCAGCAGATACTTTATTCCTAATATAACATGTAAACAGTATTTATTTTTGGCTTCCATTAAGAATGTTATTACAAATTACAGCTTGCATTTCTGATTCTTTTCCCCAAATAAATCAGTGTACTCTTTCCAAAGCTTACATCATATGACCCTGACATTTGAATCACTGCAGAAATGTTTCTTGGAAATATTTTCATGTCTGTTTGGTCAGTTTCATAACTCCTATATGAGCCATCACTCACTTCTTTATATCTCTTCCTGTTTGTAACTCTACATTTTTTAAGGATTTGCATTCCATTCTGTCGTATCAAGTGTGGGAAATGAGTAAATCTATTCCAACATGCTCAAGTATAGAGTACTGCAATTTTGACCATGTGAGGATATTTTTCTTCCTATTCAGGAAGTTAATACTTACCAGATAGCAACTGAAAGAAGTTTTCCCTCTTCATCTATTTTATTATTGTGCTTTACTCTTCTCTAATTTATTTTTTATATTTTCTTACTCTTTATTATTATTACTAACAATTTATTTATTCGGTATTCCAGTTGTAGCCCCTCTCTCATCTCCTCCCAATCCCACCCTCCCTCTCTCTTCCTCCCTTATTCCTCTCCTTTAATCCACTGGTAGGGGAAGTCCTTCTCCCATACTGTATGACCCTAGCCTGCCAGATCCCATCAGGCCTGCCTGGATCCTCTTCCTCTGTGGGCTGGCTAGGTTGGCTCACTAGGGAGAAGTGATCAAGGACCAGGCAACCAAATTCATGTCAGAATCTTCCACTTCTCCCCATACTGGGGAACCCACATGGAAACTGAGCTGTCTATGGGCTACAATCTGAGCAGGGGGTCTATGCCCTCTCTATGCGTGGTCTTTGGTTGATTCATCAGTCTCTTCATTCTCCCAGACCCTGCTTTTTTTTTTTTTTTTTTTAAGCTTTGTTGGTCTCCTTGTGTGGCTCTTGTCTCCTCCAGGTTCTTTTATATTCCCCTTCTTCCATTAGACTTCCTGTGCTCTGTCCAAAGTTTGGCTGGGAGTCTTTGCATCAGCTTCAATCACCTGCTGGGTGGAGTCTTTTAGAGGCCATCTGTGTTAGGCTCCCATCTTGTTCTATCTCTTCTATTGCTTCTGGTGTCTATACTCTTTTCCCTTCTGAATGAGATTTATGCACGTTCCCTAGGGTCCTCCTTGTTGTTTAGCTTCTTTAGGTCTGTAGATTTTGGTATGTTTATCCTATATTACATGGCTAATATCCACTTATAAGTGAGTATATACCATGCATGTATTTCTGCTTCTGGGATACCTCACTCAGGATGATCTAGTTCCCACCATTTGCCTGCAAATTTCATGATTTCCTTGTTTTTAATAGCTGAGTAGTATTCCATTGTGTAAATGTACCATAATTTCTATTATGAATAAATCTGCTATGAACATAGTTGAGCAAATGTCCTTGTATGGTGGAACATCTTTTGGGTATATGCCCAGAAGTGGTATAGCTGGGTTTTGAGGTAGCCCTATTCCTAGTAGGCCAAGTAAGGATAGAGCAATACAGGTTCATCAAGTAGTGTGGAAAAAGCACTGCCATGATGTTCAGGGTGTTTTTAAACCAAAAGTATGTCTATGGGTATGTACTGGTTCATCTGCATCCCTAGGAGTCTTTGTCATAGGGCTCTTAGAGGGGCTAAAGTTTACAGATTTGGTATTAAAAACAAAGAGATATCATTGCATATTACCTATCTTATAATATAGCATATTACATATATATAGCCTCTCATATACTTTAAATCATTTGTAATTTTACGTAATACACAAGAAACTATAGATTTTGGATAGTTATTACGCTGTACTACTTAAGGAATTTCAAGAAGAAAATTATGTTTATCTTTAATGCAGAATCATTTCATCTGCAAATATTGCTAGCCAGGTCCATCAGTCCAGGGTGACAACATCTGCAAAGGGCTGGGCCTTCCTATATTAACTATTAATTAAGGAGAGGTACCAGAGGCTTACCCACAGGCCAACCTGGTGTGGTATTTTTCCAGTTGTGGCTTCCTCTTCCCTAATGACTCTAATTGTGTCAAGTTGACATAAAACTAGCCATCACAGTTAGTAAGCTTGCAGATTCTCACAAACTGAGTTTTAGGAACCTCATGTATGTAGACCAGGCTTGTTGCTTCTTTGCCTTGGGATCGGTTTAGGAAAAATAAATATGGTGGACTGTAAATGTATAGGGACAACCATCATTTCCTGGATGATACAGTTAGCAGGAAAGCTACAAATAGTTTCCAGACCTTACAAATACCAGCTGCTTTACAGAGAAAGCGTCTTAACAAATCCCAGATTCCTTCAATGAGAAACCTCCAGAGGATATGAATTCTGCTTAATATTCCATTTCTTTAAAGTAGATTCAGTATTGATGAACTCTAAAGCACATTTGAATGAAAATCATAGTTATACAAAATATAATTTTTTCTTATATGGGAAATGAGCACTTCATTTAAAACCATTATTTTAGGCATACCTAAAATATTTTACGCCATTATTTTACACTTACCATATATTCTATACCTATAGGCGTATAGCCAAGTTCTGTTTAGGTTTCATGTCCTTTAAGCATTCTTTAAAAAGAAAATAAAACAGAACAGAAATATACATTTATATGTAAATATATATAATGATATACTTAGAAACAATAATTATTTTTGTAGGTGTTAAAATGGATATATGGCTTACCTTTATGTTTGTATATCTTAACAATTAAATGTTATTGCACATTAAGAAATGAAACCCTTTGACTTTTCCCCCAAACTATAATACAGCATGATATTGTACTTAATACTCTAATTGTAAAGTAACAAGAAATGCTTTTACAATTACTTCAATGTTTGTAAGGTTATGACTCATGAACAAGTTATATTCATGGTTGGGTTGCGTTTATACAAGACAGGGTGTGAATTTTAAAAATGGATCAGCAAGATGGGACAGATTTAGGTGTGGACATATTTACCTAATATGCTTAAACATGGGCATAGAGAAGCACAAAAGCAAATATATCCTCTGGCATATCAATCCATAGAGGAGTTTTGTGCACTATTGTATGAATAAACATTTATGGAGATTGAATGAAAATTGGCATCAGGTAGGATCTTGGCAAATAATCTTTGACTAGAGAAAGTTAAAAGCTATTGACACTTTAAATCCTTAAGAGAATGTAGGAACAATGCCACTGCACATTCTGCACTTGTGGCAGAAAAAGTGAAGATCATTCCCAAGGGAAGGGCCCTCAGCAGCTGTAAATGAAATTGCTCCAGTGATATTAATGTGACTCTGTTAAAAAGCAACCTATAACTATACAATCCCAGCCTTACAGTGGAATATTATAATTATGTGCATACCCTACAACATGTCTCACTCATATGTGATTAGCTATTAATAAACTGTCTTTTTCCATGTTGATTTGCTGGTTTGCCAATACAGCCCTGTTGTTGCTTTGTGTTTTATTCATACTTAAGTCCTATGATCCTGAAAAATTCGAAGCAGTCTCTGTGTCTAATGCAGCTCTTATAAACAGTAGACATTTCTAGAACAGAGAAAGTCTTGCGATACTCTTCCCAGAACTTCAGTGGGCTCAAAAAAGTTGGGAGTCTTCCCTATGGTTTCAAAAGCCAACCAAATATCTCCTAGCTGACTCTGCCCACGTGTCAGGCCGGTCTGTTCAGAGGCAATCTCTGAGCAAGTTGAGAATTGTGCAGTAAATAAATAGAATACTGTGAATTACCATTTATATTACAGCTAAACTGGTCTCATTAAGAGATTAAGTTCAGGACAAAAGAGAACTCCTAGTGGCTTAAGAGCTCTCTTTTAAAATGTATCCCCAAGGAGTATTGTGGGAGGCAGTATCATCCAACTAACAAGATATTTGGGCTAGGTGGGGGTGGAGCAGGACATAGAGAACTTATATAAGGAGGAAAAGAGCCCAGATATACTATACAAAACTACAAAATAGTAGACATTTCTTTATCTGTCTCTCTGTTTCTCTCTTCCACTGGCACATGCATTCTTTCTGTGTGTATTTCTCTCTCTCACACACATACACACATTTGGCATTTGTTGTTGGTGAGAGAGCCCATGACTGCAGATTCTTGGCAAGCCCTTTTGCCACTGAGCTACATCCCTGAGCATACTAACTGTTTTCACACTGACCAAATCAGATACATTCAGAATACTCCACTTTGACTTCTTTCGGTGGGCTCTTTATGTCACTGATAATTAAGAAGACTGACTAAATTGTGGCTGGTCAAAACTTTGCATTCAGATTTCTAGAACTTTAAATCTATAGGTAGGTATTTGACAGTCTCCTTCTGGAGATTTTACAGAAAACAATTTATTCCCTAGAAATGATTAGTAAAGGTTTGTGAAGCAAATGTTCTTGTTCTGCACTCCTGTGGTCTTCCCAGACAGCGATTTGCCATTCCTCTTTCAGCGTATACTTACATTTTGTTGGTTTTTGAGACAGGGCCTTGCCATACAGCCCTAGCTGTCATATAAGTCTGGTTCCTGTACCCTCAGCCTCTTTTTTGGGGGGGAGGGGGAAGATGTTGGAGTTAGTTTTTCAAGACCGAGTTTCTCTGTGTAGCCTTGGCTGTCCTGGATACCCTTTGTAGACCAGGCTAGCCTCGAACTCACAGAGATCCTCTTGCTCTGCCTCCCTGAGTACTGGGATTACAGGCGTGCACCACCACACCTGGCTTTACCCTCAGCCTCTTATGAGCTGGGATTGGGGGGGAGCATCACTACTCCCAGCTTTGAAGATATGGTTTGGTTTCCTAGCAGGTAGCTACCATTCATGGCCATGGCTCAGATGAGAAAATCACAAGATTCTTGCAAGGATGAATTCTGTAGTAAAGATTCTCATAAGCTTTAGAGACTACTTACAGGGTATACATTTCCCTGGCAACTGTACACTGAACTCCAAGTAATCCTTTAGGGTTTCTTTAAGAAACAATAGTGATATTAATCAAATATAACCTATTTTGTTCTTTTATCCTACTAAGTTCTCATATTCCACCCCAATGTCTTCACAGCCATCAAAACTGGAACATTTCAAATCCAGGTATGTTTGATATGTGGTAGGAGTCCTCACAGACATTTCTCATGTTCCTGCCTCATGTCTGTGAGACATCCTGAACAAGATCTTTCTCCCTTATGTCCACATATGGAATTGTACTCACTGCACCTTCTTCTAACCACTTGAGTCTTCCCATCATTCTGAGCACTTTTGGCCTAGCTGAGTCACCTTCTTCAATGTGTTGGGAAACCATTTATTTGCTTTCCTCCTATCTACTACAAGTCTGGCATCATTTTTCATATAATAGTACTGGATTGTTGTATTATTTTCCTCCTTAATCCTGTCTAGTGATTCCTGATTGATTTTAAAAAGTACACAATCTTGAGCTAGTGAGATGTCTCAGTGGATAAATATATTTGCTACCTACCAAGTATGAGCTCTGAGTTCTATCCCCAGTGCCTACATGATGGAAGGGGTTAACTATAAGTTGTTCTCTGACATTCATATACACATTGTGGCATGCATAACTCCCACTTCAACAAATAAATAGATGTAAACTAAAACAAATACTCAATGTAGCTTATGAAGTCCTGTATAGATCTGGACCTTTCTACCTCAATACTCTCATACTGTGTAAGTATCTCTTTTGAGTTATACTATCAGTTCATCTTCCAATATTTGCTTCCATTTATCTCAGAAACTTTACACATGGTTTTCCTCCTTTGAGGAATATTCTCTGCGGTACATGATCACAATGGAGTTATTCACCCATAAAGATGAAGGAAATGATGGCATTTACAGAAAACATTGTGCAACTAGAGAGCATCATATCAAACAAAGTTAGTCATGAGTCTAAAGTAGGTACACTACCTTTATTCTCATAAACGAACATGTTGCCAACCTGTATTCTAAATATTTATGTGTATACACATAGACTAGTACCACTTTCAATGTGGGCAGAGACGCTCCTTTATGCTGACGAAGATGGTTAATGCAGAGATGCCTTGTCAAAGTGCTGAGAGTAAGTAGCCGACGAGTGCTCAGTTTCTTAGACATATGTACCACCCCACCTTACCCCGTAAGGCCTAGGGGACAAGGCATCAAGGTGGAAGATAGGAAGAGAGTCATGAAACACTGCCGTCTGGACACATTCCTGTGGTGACCGTGAATTTTCCAGCATGAAGAGAGGGGGTGCCGAAGAAACACCATCCCTCTCCAAGGAGCAAATGCTAAGAGTGGTTCTGAAGGAGGGGGTTGCCATCTCTGTAACAGTAAATATAGCCACTGGGAGACTAGATGTGAAAAGGCATCCAGAGTGGAAAACAAGGAGAGTCCAAAGACTGTTGCAGGATGTTTGATCACATGGTGAACCCTGAGTTTGTGTACTAGAAAAACAACATTTTTAAGGGAGTGAAATAAAGAAGCCACTAGAGAAAAATAGAAAAGCAGGAGTAGGCAAAAGGTAATTTTGTGTGTGGTGTGGGATGGAAATCAAGCAAAACGCAGCATTTCTTCTCATTGTACCTCAACCATGGGTGTTGTTTGTCTCTGCAGTTGGGTCCTTTTGAGTTGCTGGGACTGGCCTTAAAGTTGCCATCCTCCTGCCTTAGCATCCTGAGCTCTGGAAGGTAAAGGTGTGCACCACCATCCTAGGTTCAGGTGTGTCTAGTTACTACCCATGCATTTTTCCTCACTTCTTTCATCTGTAGTATATAAAATTATCTTTTTTTCCGATATTTTTATTGAAAAGATAGTTTTATATTAAAAAAGTTTTCAGTGTAATATATGAAAGCAGTATCTATTTTATTTCTATTTCCTTTAATCCTAGTTAATACTCTCTCGTGGTTTATTGGAATTCATATTTCTTTTACTCCACATTTTCATAAACATATATTTTGTTTGCTATTGCGGTGAGTTAATTACATCTTACTGGATAATAAGAGATTGGAGATTTTGTATTCAATTTTCTCATTCATTGTTTCTTTTCCTAAAACAACCTTTTATGTTGTCTTGTTATAATAAAAGTTTATGTGACAAAATTTTCCATTTTTTTTGTAAATTTTTTATTTATATTTTAATTATATAGCCTTGCCAAATGTAATTTCTTACTTACAATTCTGTATCTTTGCTCTTTATATATTTCTATTTAATTTATCTGGAATTTATTTTTTAAGATATAAGACAGAATATTAGCACATTCAAAAATAAAACTGGTTAATCCTTTAATTTAAAAAAAATTGTCATCCCTCAAGTTTTACTAGGTCTGTGGAATATAGCATTTTAGAACTTAATATGTTATCATTGGTTCTTTTATTGTAATTTAAAACATGATTAAGCAATATCAACTTATGTTTAAAATGATTTTCCAGTCCTTATTATTTTTATATAGATGACTGTCTATTTCAATAGCATGCTTATATACATAACCCCCAATATTCATTTTCTTATACATAGAAGCCTATTTGGAGAATAAAGAGACGTGAGACATTTTAGTATAAATTTTTAAAAATAGTTTAATGTTAAGCCCTCTGAACAAAATAGAGTTGGCTTTGTAGGCCATGTAGTGGTCTAGCAGGTCTTGAGGTTGTATATGTCCAGGCAGGCAGGAGGTAATTTCCACAGAGGGGGAAAATGGAGGTCAGTAATAGAACGGAGGGGAGAGAGTAATGACAAGTCATAAAAGGGACAGCAACAAGAGGTGTTTGACAATGGGTTCCTCAAATGCTAGTGTAACACAGACAGACTTGTCATGAGTAATCACTGCCAGTGCTGCCGTTCATGTCTTTGCCTTCTTGACTGTTTCAGTTAAAAACACAGCAGGTATTAATCTGTTTTTCCAGAGATATTACAGGACCACTGTGGGAAGTGAGTTATGGCACAGGGATTTCACTGTATGAAAAGCAGCAAAAGATTATTAATCTTTCAATTTTTGTCTTATGTTTACTGCTTAGAAAGGTTAAGCGAATTCTTCTGTGTCACACCATCGTAGTAAAGATAGAACTAGACCTTCCTTTTCATTTTCCTTTCCATGTTTCTCAAGTCATGGGTACAAGGAGATAAAAATCTGATCCATATTGCTAAGAAACAGTGTCAGTAACTGCTTTTCACAGCTCAGTTGAAGATACTGTTATGAAATCAAATACTTGAGCTTCTAATCTGAAAGGCACCCTTGGCTCTTCTTTTTCTTTAATTACTTCTAAGGTTTCAATCAATCTGCTGAGTTGTCTATGGAATAGGTTATTTATCAATCATCATTTCCCACAATTTACCCCATCAAAGCCATGAGTGTCTCTTGCCTGGGGTCCTACAAGAGTCTTACCAAGTTTTTGCATTTCTTGTTCTCTCTATTCCACCTGCCACCCAAAAGCTAAGATGAGATATATCTTATCCTCGTTATAAGCTCATTTATCTATTATCTATCTACAACTTATCAATAAAACAATCAAAAGGTTTGTATAATCCATATATCATATATTAAGAATTTATTTGTGATCTAATCCAGTATCTATCATATTTCTTTTTTTTTTCATTTTCTTTCTTTCTGTTTTTTTATTCTTTTTTTTAAATTTTTTATTAATTACACTTTATTCATTTTGTATCCCCCCATAAGCCCCTCCCTCCTCCCCTGCAGATCCCACCCTCCCTCCCCTTTCTGCATGCATGCCACTCCCCAAGTCCACTGATAGAGGAGGTTCTCCTCTTCTTTCTGATCTTAGTCTATCAGTTCTCATCAAAAGTGGCTGCATTGTCCTCTACTGTGGCCTGGTAAGGCTGCTCCCCCTCAGGGGGAAGTGATCAACGAGCAGGCCAATCAGATTATGTCAGAGGCAGTCCCTCTTCCCATTGGACTATCTAACCCACTTGGACACTGAACTGCCATGGGCTACACCTGTGCAGGGGTTCCAGGTCATCTCCACGAATAGTCCTTGGTTGGAGTATGATTTTCTGGGAAGTTCCCTGTGTTCAAATTATCTTGTTCTGTTGCTCTGCTTGTGGAGTTCCCGTCCCCTCCAGCTCTTACTATTTCCCACTTCTTACATAAAATTCCATTCACTCTGCCCATCAGTTGGCCATCAAGCTCAGCATCTGGTTTGACAGTCTATACTGCAGAAGCTTTCAGAGGCCCTCTGTGGCAGGTTTCAAGGTTGTTTCCTGTTTTCTTCTGGCTTTCAGAGGCCCTCTGTAGCAGGTTCCTAGGTTGTTTCCTATTTTCTTTTTCTTCTGATGTCCATCCTCTTTGCCTTTCAGGATGGGGATTGAACATTTTAGTTAGGGTCCTCTCTTTTGCTTAGTTTGTTTAGATGTACAGATTTTAGTGGGTTTATTCTATATTGTATGTCTATATGAGTGAGTATATACCGTGAGTGTCTTTTTGCTTCTGGGACAACTCACTCAGGATGATCCTTTCCAGGTCCCACCATTTACCTGCAAATTTCATGATTTCCTTATTTTTCATTGCTGAGTAATACTCCATTGTATAGATGTACCACAGTTTCTGCATCCATTCTTCAGTTGAGGGGCATCTGGGTTGTTTCCAGCTTCTGGCTATTACAAATAAAGCTGCTACAAACATGGTTGAACAAATGTCCTTTTTGTGTACTTGCGCCTCTTTTGGGTATATGCCTAGGAGTGGTATGGCTGGGTCTTGAGGAAGCGCTATTCCTAGTTGTCTGAGAAAGCGCCAGATTGATTTCCAGAGTGGTTGTACCAGTTTACATTCCCACCAGCAGTGGAGAAGGGTTCCCCTTTCTCCACAACCTCTCCAGCATGTGTTGTCCCTTGAGTTTTTCATCTTGGCCATTCTGATGGGTGTAAGGTGAAATCTCAGGGTTGTTTTGATTTGCATTTCCCTAATGGCGAATGAGTTTGAGCATTTCTGTAAGTGCTTCTCTGCCATTCAATATTCCTCTGCAGAGAATTCTCTCTTTAGCTCTGTTCCCCATTTTTTTAAGTGGATTACTTGGTTTGTTGCTTTTTAGCTTGTTTAGTTCTTTATATATATTGGATATGAGTCCTCTGTCAGATAAAGGGTTGGTGATGATTTTTTCCCAATCTGTAGGCAGTCGCTTTGTTTTGATGACAGTGTCCTTTGCTTTACAGAAGCTTTTCAATTTCATGAGGTCCCATTTATTGATTGTTGCTCTTAGAGCCTGTGCTGTTGGTGTTCTGTTCAGGAAGTTTTCTCCTGTACCAATGAGTTCTAGGGTATTCCCAACTTTTTTTTCTAGCCGATTTAATGTGTCTGGTTTTATGTTGAGGTCTTTGATCCACTTGGACTTCAGTTTTGTGCAGGGTGATAAGTATGGATCTATTTTCATTTTTCTACATGTAGACATCCAGTTGGACCAGCACCATTTGTTGAAGATGCTATCTTTTTCCCATTGTATGGTTTTGGCATCTTTGTCAAAAATCAGGTGTCCGTAAGTGTGTGGGTTTATTTCTGGGTCTTCTGTTCGATTCCATTGATCCACCATTCTGTTTCTATGCCAGTACCATGCAGTTTTTATAACTGTTGCTCTATAGTACAGCTTGAGATCAGGGATGGAGATACCTCCAGAAGATCTTTTATTGTAGAGGATTGTTTTAGCAATTCTCGGTTTCTTGTTATTCCATACGAAGTTGAGAATTTTTCTTTCCAGGTCTGTAAAGAATTGTGTTAGTAATTTGATGGGAATTGCATTAAATCTGTAGATTGCTTTTGGTAAGATGGCCATTTTTACTATGTTAATCCTGCCAAGCCATGAGCATGGGAGATCTTTCCATCTTCTTATATCTTCTTCTACTTCTTTCTTCAGAGACTTGAAATTTTTTTCATACAAGTCTTTGACTTGCTTGGTTAGGGTTACACCAAGGTACTTTATGTCATTTGTGGCTATTGTGAATGGTGTTGTTTCTCTAATTTCTTTCTCAGCCCTTTTGTCTTTTGTATACAGGAGTGCTACTGATTTTTTTGAGTTAATTTTGTATCCGGCCACTTTGCTGAAGGTGTTTATCAGCTGTAGGAGTTCCCTGGTAGAGTTTTTGGGGTCACTCACATATACTATCATATCATCTGCAAATAGTGATAATTTGACTTCTTCCTTCCCCATCTGTATCCCCTTGATCTGGCTCTGGGTCCGGGCTGGCTCCTGGGGCACCCGCGAAACCCGAGTCTTTTCCAGGGGATGTCTGGGTAACCTGGGGTCGGTCCCAATCATTTCTTGTTCCGTGGGGTTATCTCTCGACTGGGAAATCCAGTCTATGGTGTTGTGGGCCCACAGTTCAGTCTGGGACCGTGATCAGATCGCGCTGGCGGGTAGCTCTGGGCTGGTGACTAAGCGCCTGGCGGAACCGGGATCTCTTCCGCGGTTTAGCTGTGTGAGTTAAAGCTGATTGAATCCCCCACCGTGGGGTATCCTCTCACCTGAGAAACACAACCACTTGTGTTTTATGGCCGCGTGTTCTGATTGCTGGTCACTGTGCCAATCCTGCTGTGCTGTTCCTCAGAATGAGAGTCCTCCCGGTGCCGCCATCTTGCCCCCTCATATTTCTATTTATCATCAATCATCTGTTTATATCTAGCTATCTATTATCTAATTACACTGTACCATTTTTTGTGCCTAACTCATCTATATCTATTAATCATCTATTATTTCTATCAATTTGTCTCTTTCTATTTAATTTAGCTATCACCTACTGCTTATCATATATATTTAACATTTACCTACCATGTCTACTATCTCTTTAATCACCAATCTGTTTATCATCTATTTTAACTTAATTTAATTAGTTCAAGTCTGTCCCTTGCTTACAGATCTTACATGACATCCCATTTTAGTGTAGATACATACCTTTTGGCCTACAAGATCCTTGGTGATCTAGTCCTTGCTATTTGTTTGTGTCTGTAATCCACATTCTTTTACATCCTATTTACTTTGGTTCAAGCATAGCACACTGGTTTGTATTTTTGATATGGCTTTTTATTCCCTTTTCACACCATGTTCATAAGTCCTTTTCCATATCTATTTGGAATTGACCATATGTAGACCTTCATTTCTCTGAGACTTTCTCATTGTTTAGACCTCAACTTACATAGCAATATTTCTTTTTTTATTTTAACTTACTTTTTAATATTAGTTACAGTTTATTAACTTTATATCCTAGCTGTATCCCGCTTCCTCATTCCCTCCCAAACTCACCTTCCCTCCATAATCTCCTCCCTGCTCCTTTCCAAGTCCACTGATAGGGGAAGACCTCCTCCCCTTTCATCTGATACTGGTTTATCAGGTATCTTCAGGACTGGCTGCAAAGTCCTCCTCTGTGGCCTAGCAGGGCTGCTCCTCCTCAGGTGGGAGGAAGTTCAAAGAGCCAACCACTGAGTTCATGTCAGAAATAGTCCCTGTTCCCCTTACTAGGGTACCCACTTGGATACTGAGCTACCATGGGTTACATCCAAGCAGAGGTTCTAGGTTATATCCATACATGGTCCTTGGTTGGAGAAACAGTCTCATAAAAGACCCCTGTGACCAGTTATATTTGGTCCTTGTGGAGCTCCTGTCCTCTCCAGGTCATATTAACTTCCCCTTCTTTCATATGATTCCCTGCACTCTGCTGAAGATTTGGTTATGATTCTCATTATCTGCTTTGGTACACTGCTAGGTAGAGTCTTTCAGAGGCCCTCTGTGGTAGGCTCCTGTCCTGTTACTTGTTTTCTCCTACATCCAATGTCCATTCCATTTGTCTTTCTAAATGAGGATTGATCATCTTACTCTGAGTCATCTTTCTTGTTTATATTCTTTAGATTTCAGTATGTATATCCTATCTTATAGGTCTATATAAGTGAGTATATACCATGTGTGTCCTTCTGCTTCTGGGATACCTTAGGATGATCTTTTCTAGATCCCACCATTTGCCTGAAATTTCATGATTTCCTTGTTTTTAATTGCTGAGTAGTATTTCATTGTGTAAAAAATACCACAATTTCTGTATCCATTCCTCCATTGATGGACATCTGTCTTGTTTCCAGCTTCTGGCTATTACAAATAAAGCTGCTAGAAACATGGTTGAGCAAATATCCTTGTTGTGTACTTGAACATCTTTTGAATATATGCCTAGGAGTGGTATAGCTGGATCTTGAAGCACTGTTCCTAATTGTCTGAGAAAGCACCAGATTGATTTCCAAAGTGGTTGCACAAAGTTTACATTCCCACCAGCAATGGGGGAGGGTTCCCCTTTCTCCACAATCCCTCCAGCATGTGTTGTCACTTGAGTTTTTGATTTTAGCCATTCTGATGGGTGTAAGCTGAAATCTCAGGGTCATTTTGATTTGCATCTCTCTGATGGCTAAGGACGTTGAGCATTTCTTTAAGTGTTTCTCTGCGATTCAATATTCCTCTACAGAGAATTCTCTGTTTAGCTCTGTACCCCATTTTTTAATTGGATTGCTTGTTTTATTGCTTTTTAATTTCTTGAGTTCTTTATAAACTCTGGATATCAGCCCTCTGTCAGATATAGGGTTGGTGAAGAGCCTTTCCCAGTCTGTAGGCTGTCATTTTGTTCTGACAACAGTTTCCTTTGCTTTACAGAAGCTTTTCAGTTTCATGAGGTCCCATTTATTGATTGTTGCTCTTAGAGCCTGTGCTGTTGGTGTTCTGTTCAGGAAGTTGTCTTCTGTGCTAATGAGTTCTAGGCTCCTCCCCACTTTTTTTTCTAACAGATTTAGCATGTCTGGTTTTATGTTGAGGTCTTTGATCCACTTGGGCGTTAGTTTTGTGCAGAGTGATAAATATGGATCTGTTTGCATTTTTCTTCATGTAGACATCCAGTTGGACCAGCACCATTTGTTGAAGATGCTCTTTTTTCCATTGAATTGTTTGGCTTCTTTGTCAAAAATCAATATGTGTGTGGGTTTATTTCTGGGTCTTCTATTCGGTTACATAGCATTATTTAAAAGTTTTTTCCCACATTAAGGATTCCTTAAAAACACTAATAGGAAGCCATAATACATACACAGAGGACCTGGGACAGACCCATGTAGGCCATGTGTGTGCTGTTTCAGTATTTGTGAGCTTATATGAGCTATGATCATGTTGATTTAGAGGGTCTTGGTTTTTTTTGTGCTCTCCATCCCCTCTAGTTCTTAACTCTTTCTGTCTCCTCTTCTTCAAAGTTCCAGGAACGCTAAGAGGATGGAGTTGTTGATAACATCTCATTTAAGGATATGTGTTTGCCCTTTACTTAGGTCTCTAATTCTCTGCATAATGTTTGACTCTCGGTCTCTGTATTTGTTCCTACCTGTAGCAGGAAGAAGCTTCTCTGATGATGGCTGAGCAAGGCACTGTTCTATGAGTATAGCAGAATGTGGTCAGAAGTCATATGCAGTAGTATTTGGTCAACCCATTGTACTAGCATATCCTGCAGGCACGACAGCATTGTCAATTGAAGGAGTTATGCCTGGCTCGGTATTTGAGTTCTCTTTTGGTAGCATGCAGAGGGTGTTCCTGTATTAAAGACACTAGAATGAGAAGATGAAGGTCTGTGTAGACAGCAGCTCAACTTCTTCATAATCAGTGCATCATGTAAAGGTGGTCCTCAGCAAAGAGACCTCACTGTCATTTTTAGTCTTGGCAAAACCTGGGTCCTTCAGAGATTCCTATAGGAACACTTGGCCAAAAACTTAATTAGTTGTAACTTAATCTTGCAGCTGGAAACTTTAGCCAGCTGAGGCCCTGTCCTCCCCCCCCCCATTATTTGAGGATTTCACTTAGATCTTCTTCATATGAATATATATATATTTAATTTTAATTTAATTTTATTTTTAATTACACTTTCTTTACTTTGTACCCCCCCTCTAGTTCTCTCTCTCCTCCCTCCCTTCCTCCCTCTTCTCTATGCATGCCCCTCCCCAAGTCCACTGGTAGGGGAGGGTTTCTTTTTCTTCTTTCTGATCCTAATCTGTTAGGTCTCATCAGGAGTGGCTGCATTGTCTTCCTCTGTGGCCTGGTAAGGCTGCTCCCCTCCCTCAGGGGGAGGTGATAAAAGAGCAGGCCAATCAGTTCATGTCAGAAGCAGTCCCTGTTCCTATTACTATGGAACCCACTTGGACACTGAACTGCTATGGGCTATATCTGTGCAGGGGTTCTAGGTTATCTCCATGAATGGTACTTGGTTAGAGTATGAGTCTCAGGAAAGACCCCTGTGTTAAAAAAATTAGGTTCTGTTGCTCTCCTGGTGGACCTCCTGTCCTCTCCAGATCTTACTATTTCCCACTTCTTTCATAAGATTCCCTGCATTCTGTCCAAAGTTTGGCCATAAGTCTCAACATCTGCTTTGATAGTCTGCAGGGAAGAGCCTTTCAGGGGCCCTCTGTGGGAGGCTCCTAAATGGTGGGAGGCTCCTAAATGGTTTCCTGTTTTCTTCTTCTTCTGATGTCCATCCTCTTTGCCTTTCACAACGGGGATTGAGCATTTAGCCAGAGTCCTCCCTCTAGATTAGTTTCTTTAGGTGTACAGATTGTAGTAGGTTTATCCTATATTATATGTCTATATGAGTGACTATTACCATGTGTGTCTTTCTGCTTCTGCAATAGCTCACTGAAGATGATCCTTTCCAATTCCCGCCAATAAACATATATTTTAGGAAGCTTTGTATTTGGTTTCCATACTATCCCCCAAATGACCCTTCATTTTAGCTATCCCTTTCCTTATTCCCACTCTCATTCTCTTTCCCCCTTCCCATCCCATTTGACCCTCCCATTCCAGAATACATAACTATTCTATTTCCATTTCTATTGAGATCTGTCTGTCCTCACAAGTTCCTTACTCTATTCCTAATTTCTGTGGTTTTATGGTTTATAGCTTGTTTATCATTGACTTAACAGCTAATATCCACATTTAATTAAATAAGTACTATATATATTTTTTGGGTCTGGGATACCTCATTCAGATATTTTTTTTCTAGTTTTATACATTTTCCTGTGAATTTCATTATGTAATTGTTTTAAATGGCTGAGTAATACTACATTGTGTCAATGTGACACATTTTCTTTTTCCAATTTTCAGTTGAGGGACATCTAGGTTGTTTCAGACTATTATTATTGTTTATTTATTTATTTATTTTTGGAATAAACTTTAATTTTTTTAAATTTTTTTATTAGTTACATTTTATTAACTCTGTATCCTAGGTGTATCCTGTTCCCTCATTCTCTCCCAAGCCCTCCCTCACTCCCTCATCTCCTCCCTGCCCCTTTCCAAGTCCACTGATTGGGGAAGTCAAACTATTATTAATAGGGCAGCAATGAATATGTTTGAGCAAATGTCTCTGTGGTAGGATAAAACATCTTTTGGATATATTCCCAAGAGTGGTATAGCTTGATTTTGAGGTATATCAATTACTATCTTCCTGAGAAATCACCACACCTGTTTCCATAGTGGCTGGAAACATTTGCCTTCTCATTAGCAATGGGTGAGTGTTTCACTTACTCCACATCCTCTCCAACATGAGCTGTCATTTGTTTTATTTACCTTAGCCATTCTGATAGGTGTAGGATGAAATCTCCAAGTAGTTTTAATTTGCATTTCCCTGATTACTAAGGATGTTGAACATTTTTATAAGGGTTTCTCAACCACTTGAGTTTTCTTTTTTGAATAATTACTGTTTAGATCTCTACCCCATTTTTAATTTGATTGTTTGTTTTCTTGATTTCTAGTTTTTTTAATAGTTCTTTGTGTGTTTTGGATATTAGCCTTCTATCAGAGGTGGAGTTGGTAAAAACCACTTTTTATTTTGTAGACTATTGCAAATCCATATTCTGGTGTCCTTGGCCATTCAGGAGATTTTCGGTTTCGTGAGGTCCTACTTATCAATTGTTGATCTTAGTGTCTGTGCTAATGGTGTTCTGTTCAGAAAGTCTTTTTTCTGTGCCTATGATTCAAAGATATACCCTACTTTCCTTCTATGAGGTTCAGTGTATCTGGGTTTATGTTGAGGCCTTTGATCCATTTGGAGTTGAGTTTTGTATAGAGTGACAGGTATGTGTCTATTTGGATTCTTCTACATGCATCATTCAGTTTGACCTGTATCGTTTGTGAAAAATTCTGTCTTTTTTTTCCCAGTATGTATTTTTGGCTCCTTTGTAAAAAATCAAGTGTCTATAGGTAGATTTATGCGTGTGTCTCCAATTCATTTCTGTTGATCATTGTGTCTGTTTTTGTGCCAATACCATGCTGTTTTTTATAATTACATTTATGTTTTATAGTAGAGATAGCTCTATAGTAAATAGTGGGGGTGGTGATACCTGCAGCAATTCTTTTATTATTTATGGTTGTTTTAGACATCCTTGGTGTTTTTTTTTTTGTTTGTTTGTTTGTTTTGTTTTTGTTTCCATAAGAAGCTGTCCTTTCAAGTGCTTTGAAGTATTGTGTGAGAGTCATTATGTGATTTAAACTGTAGTAGTGTTTGTTTTACAAACTTGGATGTCTTTGTGTTTGGGCCATAAATGTTAAGAATACAATGTCCAGCTGTCCAGCATGTGGTGGCACACACCTTTAATCCCAGGACTTGGCAGAGGTAGAAAGAGAGGCAGCAGATCTCTGTGAGTTCAAGGTCATCCTGGTCTACAAAGTAAGTCCAAGACAGGCAGGCTACATGGAGAAACCCTGTCTCAAAAAAACGAGAGAGAGAGAGAGAGAGAGAGAGAGAGAGAGAGAACCCTTCCCAAAGAATACAATATCCTTTTGCTGGAGTTTTCTTTTGTTGACTATGTAGTGTCCCTGTGTCCTTCCTTCTCTCTTCTGATTAGTTTTGATAGGAAGTTTTTTTTTTTTGACATAATAAAATGATTACCCCAGCTTGCTTCTTAGGTCCACTTGCTTGGAATAGCTTTTTTCCATCCTTTATTCTGAATAGATGTCTAACCTTTATGTTAACACATGTTTCTTGGGAACAGCAGAAGGACAGATGCTCTTTTCACATCTGTTCTGTTACACTGTAGCTTTTTATTAGGGGAATCCAGACCATTGTTATTAAGTGATATCACGAAACATAGTCTTTGATGCCTGTTCTGTTTTTGTTTTGTTTTGTTTTCTGGTGTGTTTTTGGTGTGTGTTTGTGTCCCCTTTACTGTTTTCTGTGTTGGAATTCTATGTTTCTTGTGTTTTCTTGTGTGTGGTTAAAGCTCTTTAGGATGTAGTCTCACATACTGCACATTCTGTTTACCTGGATTTGTCGATAAATATTCCGGAAATTTTGTTTTATTGTGAAATATCTTATTTTCTACATTTATTGTGATTGAAAGTTTTATTTCATGTACTAGTATGGGCTAGCATCTGTAGTCACTTAATGTCTCTTAGAGTCTACAGAACATCTGTCCAGGCCCTTCTGGCTTTTAAAATCTCAATGAGACGTTGGGTGTTATTTTAATAGGCCTGCCTTTATATGTTACTTGGTCTTTTTCCTTTGCAGCCTTTAATATTATTTCCGTGTTTTCTGTTAATTTAACATTTTGGTTATTATGTTCAGAGGGAATTTTTTTTTGTCCATTCTTTGTGGCATTCTGTATGCTTCTTGTACCTTGACATCTTCTTCTTCTTTTTTTTTTTTTACAGCTTCAAATGATAAAGTATTTTTTTTAACTTTTATTAATTACACTTTATTCATTTTGTATCCCCCCATAAGCCCCTCCCTCCTCCCCCCTTGTCCCACCCTCCCCCCTTTCTGCATGCATGCTCCTCCCTAAGTCCACTGATAGGGGAGGTCCTCCTCTCCTTCTTTCTGATCTTAGTCTATCAGTTCTCATCAGAAGTGGCTGCATTGCCTTGACATTTTAGGTCAGAGAAAAATTCTTGTATGAAGTTTTAAAAAGATTTTCTTCTTGCCCCTAGGGACATTGCAGGAGGTCAATGACCTAGGGCAACAACAAGATATCTGAGAGGAGTCCCAGTGAGTTTTCCAGTATTGATAGTTGCAGCAGAACCCAGAGGCCACACACTGAACCAACACCTCACTGCAATGAAGATTTTCAAGCAAATAAGTGAGGACAAAAGGTCATATTGTGGGACACACTGTGACACACTACAGCTTCCACAGTGAAATTTTATTTTTTTTTGTTGGTGGGTAGGTTGCAAGGGTACAGTGTGGATGTGAGGGGAGGCTGAGATAAGTGGGATTGGAGTGCATGATGTGAAATTCACAAAGAACCAATAAAAAACTGAAGAATGTTTTCTTTGCCTTATGCCTGTTTTCTTCTCTCCTTTCCCTATTCCTATTATTCTTAGATTTGGTCTTTTCAGAGCATTCCAAATTTCTTGGATGTTTGGTGCCAGGAGTTTTTTAGATTTAACATTTTCTTTGTCTGAGGTATCCACTTTTTGTATAGTGTTTTCAATGTTTGAAATTTTCTTTTCCATCTCTTGTATTTTTTTTCATTGAGTCATGTTTTTGATGTTCTTTTTCTAGTTTCTACATTGTTCTTTTACAGATTATTCTCAGTTTGGTATTTTTAAAAATACCAAATATTTTTAAAAATGGATTCTGTTTTTACCTTCAGGTCTTGGATTGTTTTATTCATTTTCTTCCTCTGTGTAATGGTTTTCACAGTTCTCAGGGCCTGCTCTTCTGGCTCTTATTGTGTTTTTACGCTGGTATTTAACTGTATCAGGGTTGGGAAGATTGTAATTCTGATATCTGGTTTCGTATTTGTTGGATGGGTGTTCTGTTCCTTTTCTGACTCTTAGGAGAGTATGGTGGCTTTTTGTTGCCTGGTAGGAAATTTTTCTGGGATCCTGAGAGGTTTGGTCACTGGAAATGAATCAAATCTAAAAAAAAAAAGGTGGCGCGGCGGAGCCAAGATGGCGACTAGCACATGCAGTTTCTGAGCTGTGGAAGAGCTAAACATCTGGGTTGGTGAGTGGAAGGACCTCTAATGCAGGAAAACAACAGTGAGGCTTTCTAAACAACAGGGAACATCACAGGAGGTGAAAACTTTGGTCACCCAGGGACTTGTTTGGGGAAGGTGAGAAATGATCCTTTGATCTCCCGGCACTCTCCTCCCCCAGACCTCTCTCCTCCTGGCACAGCAGACTCATCTTTCTCAGCACAGACTTAACTGCCTGGTGTCTGCAGCCGCTGAGGCGGAGCTCCAAGCCCTTTAGCTGCAAAGGCCAGCAGTACCTGTCTCGGAGTCCCAGATTCGCGCGGCAGTTGAACCATCCTCCCAGGGCCCGAGTCTGCTAGACGCCATACTGGCTCCGCAGGATCAAGATCACTGATGCTGCAGAAAGACCTCATAACCTGGCAGTGACAGCAGCATGGAGCTGGCGGAGCACAACAAAGAAGCAGGGCCAAACCAGAGAGCAGAGATCCCGGATACCTAGATCTCTGCCAAGTGACCTGCCTGTAAGTGAGTGCACCCTTGAGAATCTGAAGATCCCCAGATCCTGAGTCCTTCTAAAACAGAAGCCAGGCATCGAACCCCCTCCCACCCACATACCCACTTTGGGAAACAGAGGGGCACTTGGGACATTGAAGTTCCTACTCTGTGGGTCTAATTGAGGAGTTAAGGCAGTTAATGCCAGAAATTGTGCTGCGATCATCACTAGCACCTGCGACATATACAGTGCAGAGCCCCTCCCACACACTCAAGGGTTCAACATTAGCCATCACTCTGTCCCTCGAGACACACGTCCACGTACACTTACACACACACACACACACACACACACACACACACACACACACATGTTCGTGCGCGCACGCCTGCATTTGCCCCGTTTGCGCCGTTTTCTCCCACAGGTACAGTTAGTCCTCAGCACATGCTGAGGACACGGACCTCTCTCAGCTTCCTGAAGAACTCTCCAGATGCCAGAGAGAGACAGTACCAGTCTGATCTGCAGAATCCAAAAACAAACAGGGAAGGTTTCAGATAAACCAATGACCAGGGGTAGGCGAAAGAACACATCCATCACAAATCAGGACATCATGACTTCACCAGCAAACTCCAAAATTGATGGATACTCCAATTCATCAGAAGCACAGGAAAATGACTTTAAAACCATGCTTACCCAATTATTTGAGGCTCATAAGGAGGAAATGAACACATCTTTCAAAGAGTTGGCCAGTCAATTGGAGGTAAAGAAAGAAGAAATAGACAAAATCCTTAAAGAAACACAGGCAAACATAACCAAACAAATAGAGGCACAAGTAGAGATAAAATTAGTGGCATATAAAAAGGAAATGAACAAAGAAATAGAGTCCATCGTAGAGAGACAGGAATCCAAATTCAAACACATGAAAGAAATGGTGCAAGGCATGAAAACAGAATTAGAATCAATAAAGAAAACACAAAATGAGAAAACCCTTGAGCTGGAAAACTTGGAGAAAAGATCAGGAACCACAAAAGTAATCATCACCAACAGAATACAAGAGATGGAAGAAAGAATCGCTGGAGCTGAAGACACACTTGCAGAAATTGATACGTCTCTCAAAGAAAAAGTAAAATCAGAAAATTTCCAATCACAAAATATCCAAGAAATCAAGGACGCTATGGAAAGACAAAATTTAAGAATAATAGGAATTGATGAAAAAGAAGACTCCAGGCTCCAAGGTCCCGAAAATATTTTCAAGAAAATCATAGAAAAAAATTTTCCCAACCTAAAGTAAGAGATGTCCATAAATATACAAGAGGCCTAAAGAACACTAAATAGACTAGACAAGAAAAGAAACACATCACGTCACATCATAGTCAAAACACTAAATCTACAGAACAAAGAAAAGATATTAAAAGCAGCCAGGGAAAAAGGCCAAGTAACATATGAAGGTAGACCTATCAGAATCACACGGGACTTCTCATCAGAAACTATGAAAGCCAGAAGGCCCTGGGCAAGTATCATGAAGACTCTAAGAGATCACAAATGTCATCCCAGACTATTATACCCTGCAAAGCTTTCAATCAACATAGATGGAGAAAACAAAATATTCCATGACAAAACTAAATTTACGCAATATCTACACAGCAAACCAACCCTACAGAAGATACTAGAAGGAAAACTCCAATCCAATGAAAACAACTTCACTCAAGAAAACAGGGCATAAAGATAATATCCGAACAAAAATGAAAAGAAACCAAACAATGAAACAGGGTAAGATCACCGACTCCATTACAAAAGGAACTAACATGCATTGGTCACTATTATCTATCAATATCAATGGACTCAACTCACCAATAAAAAGACACAGGCTAACAGAATGGTTGTGGAAACAGGATCCAACATTCTGTTGCATCCAAGAAACACACCTATGCAACAAAGATAAACACTACCTCAGAGTAAAGGGCTGGAAAAATGTTTTTCAAGCAAATGGCTCCAGAAAACAAGCTGGAGTAGCCATCCTAATATCTAATAAAATAGACTTTCATCCAAAGTTTATCAAAAAAGATAAGGAGGGTCACTATATTCTCATCAAAGGAAAAATCCACCAAGAGGACATCACAATATTGAATATCTATGCCCCAAATACAAGAGCACCTACATTCGTAAATGAAACATTATTAAAGCTTAAATCATACATTAATCCTAAAACCCTAATAGTGGGAGACTTCAACACCCCATTCTCATCAAGGGACAGATCAACTAGACAGACACCAAATAGGGAAATAAAAGCACTCACAGAATCCCTAAAACAAATGGACCTAATAGACGTCTACAGATCTTTTCACCCAAACTCAAAAGAGTACACCTTCTTTTCAGCACCACATGGAACCTTCTCCAAAATAGACCATATAGTGGGTCACAAAGTAGCCTCAACAGATACAAAAAGATTGAAATAATCCCTTGTATTCTATCTGACCACCATGGACTAAAGCTGGACCTCAACAACAACAGAAATAACAAACAGCCTACATGCACACACACGTGGAAACTGAACAACTTGTTACTCAATGACAGCTGGGTTAAGGAAGAAATAAAGAAAGAAATTAAAGATTTCTAGAATTCAAGGAAAATGAAGGCACAACATACCCAAATTTATGGGACATATTGAAAGCAGTGCTCAGAGGAAAATTTATAGCACTAAGTGCCTGCAAGGTAAATTAGTAAAATCACATACAAACAACTTAATGGCCCAACTGAAAACCCTAGGAAAAAAAAAGAAGCAGATACACCCAAGAGGAGCAGACAGCTGGAAATAATCAAACTCAGGGCTGAAATCAATCAATTAGAAACAAATAAAACTATTCAAAGCATCAATGAAACAAAAAGCTGGTTCTTTGAGAAAATCAACAAGATAGACAAACCCTTAGCCAAACTAACTAAAAGGCAGAGAGAAACTATCCAAATCAACAAAATCAGAAATGAAAATGGAGACATAACTACAGACACTGAGGAAATTCAAACAATCATTAGGTCATACTACAAAAGCCTATATGGCACAAAATTTGAAAATCTAAATGAAATGGATAATTTTCTTGACAGATTCCATCTACCAAAATTAAGCCAAGATCAGGTAGAAAGACTGAACAGCCCTATATCCCCCAAGGAAATTGAAGCAGTCATTAAACGTCTCCTCTCCAAAAAAAGCCCTGGACCAGATGGCTTCAGTGCAGAATTCTACAAGACCTTCAAAGAAGTGTTCACACCAATTCTCCTCAAACTATTCCACAAAATAGAAACAGAAGGAATACTACCAAACTCATTCTATGAAGCACAGTTACCCTGATACCTAAACCACACAAAGATCCAAAAAAAGAGAACTTCAGACCTATCTCTCTTATGAATATTGATGCAAAAATACTTAATAAAACACTTGCAAACAGAATCCAAGAACACATCAAAGATATCATCCGCCATGACCAAATAGGCTTCATCCCAGGCATGCAAGGGTGGTTCAACATACGGAAATCCATCAATGTAATCCACCACATAAACAAACTGAAGGAGAAAAACCAAATGATCATCTCCTTAGATGCTGAAAAAGCATTTGACAAAGTCCAACACCCATTCATGTTTAAAGTGTTGGAGAGATCAGGGATACAAGGCACATACCTAAAGATAGTAAAGGCAATATACAGCAAGTCTATAGCCAACATCAAACTCAATGGAGACAAATTTAAATCAATCCCACTGAAATCAGGGACAAGACAAGGCTGCCCACTCTCTCCATATCTCTTTAACATTGTACTTGAAGTCCTAGCCAGAGCAATAAGAAAACTAAAGGAGATCAAGGGGATACAAATAGGAAAGGAAGAGGTCAAAGTGTCACTATTTGCAGATGATATGATAGTATACATGAGCGACCCCAAAAATTCAACCAGAGATCTCCTTCAGCTGATAAACACCTTCAGCAAAGTGGCAGGATACAAAATCAACTCAAAAAAATCAGAAGCCCTCCTGTATACCAAAGACAAAAAGGCTGAGAAAGGAATTAGGGAAACAACACCCTTCACAATCGCCACTAATAACATAAAGTACCTTGGTGTGACTCTATCCAAGCAAGTGAAAGACCTGTTTGAGAAAAACTTCAAGTCTCTGAAGAAAGAAATCGAAGAAGATATCAGAAGATGGAAAGATCTCCTGTGCTCATGGATTGGTAGGATTAACATTGTGAAAATGGCCATCCTGCCAAAAGCAATCTACAGATTCAATGCAATTCCCATCAAAATACCAACTCAATTCTTTTCAGACCTTGAAAAAAAGATTCTCAACTTCATATGGAGAAACAAAAAACC
The DNA here is from genome assembly GCF_907164565.1 of Psammomys obesus. Taxonomy (NCBI): domain Eukaryota; kingdom Metazoa; phylum Chordata; class Mammalia; order Rodentia; family Muridae; genus Psammomys; species Psammomys obesus. Next base: position 43,042,938 of record NW_026591086.1, read on the forward strand.
CAGAATCTCCAAAATGATCCTGTACAACAGATCATCTGGAAGTATCTCCATCCCCAATCTCAAGCTGTACTACAGGGCATCAGTGATAAAAACTGCATGGTATTGGTATAGAAACAGAAAGGAGGATCAATGGAACTGAATAGAAGACACAGAAATAAACCGACACACCTATGAATACTTGATATTTGACAAAGAAGCCAAAACCATTCAATGGAAAAAAGACAGCATCTTCAACAAATGGTGCTGGTCCAACTGGATGTCTACATGCAGAAAAATGAAAATAGATCTATACTTATCACCCTGCACAAAAACTAAAGTCCAAGTGGATCAAGGACCTTAACATAAAACCAGACACATTAAATCGGTTAGAAGAAAAAGTGGGGAACAGCCTAGAACTCATTGGCACAGGAGACAACTTCCTGAACAGAACACCAACAGCACAGGCTCTAAGAGCAACAATCAATAAATGGGACCTCATGAAACTGAAAATCTTCTGTAAAGCAAAAGACACTGTCTTCAGAACAAAACTACAGCCTACAGACTGGGAAAGGATCTTCACCAACCCTATATCTGACAGAGGCCTGATATCCAGAATATATAAAGAACTCAAGAAGTTAAAAAGCAACAAATCAAGTAATCCAATTAAAAAATGGGGAACAGAGCTAAACAGGATTCTCGATAGAGGGACATTGAATGGCAGAGAAACACTTAAAGAAATGTTCAACCTCATTAGCCATTAGGGAAATGCAAATCAAAACGACCCTGAGATTTCACCTTACACCCATCAGAATGGCCAAGATGAAAAACTCAAGTGATAACACATGCTGGAGAGGCTGTGGAGAAAGGGGAACCGTCCTCCATTATTGGTAGGAATGTAAACTGGTTTACATTCCAACCACTTTGGAAGTCAATATGGCACTTTCTCAGACAATTAGGAGTAGTGCTACCTCAAGACCCAGCTATACCACTCCTAGGTACATACCCAGAATTTGCTCAAGTACACAACAAGGACATTTGTTCAACCATGTTTGTAGCAGCTCTATTTGTAATAGCCAGAACCTGGATATAACCCAGATGTCCATCAACAGAGGAATGGTTACAGAAATTGTGGTATTTTTACACAATGGAATACTACTCAGCAATCAAAAAGGAGGAAATCATGAAATTTGCAGGCAAGTGGTGGGATCTAGAAAAGATCATTCTGAGTGAAGTATCCCAGAAGGAGAAAGACAAACATGGTATACACTCGCTTATATAGACCTACAAGATATGATAAACATAATGAAATCTACACACCTAAAGAAGATAATGAAGAAAGCAGACATGGGCGAAGATGATCAATCCTCATTTAGAAAGACAAATGGGATGTGCATTGAACGTATGACAGGAGTCTACCGCAGAAGGCATCTGAAAGACTCTAACTAGCAGTGTTTCAAAGCAGACACTAAGACTCATAACCAAACCCTTGGCAGAGTGCAGGGAATCATATGAAAGAAGGGGAGTTAGTATGATATGGAAAGGAGCTCTACAAGGACCAAATATATCTGGGCACAGGGTCTTTTCTGAGACTGACACTCAACCAAGGACCATATATGGATATAACCTAGAACTTCTGCTTGGATGTGGCCCGTGGTAGCTCAGTAACCAAGTAGTTTTCCAAAGTAAGGGTAAGTAACAAGGACTATTTCTAACAGGAGTTCAAGGGCAGGTCTTTGACCCCCCTCCCCCAGGGTAGGAACAGTCCTGTTAGGCCACAGAGGAGGACTTTGCAGCCAGCCCTGAAGATACCTGATAAACCAGAGTCAAATGAAAGGGGAGGAGGTCCTCCCCTATCAGTGACTTGGAAAGGGGCAGGGAGGAGACCAGGGAGGGAGTGTGGGGTTGCGAGGGAATGAGGGAGCAGGATACAGCTGGGACACAGAGTTAACAAAATGTAACTAATAAGAAAAATAAAATAAAATAAAATAAAATAAAATAAAATAAAATAAAATAAAAAAGGAAGAAGATATTAAAATTTAATGAGAGTTATCTGATAATTTGGGACCTCTAATTTTTTCTTATTTCGAGTTCTCATTCAGTTTTTAAATTTTTTTCATAGAGTTAATGAGTGTTTTTAAGAATCATCAGAGCGTAAAAGTAAAGACAGTGCAGAGAAAGTCCATTTTTCCCTTTGTCTTTGATTTGACCTGCTCTCTCTACAATTATTTTGTTCTCATTTTTATTAGTTTGTTCAGAATTTCATACAATGTACTTTGATTTTATTTACTTCTTCCCCAACTGTGCCAAGAGTAACCTCCTCTTTCTACCTATCCAATATTTCTTTTTTTTTTTCTTTCTTTCAGGCTGGTCAATTCCAGTTCCTTCTGTTCTTATACTCTTGGATGTGTGGGCTTTCACTGGAGTGTGGTCGACCCGTTAGTTACGTAACTCTCAAGGAAAACTGACTCTCTCTCTCCTAGGAGCTGTCAATTGCCACCAGCTTCTCAATTTGGTGTGGTGCTTCATGTCTGCCTCTCTTCTCCATACCAGTGTTTTGTCTGGATTGAGCTTACACAGGTCTTGTGGATAATGTAATAAACATTGTGAGTTCAAATGAGCAAATGCCATGCTGTCTTCAGAGGGTACTGTTTCTTTAGTCATCTGCCACCGTTTCTTCCACAATGATCAATGAGTCTTGAGAGGAGGGGCTGTGATATAGATGTTCCATTTAGGACTTAGAACTTACAGTCTCTAATTCTTTTCTTCTTGACCAGTTGTGTGTCTCTGTGTTCATCGCTCTCGCAAACTGAAGCTTTTCTGATGAAGCTTGAGCTGTGCATTAATTTATGGGTATAACAATAAGTTATTAGGAGTCAGCTTAGTAGCATGTTTATTAGCAGAATAATAATAGTAGGGTTTCACATAGGATCTACCTAGCCACACATTTTTGTCCTGATAATAATGCCAGATGTGGCTGTCATCTTGTGGAGTTGGCCTTAAATCTAATCAGGAAGTGTTTGACTACTTTCATGATGTTCACGCTATTATTGTTCTGGTTGGTATGTCTTGCCAGGCAGTCACAGTAGTTTGCAGGATTCACAACTGGCTGGTACTGATTATTATCCTCCCCCTCCCTGATTAGTGTATGTAGCATGCTCTGTACCATGACAGCTAACTATTGGGATGAAGCTTACAGGTAAATAAAAGCTTGATTTCTTTATGTTCTATAACTCAAGTATGTGGTGACTTCAGCAATAAGGTCTTACTATCAATGCTGGAATGTAACCAATATCATGAGCGATAGTCTGTGAAGTTTGGGAAGGGGTGTATGGGGCCCCACTGGCCAACAACTCCAAAATAGCTAACCTAAATACTGCTAAATGTAAAGTAGTAGGCTTTATATTTGTGAGTCTGTGGTGTCTAGTACGGAGATTATCACCCAGTTATAGGGTAACTCCATTTTAGCTTCCACATATGTTCAGAAGCTTCTATAGTTGTGGGTTTCCATATGGTTTTTCAACATGTATGAAAAAAAATACAGGAACAAAGAGAAAAGAAGGATCAAGAAACAGAACACATTAAAATTCCCACTCCCAGTTGCCATATGGTTAAGTGTGTACTGCTAGTGGAATTCCCCAATCGTACACAGTTTAGTCTACCATCAGTGGGCAACTAGCCATACCATAAGCATCAAACCTGAGTGGAGACAAAAAAAATGGTGCATTTGTTAGTTTAGAGCTAATGTTTGGCTTATTTTTGTAGTACACATGACTTAAGTTTATCTAAAATTGCAGACAAGCCTTTCCTACCAACCAAATACTCTTCAGTTGTTTACAAACAGTTGTAATTTGGGTTCCATTGGATTCATCCACAAAGACAAACAGGAAGGGAAAGAATTGGAATGCTTAAAACTTTGCCACATAAACAGTTGACCAGTGATGGGCCACAGAGCTTTATAGCCAGGTGCTCCCAATCCTCTCCTGCTTCCCATTGTGCATTCCTGGACACAGATCAGAATGAAATTAATCAAGTTAGTAGGTCTCTTTCTTTCCTTGTTATCTAAAGCCAGGGTAGAAAGGCCATACAAAATGCTTTCCTCATGTCCCAGCATAAACAAAAAGCATGCAAACTTTAGTCATCACTCCAATAATCTGTCACAACCCCTAGGGAAGAGTAGACAAGATGAGTGTGGACTGTCTGGTTTTACCATTTGGAAAAGAAGTCCAGCATGTAATTAACCTCAGAATCTCCATAGTCAAGAAAATGTAAGTAATATACCATAGGCTTATGTTTCAAGGGTTACCTGTGTTCTTTTAGTCAGAGAGTCAATGGAGGCTTTAACTTGGCATGTAGTAGGAAAGCTACTGTTTTTTCCTAATCTTCGATTTCTTCTTTTGCTTTGTATGAATTTTGCTAGTTGCCTTCCCAGCTTTGGCTCTTCTGATGGGGTCATAGAGGGAATGTGCAGTATCCAGAGGCCAGGGATTTGATTCCAACACAGCTTCTTCCCCAGTAGATTTTTATGTAAGCCACATTTACTCTTATAAATTGGCCTTACCTTTCAACTTTGTGAAGATTAAATGGGTTAGAAAAGTGAGCAGTGTTTGGGAGGGCTCTGTCATGTAAGAAGTGTTTTATTCTTTTTTTTTTGTCTCAACACAGTAAAATTTTATTACAGATTCATAGAATGTGCTGGGAGGAGCCAGCACCCTGAGACAGACAGTGTACCTTGCTTTTCCTTTTTTTTTTTAAGTTTATTTATTCATTCTCTCCACATCTGGAACATAACCCCCTCCCTCCTATTCTCCCAGTCTCATCCTCCTACCCTTTTCCATTTTTCCCTCTTCCCCTTCTCTCAGAAAAGAGGACCTCCCCATCAACATACCCCAGCATATCAAGCCACATCAGGACCTAGCGTCCTCCACTGAGATCAGACAAGGCCGCCCTGCTAGAGGGAGATGATGGAAAAGCAGGCAACAGAGTCTACGTCAGAAGCAGGCCGTGTTCCCCTTGCCAGGTGAAGACCAAGCGGCCCATCTGCCACATATACGCAGGGGACCTAGGTCTAGACCATGCCTGCTCTTTCCTTGGTGCTTCGGTCTCTGTGAGCTTTGGTAGGTCTAGGTTATTCGACTCTCTTGGTCTCATGCAGCTCTTGTACCCTATGGGTCTTTCTGTCCTTATACACTGCACTGCACACAACACACACAGAAATACCCCCCCCCCCACACACACACACTACATCACAGCGTACCACACCACACTATTCAGGTTTTCTTATGTGGCATTTTCTTTTCACTTTTACATAGCTTGTCAATAAAGTGCCTCTCTCTCCTCTTATGGGCATGCCTTGAATCCTGAGACCTGAATAGGTGCCAGAGTGGACTGAAAATGGGTGAACCAAGTCATTATAGGTCTATCACACTTGGATTAAGTTGTCCTTTCTAACTTAGGTGACTTGGAAGTGACCCAGTTGCTTCCTGAGTTTTTCTTAGTTCTAAGAGTTCCCCATGTATCCATTTAATGAATTATCTTTTTTAAAAAAATCAGTACTGGCCAGAGCCATTGTTTTTATACTGAAAACTGACGAATGTCCTTTAATATAGAGTTCTTCTTTCCTGTTGGTATTGCAAGTCTCTCTGCACACTCCAGGGTTTTGGCCCATGTGCTCTGGCCAGCTGCCTCTGTACTCTTTCCCACTGCAGTAATTGCAAGCGTATTCCATTATACTGCTTTTGGCAGAAAGAATTGTTTCTTGATTAGTATCTGAGCTGAAAATGGTTTCTCAGTTGAGCAAAATTATCAAAGCTGTACTAAACCTGTTTATCATGGCTTGCTATTTCCTCAGCCCCTTCTAAGGGCAGCTGCTGAGGCCCTTGCTAACTAATGAGTAGATTTGTTATGGTGAGGCACCCTGCAACTTACACCATCTGTCTGACGGTTATTGGACTACGGAGGTGCATCTACCCCAAGGCCATGTTTCAGCAAGGGAAGAAACTTATGGCTTGAATAGCCTGGTTAAAAAAATTTTTTTTTTTTTTTTTTGGGAAAATAGCCAATCAGATCCATCTCTTTGGAATTTAGAATTTGGAAAGAGATCTGCCTAAGGCAGTTAAACTTAGGGATGTGTATCAAAAGTGTGCATGAAAAGTTGCTATTGTAGAGAGGGGGCTGAAATAATCACTCCGGGACTTGCAAGCTGAAGCTGGAAAGAAACCATGGAAAAGAGACAGACCGATGAAGTAGCTGGCAAAACATGGCAGAAATGTAGAAAAATGTGTTTTCTGTAGAGTAGGGCGGGAGGCTGGATTCTGAAGGCTCTCCTGGTATAATTCCTGTGAATTTCAACTACATAGCAGTACTGTTCACTACATATTCCTGGAATCTTGATATAACCTTAAAATATTATTTAAAAGCACATTTTTACCTTTGTGATTTATGAAAATGAAAGTCTGTTGATTAAAGAAAATATACGTCTTATGAAACTCCAGCGAACTCTGTCAGTAGGTCAGAATAATTTCATACTCCTGTGTGCAAGTATAAGAAAAAGTTGGGTTGTTTACTTGGGTTTTCATTGTGCACCTTTCTACTCTTTCCTTGCTTGTTCATCTGACTATCTATCTTTTCTTGTTTTGTCTTCTCGTTAATTTATTTATTCATTTTACATCCGAATCACAGCCCCTCCCCTGTCCTCCTGGTGCCACCCTACCACCCTCTTCCCCCTTTGCCCCTTCCCTTTCTCTTCCAAAAAGGGGAGCCCCACCTCATCCCAACCCAACCCAGAACATCAAGTCTCATCAGGACTAAGCTCATCCTCTTCCACTGAGGCAGACAAGGCAGCCCAGCTAGGGAAAAAATGGTTCAAAAGGCAACAGAGTCCATGTCAGAGACAACCCCTATTCCAGTTGCCTTAGTCCATCAGCTACATATGTGTAGGTAGTTTAGGAACAGTCTATGCTTGCTCTTTGGTTGGTGGTTCAGTCTTTGTGAGCCCCCATGGGCCTAGGTTAGTTGACTCAGTTGCTATTACTAACAATCTTTTAAGTGACCATCAAACTATAGTTACTCTTCATGACTGTGAAGTCTCTCTAGAACATGTGCTAAAGAGTTACCTATTCGCTTTCTTCATGTAAATACTCAACCTTCTCTATACCAATGTTCTTCATTCAGACACTGCAAAATTTCATTCAGTAAGGATTATTCCATGTGAGGAAGAGAAATAAACCCACACAGCTTTTAAAACCGCTTATCGCTTTAAAAGTATTGAGATTGTTACTAGACAATGTGATTGTTTGGTGTGGATCAAAATAAGTTAATGAACATACATCAATGCCCTCTTAGTAGATTAGTTCTCCAGCATGCATTCATTTTGTTACTAAGGTTTGGGCTTATGTGACTGGCTTCTCCATATTGATGTTACCTCCAGACCTTAGGATCATAATTCTCATGTTTTATTATGAGCTCTTTTTTGTAGAGTCTGCATATAAGTGAGGTCATAAAGTATTTATATCAATATTCTAGGTTTATTTCCCTCAAAGTTTGAATTCCTGCATTGTTCATCTACAGTATCATAAATGGCACTATTTTCTTTTTAAGGCCAAATCATATTCCTTTTTGTCTATATACCACATTTCTTTATTCATTCTCTGCTAGATACCTAGCATGCTTCTTATAGTGACACACACCCATACACACACACACACACACACATCTAATAAACCCCACGTATATATGTATGGGATATACATATATGACCTTTTGGTAAGGTTTGCCTCTGTGGCTTCTGTTCTAGTTCCTATGTTATTCACTTCTAGATATCACCCAGTTTGGATTTTCTTCATTAATTTTCTTTCCAATTTGTGAACTGTTTATTTTTTTTCATTTATTTCCACTGTTGAGTTTTCCTAAATTTCTCTTTTTTTTAATTTAAAGCAGTCTTTTTAAAAATTTAGTTTTATTTTGTTTACATTGATGTTTGGATTGCCTGTATGTCTGTGTGAGGGCATTGGATTCCCCGGAACAGGAGTTACAGACACTTGTGGGCTGCTGTGTGGGTACTGAGAATTGAACTCTGGTCCTCTGGAAGAGCTGTCAGTGCTCTTAACCACTATGCCATCTCTCCAGCCCTCATAAATTTCTTGAAGGCATTTCATTCATTTCTTCTTTAAGGACCTCTATTATATTCATGAAGGCTATTTTAAGGTCTTTGTCCTCAGCTATGATGTAATACTTGGCCTACTAGACTCTAGGAGTGACATATTGTCCTGGATGTTAGTGATTTTGTTTCTATTCTGGGCATCTAGGCTTGGGAACGCTGTAGTTCTAGGTGCTTATACCTGGTGTTGTCTTTTTTTGGTGGGTATTTTGTACCTTGGTTTCTGTACCTCTCTCTAGTTCTTAGGAGAGTACAGTGGCTGTGTGTTCCCTAGTAGGAAAATATTCTGGGATCCTGACAGGTCTGGTCACTGGGGATTCCAGGTAAAATGTTTATATAGATATTGAGAAATGACACAAACAAGTACTGATGGGTTTGGAGCCAGAGGCTGAGGAAGTCCATAGGAGGGAGGAAAGCAGGGTGTTCCATCTATTTAGTCCCCTGGAAATGGAGGCAGAAAGTGAGTAACGACTACAGCATAAGGTCTATTACAGAGCTGGGGATGAGAATGGTGGGTTGAATTTGGAGGAATGGAGGAAGAAGTGAAGATCTGCAGTTAGCTTGCTAGAGTGGCCTACAGGTTCCCAGGGGTTGCCTATTTGAGTTGGGGACAGGAATAAACCGAGTAGGGTGGGGGTTGGGAGGGGAAGATCTATGTGATCACTGGAGTTAGGAGCAGAGGTGGGGGGGAAGAGAGGATGGTTCTCTGCATAGGTAGGAATGAGACTGGGGGGGTGCTTGAATTTTGAGTAGAGAAAGGGTAAGTGAAAATCTGCAGTTAGCCTATTGGCTTTTCTGGTCAGAATGGCCTGTAGGTTCCCAGGGAGGCATGATAAAGTTGGGATCTGGGATAAAGCAAGATCTGTGTGATCCACTGGTGTGTGTGTGTGTGTGTGTGTGTGCGCGCGCGAGCATGCAGAACTATCAGAACTATTGGGATTGTTTTTGGAAGAACTAAAAGGGAAGTGGAAACCCTCAGCTTGTCTGCTTCTCTGGCTGGAATGCTTTATGGGATTTTCATACGTGTTTAAAATTTTTTGTTTGAAGAAAAAAATATCTTATCTTTGATGGAATTGGAAATGTTATTCTTTATAACTACTGAGATTATTACTCCAATAAATAAGAGTGCCCTGAAGAACATATTTAAAATCTTTGGGTAGAGACTTGGAGTTACACTGTTAAGGCAATAGAATCCCTTTCACAGACTCCAGCTGCCTGGAATACTTTGTGTATTGCTTAGCCATTTAGGTTGATGTCAGCCTTTATAACTTGCAAGTTTCTGCTTCAGCTACGTTTCCCAGCTTTTCAGGTTTACATAGTTAAATTGATGATAATATCATGGTTTATACCCAAAGCTTGGAATTTTATATAGCAATCAAGTTTAGCTCACAGTTTGAGAGGACCAAAAAATTCAAGCCCCCCATTCCCCAGTCTCATTCCTACCTATGCAGAGAACCATATGCTGCATCCTCTCTTCCTCCCACCTCTGCTCCTACCTCCAGTGATCACATAGTGATAGTTGCTTTGTGACTCTTTTGAAGGCTTTCTGGGTATATTATAAATAGTTATGTGACATTATGGTTGGCATTCATGTTAGAAGGATTATTTATATGATGATAGAAGAAGCAAAATAATGGGGTGTGGCAAGGTTCCCTATTTTCTAAAAACCTTGAGAAAACTGCTACCCTTCTTTCTAGACTTAAGCTACCTCTGAGACACAGTATTCAAGTATCATGAGAGTAGCACCCTGATGACTCAGTTACTTTCCATAAAGGCCCTATTTTGAAAAGGTTCTACTATGTAAACACTGACAAACTGAGGACCAAACTTGAAGCACATAAACTTCTTGAGGACAAACCACTCCCAAAACATTGCAGTGGGTCCTCTAAATTTTCACTGTCTTCAGACAACCAAATGGAAGAAAAAAAAAATCACACAATTGTTCTTCAAGAAATTGTACCCGCATTGCATAGTCTCATGTTCTGAAGACCCTCGTGTTACTGCAAAAAGGAAGAACAAACAAGTGTCTCTCAAAGTATGTCCACAGAATTCATCTCTAAAATTCTATTAAATGTTTCTAGGGAAAACTGAGGTTTCTAGTTCAACACAGTCAAGGTTTTCATGCAAAGAAGTTAAATTAGTTCATTTGTTGTACATTTCTATACAACATAAGCAGGATATTAATTGTTGATACATTTTTCTTCCTTGCTAATATTACCCCTCAGTCCTGAAGATTTTGTACATGTTAAGCAGTTTCTTTGCTAGTGAACTGTACTGACAATTTGTAAACCAATGTGTATAGAAAGAACTTTGTACTCATTGCTGATACCTCACTGCTCACATATCTATTTTCCTTTTCCTTTTAAATAGGTGTTTCTGTTGACAAGACATAGGACATTAAAGTTCTTATTACACGTATTTACTACAATGCTATGTATTTCTGCAATCTCTTTTTAAGAAGATTTGTGTTTTTATTCATGTGTATTGAAGTATCCCTTCTTTATCTTTATCTTCTTACTTGTTTTGAAATTTCTTGGCAGGATATTTTAAAAGACAGATACAACAAATGAATGGATAGTGAAAAAGAAGTATATTCTCATAAGGGAATTTTATTCAGTCATAAAGAAAGTGAAATTAGCAGGAAAAGTGATAAACTGGATGCTAGTATATTAAATGAGGTAACTTAGGCTGTGAAAGGTGAACAGTGTATGTTCTCTCTAATATGCAGACTATCTCCTCGTTGATATATATGCGTATTAAAGGCAGGCGTGACAGGAGGGTGCTAGAGTACATGGGATATGAGAGTAGGTGGAATAGGAGGCTAGAACAGTGCAGCTGGGATGAGGGTCAGGAAGAATGGGGCAAACAGGAAGGATATTATCCAAAATCACATATTAAAATAAGTGTTATAAGGAAACTTGTTATTCTATATGAGCAGTTCTTTTTTTTTTTTAATTTTATTTTTCTTTTTAGTTACATTTTGTTAACTCTGTGTTCCAGCTGTATCCCGCTCCCTCATTCCCTCCCTAACCCCACACTCCCTCCTTGGTCTCCTCCCTGCCCCTTTCCAAGTCCACTGATAGGGGAGGACCTCCTCCCCTTTCATTTGACCCTGTTTTATCAGGTATCTTCAGGGCTGGCTGCAAGTGAGCAGTTCTTAACCTTCCTCATATTATGACCCTTTAATACAGGGTCCTCATGTTGCGGTGACCCACAACTATAAAATTATTTTTCCTCTTACCTCGTAAATGTAATTTTGCTACTATTCTGAATCACAGTGCAAATAAATGTGTTTCTCTGACGGTCTTAGGCAACTTCTTTGTCGACTCCTAAAAGAATCGCGACCCATAGGTTGAGAACTACTGCTCTATATGATAAAAACAAAAAGATAGGGACAATTACCCCTTCCTCTAGTGATGTAACCATACAACTATGTTTATCAAGGGGAAGTCTCTTTCCCTTCCTATGTTCATCCTTCTCTGCACATGTGCTCATCCTGAGATCTGTGATTTGCCATGATGCATAACAGGGATACAATGTGTAACTTCTGGCCCTAAGAAGTCTTGAAGCTTCCATGTTTATCCTTGGAATGATTTTCATCACTAACACGAGATGAAAATAGATTGATAATGTCAAGTAGACAGATAGGATGTGGACAACAGTAAGAATCTGAGCCCCCAAATTGTGAGCGTTCCTTGTAGGATCTTCCAGTCCTTCTTTAGAGAGCCCCATTAATACTCTGTAGAGTAAGAGATGAGGTGTCCTATGAACCTTGTTTATATTCCTGCTCTACAAAGTTGTGAATAATATAGTGGGGGCTGCTTTAAGCTACTGGGTATCAGAATGGAACTGTGTGCAGCTATAATCATGGGAACTCTTTTTCTTCCCCATGACCTCACATGTCTTTCAGGAGAGGAATCATATCAAATGCATTGTTTTGGTGTTTTTCCACAGAGCAATCTTCTGGTTACACAACAGCTGTAACTGAATTAATTCCACTGTGTTTGTCTCTAGAAAATATCTCAAGATCAGGCTGATAAAGTTCTGCAATTATTAGTGTGATTTTGAAAGGCAGCTTTGTTATGACTTGATATTTGAATTCATGGCATAATTCAAGTCACTGGATCACACAAAGCCATGGTGCCATGAATGCAAGTTCCCAAGGGCCACCTCAACTCTCCTCAAAACCATAGTCTTGTCATCAGCCGTATTGTACTAATAGTACAATAGAGACTATTAGTGGATAGGAATAAAAGTAATGGAGGGATGAAAAGAATGGATACTTAATCATATCAGACCTTAAGGCAGTTCAATGTACTTGTTGTAAAGTGATAAAATAGCCTGGCATGGTGGCACATGCCTTTAATTCCAGCAATCAACGGCATAAGCAGGCAGATCTCTGCAATTACAAGGCAAGCCTGGCCTAAAATGCAAGTCCAGGACAGCTAGGGCTCTGCTACACAGAGAAACCTGTCTCAAAAATAAAAACAAAAAACAAAAACAAAACAACAACAAGGAAGATGAAATAATGCAGTAAAAATTGTATGGGAGTGGCAACATTAGTCCATTCCTTACTGTCTGTAATTAAAAAAAAATAATAATAAAATAATAAAAAGAATAAAAGAAAAATAAAAAGTTGAGGAAACAAATATTAACTGATATTTGAATAAAATGTGACACTAAAATACCAAATAATATCAATTTTTATAATGAATAAAGTAAAGGAAATAACGTATTTTCTGAATAAAATATATTTCCAAAGAGCTGTGTTAGTCTAGACCTGTAAGATAGGATAAATATACAAAAATCTGTACACCTAAAGAAGTTAAGCAAGAAAGAGGACCCAGGGTAAGATGATCAGTCCTCACTTAGAAAGACAAAGGGGATCGACATTGGCAATAGGAGAAAAAAAAGTAACTGGACAGGAGCCTACCATAAAGGGTCCCTGAAAGACTCTTCCTAGCAATGTGTCAAAACAAATGCTGAGTCTCATAACCAAACCTTGGGCAGAGTGCAGGGAATCATATGAAAGAAGGGGAAGTTAGCATGACCTGGAGAGAACAGGAGCCCCACAAGGACCAAATATATCTGGGTACAAGGGTCTTTTATTCCAACCAAGGACCATGTATGTATATATCCTAGAACCCCTGCCCAGATATAGCACATCACAGTTCAGTATCCAAGTGGACACACTAATTAGGGGAATAGGGACTGTCTCAGATGTGAAATCAATGGCTGGCTCTTCAACCTCCCTCCTCACCGGAGGGAGGAACAGCCTTGCTAGGCCACAGAAGAGGACATTGCAGCCAGCCCTGAAGAGATCTGATAAGCTAGGATCAGATGGAATGGGAGGAGGACCTCCTCCATCAGTGGACTTAGAGAGGGGCAAGAAGGAGATGAGGAAGAAAGGATGGGATTGGGAGGGAATGAGAGAGGAAGCTACAGCTGGGATACAAAGTAAATAAACTATAATTAATATAAAAAATAATAAGAAAAGAAAAAAAGAGCTGTGTGAGTGATAAGAATATCCTCTCACCCCCTTCCTTCAGTCCTGAAGATAGGTGAGTCATACATAAAAGGAAAGAATTGAATTGCTAAAAGGAGGTTTTGGTCACTTTCCTTTAAATAATTAAATTTAAGGTATTGTTTGGTTGGAAAAGGCTTCCTATCTTGACGTTTCTGACAGGCACACTGGGGAAGCTATGACTCCTTTATCTGTCCTTATTTATTCCATTAGTGTATCAATAACAGCAGCCTGTATGGCATAAGCAGCAAGGTTGTCTCGTTTTTCAGAAGACGTCATTCATTCGGGTGCCTTTCCTTCAGTAAGAGCCATGTTCTCAGCCACATGGTGGCTGGAAGCCAGAGAAGCAATTTCCTTTTCTTTAAACGGGTTGGAAAGCATCTGATTGTATCAGGAAGAGGCAATTCAGCTTTCAAGGTGAAAGAACACTTGCTTCTTTTAAAGATACAGCTAGAAATAAGATGCAATAGTGAAAGACAGAGAGCTGGCCAATCAAACAAATCCAGGAAGGGAGGGACATAGTTTGTCTACAGGCTATCTCAAATTAACAGAGCAGGATAAAAATAGCAACTTTTTTTCATTTTTATTTTTTATATTAATTACAGTTTATTAATTTTGTATCCCAGCTGTAGCCCCCTCCCTCATTCCCTCCCAGTTCCACCCTTTCTCCCTCATCTCTTCCCATGCCCCTTCCCAAGTCCACTGATAGGGGAGGTGCTCCTCCCCTTCCATGACCCTAGCTTATCAGGTCTCATCAGGACTGCCTGCATTGCAACTTTCGTGAATCACTGTACCTCTTTGCTCAACTTTTCATCTTATTTTACTTACATGTTGTGTACCATATAATGAAGGTATATATTTTTGAACTGTAATTTGATATTTTGATTCATGTAGTTATTAAGTAATCATCAGCACAGGCGCATTTGTCCATCTATCATTGAAAAATTTCCTTTGTTTATGATCAGAACATTAAAGATCCTCACTTCACTCAGCTTTTTTAAATTATATTTTTATTGTTTAAAACAATTTTTTTAATTTAAACATATTTGATCAGGTTCTTCCCTTCCACCAAGTCCTTTCAATATCCACTCCCTCTCCCTACTCTCCCAAATTTAAGTCATTTCTCAAAACAAACACAACATGACAACCAATACAAGAACTCACTAACAAGAAAACAAAATAAAAACACTCAAATGGGGAAAAAAAAACAAATCAGAAAACAAAACCACCAAACTGTAACCAAATAAAAGCACACAAAAATGCTGTGGAGTTCAATATATGTTGGTGAACTACTTCTGAGCGTGAGGCCTCCCCTGAGTGGTTGACATGTCCAGTGTTCCTTGGAAAGGCTTGGACCTTAACAACGGATGGTGTAATAGTTATCACTTAGAAGGCTTTGTGTTTGTCTCCCTCATCAGACTGACAGCAAATGCTTACATCAAGAATTAAAATTATAGATAAAATTATAATTAATTTAATTCTTGTCTTAATTTTAAATATATTTATTTGTTATTTTGTGTGTAGTAGTGTTTGACTGCATGTATGTGTAAGTACTATGTATGTATCCAGTGTCCTCAGAGGCCAGAAGGGAGTTTTGGATCTCCTGGATGTTTGTAAGCCATCGGTTGGGTGCTGGGAATTGGATCTGAGTTCCCCGCAAGAGCAACAAGGGCTCTGATTCCCCTGAACCATCCATCTCAGTAGATCTAATGTTTAAAGTGAAAGAAATTATTGTGGAGAGTCTTTAAGCTCTAGCATATAAGAATAATAGCTGCTGAAACTGTTTTTAGTTGTGATGATTCTAAGAGTAAATGAAAAAGAAATGTACAAAATATCTAACAGATTTTTGTTTAGCCATTTCTTTTTATTTTTTAGCTAAATAATATTCAATAGATTCAGAATTCAAACAAAGATGCTGTGCAATTTGAACTGCCATACTAATAAAAACAGGAAAGAAACTGGCATTGTTAGTTTTCATGGCATATTTTATTCAACACAGTACATCTGAGGGATATAACTTAATTGGATAATAAATATACTCATGAATAAAATAATTATATTTTAATATACATTTATCTATCTATCTATCTATCTATTTATTTATTTATTTATTTAAACTTTATTACAAGTTATTCACTTTGTATCCCAGCTGTAGCTCCCTCCCTCATCCCTCCCAATTCCACCCTCGCTCCTTTTTCTCCTCCTATGCCCCTTCCCCAGCCCACTGATAGGGAAGGTCCTCCTTCCCTTCCATCTGACCCTAGTTTATCAGGTCTCATCAGGAGTCCTGCATTGCCTTCCTCTGTGGTCTGGTAAGGCTGCTCCCCCATCAGGAGGAGGTGATCAAAGAGCTAGCCACTGAGTTCATGTCAGAGGTAGCCCCTGTTCCCCTTACTAGGGAGCTCATTTGGCGACTGAGCTGCCATGGGCTACAACTGTGCACGGGTTCTAGGTTATCTCCATGAATGGTCCTTGGATGGAGTATCAGTCTCAAAAAACACCCCTGGGTCCAGATTTTTTGGTTCTGTTGCTCTTCTTGTGGAGCTCCTGTTCACCGTAGGTCTTTTTATCTCCCCCTTCTTTCATCAGATTTCTTTCACTCTGCCCAAAGTTTGACATGAGTCTCAGCATCTGCTTTGATATACTGCTGGGTAGAGTCTTTCAGAGGCCCTTTGTAGTAGGCTACTGTCCTGTTCCCTGTTTTTAGTTGTGTCTATCCCTTTTACCTTTCTGAATGAGAATTGATCATCTTACCCAGGATCCTCCTTCATGCTTTGCTCCTTTAGGTATACAGATTTTTAGTATGATTATCCTATATTATATGTCTAATATCCACTTATGAGTCAGTATATACCATGTGTGTCTTTCTGCTTCTGGGATACCTCAATTAGGATGATCTTTTGTAGTTCCCACCATTTGTCTGCAAAGTTCATGATTTCCTTGTTTTTTATTGCTGAGTAATATTCCATTGTGTAATGTACCCCAATTTCTGTATGCATTATTCACCTGAGGGACATCTGGGTTGTTTCCAGATTCTGGTTTTATTTATTACAAATAAAGCTGCTACGAACATGAGGATTTATTTATTTATATTTATTATATTTATCCTTGTTGTATATATGAACATCCTTTGGATATATACCTAGGCATGGTATAGCTGGATCTTGAGGTAGCATTAATCCTAATTGTCTGAGAAAGCACCAGATTGATTTCCAAAGTAGTTGTACAAGTTTACATTCCCAGCAGCAATGGAGGAGGGTTCCCCTTTCTCCACAACCTCTACAGCATGTGTTGTCACTTCTGTAAAGCAAAGGACAGTGTCAACAGAACAAAACAACAGCCTACAGATTGGGAAAGAATCTTTACCAACCTTATATCTGACAGAGGGCTGATATCCAGAATATATAAAGAACTCAAGAAATTAAAAAGCAACATATCAAGTAATACAATTAAAAAATGGGGTAGAGAGCTAAACAGAATTCTCAGTAGAGGAATATCGAATGGCAGAGAAACACTTAAAGAAATCCTCAACATCTTTAGTCATCAGGGAAATGGAAATCAAAACAACCCTGAGGTTTCACCTTACACCCATCAGAATGGTTAAGACCAAAAACTCAAGTGGCGACAGATGCTGGAGATGAATGAAATATTTTATATAGGTTGTTTTTATTCAGAGGAGTAATGCAGCTTCACATACAGCTTAAGAAGCTCACAGCTTAGAATCCTCTTACTTTGATGGTTCGATATTAATAACTTAGACTCTGGATTGTGAAAGTTGCTCTTTTAATGTCTCCTTTCTCCTTATACTGGGGTTTTCTTTTTCTTTTTCTTTTTTGTTTTATTTTTCATATATTAACTATCCTAAGTCAATGATAGTCCTTTAAAATATTATGATTTAGTTAGTATACATAGTAGTGGATTTAATTATGTCATTGTTACATGTGTATATAATTATAGATCCTCACTTTCCCACCCATCTTCTCTGCTTGCCTCTCCATCTCATGCTCGTGCCTTTCCTTTTTCTCTACAGTCCCTGTTTCTGCTCTCATGTCACATAGAATTCCATTTCCCTCTGTCCCCCCTTCCCTTCCCTGTCCTCTTATGGTCTTATTTCTGTTCTGTCACACACACACACACACACACACACACACACACACACACACACACACCACACCACACCACACATGCAAGCACAGACATTTAAATCTAGATTCCACATATGTAATATTTTTCTTATTAAATCTGACATGTTATGCTCTAACATAATTATTTCTAGTTCCAACCATTTTTGGTCAGAGCTGTAATTTAATTTTTTTGAACTTTATTTAATAAAAAAAATTACAGTGTGGTTATATATCACAATTTGCACTATTCATTCATCTGTTGATGGACATGGAGGGTGATGGCCTATCATGGTTGTTGTTAATATTGTCAATGTTGATACATGTATATGTACAGGCACACTGATTTAGAGTCCTTTGGAATGATCTATCACGATTCCATGGTAATTCTATTTTGAGTTTACTGAGAAAGTTACATACTAATTTCCATAGTAGCTATCATAGTTTTTTTATTAATTATTTCTCTTTCATTAATTATTTTTTCATTTTTAAACTTTTAACATTAATTGGGTGCCACCACCCACAAGTGGAGGTCAGAGGACGCCTTTTGGGAGTGGGTTCTCTCCTTTCACTGTGGCAGTCTTGGGACTGAATTCAAGTTATCAGCCTTGGTAGCAGGTGCCTTCACCACTGAGTCATCCTCTTGGCCTGCTGTAGCACTTTATATATAACATACACATCTTTATTTGTCTTCTCCCTTCCCTCTCTCCATGCCCCATCCCTCTCTCTTTTCCTTGTCCCCTCCTTTCTATCCTTCTTCCCTGGAGACAGAATCTCACTGCCTAGTTTTCTCTCAAAGTCACTATGTAGCTATAGCTGACCTTGAACTCCTCCTTATCCTCCCTGAGTTATAGGAATGTTCCACCTGACTGTAGCCTGTTTCATTGATGGTAACCCCTTTGACTTGAGAAAACTAGAATCTAGGTGCATTTTATTTTTCATTTTCCTGACAGATAATCATGCTGCATACTCCAAGCATGTGAGTGCGTGTGTTTGTGTGCTTACATGTGGATGCCAGAAATGGACATTCAATTGTGTGTCTTCCACCATCTTTTTCCCACTCTTTTTGGTACTTGTTTGTTTATTTTTGAGATAGGTGAAACTTGTGCTTATTGATTTTGCCAAACCCGCTAACAAGCCCTACGCATCTTTTTGTACCCATTCCCCATCACTGGAAACATAAGCATGTGCTCCCCACTTTATTTTTGAATGGATAAGACATCAAATGACATCAAATTCAGTCCTTATACTTGCATGAGGAACACTTTAGCACTTGAACCAACTTCCTAGTCCCACTTTTTCAAATATTTATTATTTGTCATTTGTGTTTCTTCTTTTGAGAGGTAAGAAATCAATGTTAATTGGTAGGATTATTTCCTCTGCAACTTGAGTCCTTCACAAAACATGCTTGCTTTTGTTTGTTTCTTGAAATGATTTGCCTATGCTTTCCTATAGCAGATTCATAGGTTTGAGTCAAATACTGAGGCCTCTGATACATTATGAATTAAATATTTTTGTATAATATGAGAAATAATTATAATTTCATTGTGTGGCATGTAGACATCCAATTTCCTAGTATTTGTTAAGAATTTGGTATTTTTTTTCAAGATATGTTTTTGACATTATTTTTTTTATTAAGTTTTTATTTTTTATATTAGTTACAGTTTATTTACTTTGTATCCCAGCTCATTCCCTCCCAATCCCATTCTCCCTCCCTCATCTCCTCCCTGCCCCTCTCTAGGTCTACTGATAGGGGAGATCCTCTTCCCCTTCCATCTGACCCTAGCTTATCAGATCTCTTCAGGACTGGCTGCAATGTCCTCCTCTGTGGCCTAGCAAGGCTGCTCCTCCCTTGGTGGGTGGGTGGGGGAGGTCAAGTAGCCTGCCATTGAGTTCATGTCACAGACAGTCCCTGTTCCCCTTAGTAGGGTACCCACTTGGATACTGAGCTGACATGGGCTACATCCAAACAGGGGTTCTAGGTTATATCCATGCATGGTCCTTGGTTGGAGAAACATTCTCATAAAATACCCCTGTGCCCAGATATATTTGGTCTTTGTGGAGCTTCTGTCCTCTCCAGGTCATATTAACTCCCCCTTCTTTCTTATGATTCCCTGCATTCTGCCTAAGGTTATGAGCCTCAGCATCTGCTTTGATACACTGCTAGGAAGAGTCTTTCAGGGGCCCTCTGTGGTAGGCTCCTGTCCTGTTACTTGTTCTCTCCTACTTCCAATGTCCATCCCATTTGTCTTTCTAAGTGAGGACTGATCATCTTACCCCGGGTTCTCTTTCTTGTTTATCTTCTTTAGGTGAACAGATTTTAGTATATTTATCCTATCTTATAGATCTAGTATCCACTTATAAGTGAGTATATACCATGTGTGTCTTTCTGCTTCTGGGATACCTCACTCAGGATGATCTTTTCTAGATCCCACCATTTACCTGCAAAGTTCATGATTTCCTTGTTTTTAATTCCTGAGTAGTATTCCATTGTGTAATAATACCACAATTTCTGTATCCATTCCTCCGTTGAGGGACATCTGGGCTGTTTCCAGGTTCTGGCTATTACGAGTAAAGCTGCTATGAACATGGTTGAGCAAATGTCCGTGTTGTGTACTTGAGCATCCTTTGCATAAATGCCTAGGAGTGGTATGGCTGGACCTAGAGGAAGCACTATTCCTAATTTTGACATTCTTGATATGACATTTTTTATATATCTTATATATTTTACATATTTTATCATTTCATTCTTTACTATGTGACACCTTTAACAAGACTCCCATCATTCTTTTTTTTCCTAGGTCAAACTTTTTTTAAAATTTTATTTTATTTTATTAATTACACTTTATTCATTTTGTATCTACCCATAAGCCCCTCCCTCTTTCCCTCCTGGTTCCACCCTCTCTCCCCCGTCTTCACACATGCCCCTCCCCAAGTCCATTGATAGGGGAGATCCTCCTCTCCTTCCTTCTGATCTTAGTCTATCAGATCACATCAGGAGTGGCTGCATTGTCATCTTATTCCTGTAAGCAGTATTCCATTTCTTCCCTTCTCTCTCTTTCTGCTAAGTTTCCTGGGCCTGACATAATCTTCAACTTTGATAGATACATATTGAGATGGAAAAACAAGGGGGTCTGCATAACAGAATGTGAGCTAGGCATTATGAAAGCAAGGCCTTAAGTTCAATGCTGGAAACTTAAGCCAACTTAAAAGTAAGCAGTAGCTCTTGACCTAATTAAGAAAACCTCACAGCTGGGATGCAAAGTGAATAAAATGTAATTAATGTAAAAATGTAAAAATAAAAAAATTAAAAATTAAAAATAAAACCTCAAAGAAGATAGAGCTCATGCAAAAAAAATAAAAGGAAGGCATTTATTATGCATTTTCTTCAATAAATAGATTGTGTATATCTAATAGAAAATTGTGAAACTGATAATAAAATAGTGTAAGTGTCATAATGCTTGTATTTCATAATCTATTACAAAAGTTCAGGGTGTGAAATTTGTATAGCCATCTGTGATCATGGAATGGTTTCAAAATGCCCTGCATGGCAATCTCTCAACCGCAGTGTACTCAGTTAGAAACATCACTTGGCTTGTTTTGTATGTGGGATATATCACTTCTTTCACAATGTTACCCAATAGCATCCATCATCCTGCCATTCCCTGGAAGTTCTTCCCTCTGTTATCCATTTAACAACACCCATGATCCAAAATGATTGTATTTTTCTCTACTACTGGTTTTAAAATTTTAACATCCTTAGAAAACTATATTACAGGAGTTGGAGAGCTGACTCAATGGTTGAGAGCACTTGATCCTGTTGCAGAGGACCTGGGTTTGGTTCCTAGCGCCCGCATGGTGGCTTAAAACAGCCATAACTGCAGTGCTAGAGGATCCGATGCCTCTACACAACACAGAGCAGCTTTCCCAGGGAGTTGTTTTCC
This sequence comes from Psammomys obesus, assembly GCF_907164565.1. Lineage (NCBI taxonomy): Eukaryota > Metazoa > Chordata > Mammalia > Rodentia > Muridae > Psammomys > Psammomys obesus. The sequence goes on from NW_026591086.1 coordinate 43,064,661, forward strand.
AGACTGCCATGTGAAAAGACAGTCTGTTTCACGTAATGCATGAGACAGATATCATATTCCCATGGCTTAGAAAAAAAGACCTGCAATACAAACGGTTACTAAGGGCTACTTTTCTCAATAAACTATTGGCTATTTAGATGGCATTTAGAGCTTTATAGATTTCCTAGGGTAAGCATTAACTATCTTTGTAAAAGTAACTTTTTCTTTCTTCTTTTTAATTTTAATTTTATTTTTTTTTCTGAATTCTGTGTGGTTTCTTTTTTTTAAGTTTTATTTATTTATTTATTTATTTATTTATTTATTTATTTATTTATTTATTTATTTATTTATTTTTACTTACTATATATCCCTACCCAAGCCACCACCCTCAACTTACTTTCAGTCCCACCTTCCCTCCCTTTTCTCCCATCCCCTTCCCCTAGTCCACTGAAAGGGGGAGTTCTCCACTATTGCCATTGGTCCATAGCTTGTTAAGTCTCATCAGGACTACTTGGATCCTCTTCCTCAGTGGCCTGGCAAGGCTATATCATCAGGAGCGAGTGATTAGAGAGCAGTCAACTGAGTTCATAATAGAGGCAGCCCCTGCTCCCCTCACTCAGAGATCCACATGGAGACTGAGCTGCCAATTGGCCACATCTGAGCAGGGGGTCTAGGTCCTTTCCATGCATGGTCCTCCATTGGTGCATCAGTCTCTGCAAGACCACCTGGGCTCAGATCTTTTAGTTTTGTTGGTCTCTTGTCCCCTCCATGTACCTCTAGTCCCACCCCTCTCTTCCCCCTTAAGACTCCCTGAGCTCTGCCTAAACTTTGGCCCTGAGTCTCAACATCTTGATCCCCTGTTGGGTGAATTGTTTCAGAGGATTCTCTATAGTAGACTCCCATCCTGTTTCCTCTCTTCCACCACTTCTGGTGTCCATCCTGTTTGACATTCTGAATGAGATTTAAGCATCCTCCCTAGGGTCCTCAGTGATTAACTTTTTTAGATCTGTAGATGGCTGTCCTGTGTTAAATAGCTAATATCTGCTTTTTAGTGAGTATATACCATGCCTGTCTTTCTGTTTCTGGGTTACTCCTCTCAGGATGATCTCTTCTAGCTCCATCCGTTTGCCTGTAAATTTCATGAGTAAAAGCAACTTTTATTTCCCAGATGTAATTGTTCTCTTGGAGACTTACTGCCTCCGTCTGCTAACCTAGGCCTAGTCTGGAAGTTTCTAGCCTCCATACAATCTAACCTAGGCCTAAAATGTTTTCAGACTCTGAGACTTACTACCAAATAAGCTCACCCTTTCTATCTTTTTCTGAACTCTTGTTGGCTCGTTCAACTCAGCTGCTCTGGCTCAAACTCCTGTCCTAGCTGACTGATTCAATCTGACTTCTCTCTGCTTGTGACTGTATCATTTTGCTTGGCCTCAAACTAACTATAGCAATCTGTTCTAATATTCTGATCCTTCTCATTCTTTGGCTTGTTCTGTCTTCACCCGTGTGTAGCTTATTCTTCTTTAACCTGTCTGTACAACTGTCCCGGTAAAACTGATTCTGAATTCCACAAGCTGACTTGCACTGAACTCATCTCCACTGTCCTTCTTCTCAACTTATCTCAACTGAACTGACTTGAACTTAAGAGATCTGCATGCCTTTCTCTCTCTCGAGTTCTGGGTTAAAGGCATGTGTCTCCATGCTTGGACCTAAGCTTTTCTCTACTTGGAACTTGCTCTGAACCCGACTGGCCTTGAACTCAGAGATCTGCTTGCCTCTGTCTCCTGAAATTAAAAGTATTTCTGTATTCTAGCTTGATCACACAGACCTAGAAGGTCTTTGGATAAGATCTCTTGCCAGAGCAGTCATGTTCTGAATTAACATTCCTCTACATATCTTATGGAATCCTGCTTTTAAGGTTGAAGTCTGACATTTCCCGACATCCATGCACTCAGTCTAAGAGGATGGCCTCCCTTTTTTCAGCAGGGTTCTCTCTCCACCCAATGTGGCACACCAGATCTTGTAAGGAGCATTATATAGCCCTCAGAAAGATCACAGAGTCGATGTCCAACAAGATATGTGCGGTAGGAACTGATGGAGATGAAGTAGAGCCCATTTTTCTTGGTTAATGTATTAACACATGAAATTGGAAAACATTTTTAAATGTTTTAAATGTTTCAATATCTTAGTAATTTCCAGCAAACAGCAGAGCCAAACTAGCCTGAAAGCAAAATCAAATTCATACTTTAAATAATCAAACGGGCCAAATTCATATCAAGACAAAAACTTAGATGAAAGAAAGGGAAACAAACAAACAAACAAACAAACACACAGGCAAATTTTACTTGGGATAAGTTATAAGAAAATGGCTGGGAGAAATGGCTCAGTGGTTAAAGTGCTAGCCATGCAAACCCAAAGACTAGAGTTCAAATTCCCAGAACCTACATTAAGGCCAGGTGGGTGTAATGAGCCACATATAATTCTGAGCCTTGGAAGTCAGAGGCAGATCACAGTGGAGCACCGGAGTTAGAGTTAGTTGTGGGAAAGTAGTCATATCAGTGATCCCTGGGTTTGATTGAGAGACCCTCCCTCAATGAATGAGGTGGACAATCATAGGGATGATTCCCACTGTTAACCTCAAGTCTCTACATCTATGAAACTCATGTGCAACTAGACATACATACTGACATGCACCCAACACACATGAAATTGGAAAAAAAAATATAGTAAAACCTAATCCTGTTTAAAAGCAATTCCTGACACCATTGTATGAGGTTACATATAAAAATTCACAACACACATAATAGGATTAATACTAATTCAGTTTATTCTGATTCTTACTTTGATTTTGTGTCTTTGTCCCTGATTATTTTCTTAGCATCAGAAATCCATCTGAAAAAAATTTCCATTGATTCTGGTTTTGGTTCCTATTGCCTGTTACTTCCTCACCAGTGTGCAGTAGTCTCAGATCTGGTGTGGTGGTTAGTTTTTGTCAACTTGACACAAATGAGAGTCACCTAGGAAGAAAGCACCTTAACTGAGGAATTGTCTCCATTAGATTGGCTGGTTGGCATGTTGTGAGGCATTTTTAAAAAAAATTCCTATTTTTTGCAGCAAGGCCCAGGGAAGGGAGTGGTGTCCTCCCTTGGGAGGTAGGCCTGGGGTTTGTAGAAGTAGCTGGGCAAGACAGAGGAAGCAAGCCAGTAGATACCATTAATTCCTGGTCTGTGCTTCAGTTTCTGCCTTTAGGTTCCGCCTTGAATTTCTTTCGTGGCTTCCCTTGATGATGCACTATAAACCTTTTGTCCTCTGAGTAGCATGTGGTCAGTGTTTTATCTCAGCACCAGGAAAGCAAAGCAGAGCACTTGGTGCATTTTTAAATGGAGATTATTCCAAGCCTGCTTATAAGATATCTTGCCTCATCTGTCTCCTTTACCCTCACATATGTAGTTAGGCTGATCTTGAATTTTCCATTCCCCTGCTTTTCTGGGTGTTGAGTTTATAGGTATGCACCACCATGCTTCCTTATAAAATTATTTTATGAAATTGTTGTTAAAATAAATTCATATAGTAGTAAGTAGAATAAGGAATTGTGTAATTCTGCTAAAAATTTTTCATTCTAATATATCTACAAGGGTTTTTGTAAACCATATTTCTGTTCTTTACTTTCTTAAATCTATCCTGATATGTGAAACTTGTGTATTTCTTTGGCATATATCAATACTTTATTTAAAATTTGTCTGAAACTAATTTAATACAGCTACAGCTTTCTAATTTTGGACTTGATGTATTTACTTGCTATTCTTATGTTGTTCATCTTACATTTTCCCAATATGTTTATTTAAAATAATGATTAATAATCATGCTCTATGTTATTATATAATGCACACTTAAATATTTCTTTCAGGGATGATCCAAAGTTGTTATATTCCTATTTTCTAATGGATATTTTCTTTGGCCTTGTTAAAATTTGAGTTAGAATCTCTCTGTCTGTGTGTGTGTGCATGCTGTGATTGCTTTATTTTGTATATTACTATCAGTAAATCACCTTTAACTTGTTTACTAAAGTACGTATGTCTTCAGTATTATAAACTTGCAGACACACCTATTAATCTCATGCTTTTGAAGACATCCTTCTGGAAGTGGATTTCTTCTTGTTCTCCTCAGTAATAAATGATTACAGGTCATTTATTGTTCTGTGATTTCCCTAAACTATCATCTCAGAAAGTCTACTATCATTATATTCCATTAATTTTTCAGTGTGTGCGTTATAGATCTTGTCTTTTGGGCCCTTATTTGGTGACATGGTTTTTACTACCTTTTGAACAACAATTTCATGGGAGATCAAGTTTATGCTATTTTGTATGCAAAAAATATCTTTGTCTACTCCCACACTGCATTTAAAATTTGGCTGTCATCAAGTAGAGGATTGAAACAATATTCATTTATAATTTTAAAATTATTTATTTATTTATTAAGTGCCTAGTATCACTGCTGAACAGTCCCATTCTGATTTTTCTCTTTGGAAATTTTGTCCTCATGTCCTAAGTTTTAAAGCAATAAGTCCTGAAGGAGGCTTCTCCTGTTTTTCACTGCTCCCACCTCTCTAAACTTTCTTTTTTTTTTTTTGGTGTTTTTTTTGTTTTTTGTTTTTTTTTTTGTATTTTTTTGGAACATTTTGTTGAATTATTGCTGAAATATTTATTTTTCTGTCTTCTTCTCTTGTACTGGTGACTCATATTTTTTCTGTGTTTAATTTCTTTTATCTTTTATTTTAATTGCATGTGTCTCATTGTCTAATTGTTTTTGCATTTTTCTGTCACATTTCTAATTTGTAGATATTTTTTAACAGCTTGCTTGTGTTTTTCTTTCAAATATTGATTAATTATTTTTAAAGTTATATGTGTATCTGTTTGTGGATATGTGCACATGAGTACAGGTGACTGTAGAGGTCAGAACAGGGTGTCAGATCCTCTGAACTGGAGCTGTAGGTCTGATGTGGGTGTCGGCACTGCTTAGCTCCTCGTCAAGAGCAGTATGTGCTTTTAGCTGCTAGCCTGTCTGTCTAATTTCTGTGTCCTTTTTAATAAGATGGCTTTTTTTAGTAAAATCAATATCTGTGGGCTAGAAGTTAAATATGACCACATAAACATGTACATAAATGATTTTCCCCTAATATTATTTTATCCAAAATTTTTTTTTAATTCTTTCCTGTTTTATGTTGGAAGCTTTCTTCAAATACCTAGGGAATTTTGGCTGTCAATAAAAATATAAAAATGAGTCATTAATGATCTAACTTGTGGGATTGGACTTGTTTCTTGCCTTGTTTCGGATAACCTAGTTCTACTATGTGGTCAGTGAACTCCTGCCCATGTTTCATATTATTTTTCACTCAGATCTTTTTTTCATTTTTATGTGTTTAGATTCTGTAGAGAAAACTTAAATCCATTTCTTTCAGGATGGTCTAACACTGGTTGTTGGCATTACAGTTAGATAAGAGAGGTTGTAAAGTTGTCATGGTTCACTCTGTGTATCCGGTAACAGAACTCTCCTGTGTGCTTTGTGTTTTCTATACTTTTCTCTGACTCATCCTTTATAGTAGGTAAACCTCAGTTTTCTGCAGAGGAAGGGCTTAGCTGTGGTGTAATTATGTATCTATTTCTTTACTTGTAGATACTCCACTCTCTCCTTATGGCTAGCTGGGAGTCTCCTTATGGTTAGTGGGAGTTTCAGAATCCTGTATTGTGTTTCTCCTGAATTTTCTCTATAGTTGTTTTTATCCTTTCATTTAAAAATATTTTAATTTTTGTTTTGTTTTATTTTTCTTCAGCCTTAGTTAGTATTTGTCTTTTTGTTATCCAGCGTATAACTTAGTGTAGCTGTTTTCTTTCCTTGGGTGACAGTTGTTATTTGTGATTTAATAACTTAACAATCTGCAGAGTTATATAAGTAAGATGTCAGGAGGAAACAAGATCGTGCTTCAGTTGTAAATTACAAAAAATTTAGACCATTTGGAATATCTAGGTTTTCACAGGCTTTTTTTTTTTTTTTTTTTTGACTTGGGGTTGTTTTAAAATGCTGATTTAAGCATGGAAATCAAAATGCTGAATGTTTTGAAAAACTGAAAAACCACCACCATGCAACAAACAAAACCCACAAACTCCTTAAAGTTCTAAAAATATTAAAAGCATTAAACTTCTAAAATATGAAAAGCAAATCCTTTATAATAACTGATAATCTATATCTATTGTCACATGCTTAATATGTCTCTTAATAACCATGAAGGGATTCCAGTATTCTCAGTAGATCAGTTCCATGTTTATTAATCATTTTATCTTTTATTTTTCAGGTAGTGCCAAAATATCTCCTCACTGCAGCTGCATATTCCCAGTCCAGAACATTCTTTCCAGTATGACTTGATTACGTTCATCAACCTTCTTATGTGGGTCAAGAGACTAGAGAATTAAGTCTTGACACTTCTTGGAATGGAGTCAGTGCTAATGTGAATTTTGATGGGAAACAGTGTTTAGCAGTGAGAAGAAGCAGTTGCTTGTGAAAGAATGGAGGTGGTTATTGTACAGAAGAAACAAGAGAACAAGGAAATCGAGCAACAAGAAAGAGGAGGAGGAGGAGAAGAAGGAGGAATAAGAAGATGACAACCATGACGACGAACTAGAAAACAGCTTTTGAAACCTGAGTCCTCCCTATTTTCTGGCCCTCCAGTCTGTTTTCATTTTATCTGTCTGTTTGGCTGTCTTCACCGCCTGACTTCTCACCTCTCACGTGCCGAGATTGCAGGTAGGTACGCTCTAGCATCCCTCGGCCTTCTCTAGTCCTCCATCACCTTTGCTTCCGCACTGAAGCACCATCGAGACGGCAGCCTACCCATGGCCCAGAGCGTCACTTTCCGGGGGGCGGAACCTGTGGCGAGCGAGTTGACGTCATTTCCGGGTGGCTTATATAGCCGCGGAGCCGCAGCATGTGAGGCAGTCGCTGGCCGCGCTTGGTTGTTGCCGGTTGTGTCTCCTGGTCTCCGACGAAGACTGAGCTGGAGGGCAGGCGGAAGAGTGGCCTGTCGGGTCTCCGAGGCCCCAGTCGGCCGCCTGGCTCTGAGCCGGGGCTCGGCAGCGAGGAGGCGGTGAGTTGTCTTGGTGTTGTGGAGGACCTGAGCGGAGTGGAGGGCGGCAGCGGGTTGTAGCTGGTCCACAGGACCGGCCGGAGTCGCGTTCCTCCTCAGGGCAGCGAGGCCTACCACCTTCGTGCCCCGCGGCTAGGCAGCGGGCCCTAGTCCTTAATGCTCCTCCGCCTGGCAGCGAGGCCTACCACCTTTGCGCCCTCGGCAGGGCATCGAGGCCTCAGTCCTTAGCGCCCCTCGGCTGGGCCTTCAGGTCAACGACTTTTGGGTCCCTTGGCTGGGCAGCAAGGCCTTAGGCCTTAGCGCCCCTTGGCTGGGCAGTGAGGGCTAGCACCTTTGGGGATAAACAAGACTTTTGCTTGTTTATCTTCCACTTTTGCTTTCATGCTTTGTGCCTCTTGGCAGGGCAGCGAGGGCCTCAGCCTTTCAGTTTCTGAGGAACCTGTGCGTGTGCTCTACGATGGCAGCCCCTAAAGGGCCTCCCAGCCCTATGCAGTCACTTCGAGAAGAAGCAGTGTGCGCCATCTGTTTGGATTACTTTAAGGACCCTGTGTCCATCGGCTGTGGGCACAACTTCTGCCGAGGCTGTGTGACCCAGCTGTGGGGCAAGGACGATGAACCAGACCGTGACCAGCCGACTGCAGGGGCCCACGTCATCAGACAGGTTTTGTATCATAGGAACGTAGAACAGGAGGCGTTTCAGCACCGAGCACATGCTGGACGCTGGGTTGGTGATAGCCATAGAAGGCATCGGGGCAATGCAGACTCTGTGTGGGATGACGAGGAAGAAGATTTGAACAGTTTACAAGGATTGGTACGTGACCTGAGAGGTGGAGTTTTTCCGGAAGATGAGAGAGGAGAACACCACCACAATGGCCACCACTACCATCACTATGGCCGCTATCGCTACCGTCACCTCTTCCACCGTGGCCCACCACATCCACCTGTGCGACGGCAGCTTTATCTAGATGCTGAAGTACGTTCTCAGCCTCGTCCTACACCACAGGTATTCAGCTGCCCACAATGCCGAAGAACTTTCCCAAGTCGCAGTTTTCGCCCCAATCTGCAGCTGGCGAACATGGTCCATATAATTCGCCAGATTTGCCATACTCCATGAAATTGGCAAAACATGCTCCAAATATAAGGACGTCCCGAAGCTCTTCTGTGAGGTAGAAAAATAGCCCACCTGTATGGTGGATCTAGAGTGCAGGCACCATAAAAATTACATTGTGGTAGGATGAAGTACTTAGGAATACAAGGAGCAACTCCTCCCTCGGAAATCTGTAGTACTTTACAGTCTCAGTGCTGCTCCAGTTTGGAGGAGAAATTAAGAAATTCTAAACTTTATCAGTGCCAGCAGCTTCAAACCAGAACTGGCTATCTCACTTCAGTTTTAGGAAACATTAGTTTGTTCTTTGTTGCTGTTAGCTGAGAATTTACTCATGGAATGCTGAAAACTGCTTAAGTTTCAGAATTAGGCTTTCAGAACTGAATATTTTCATGAGCCTGTTATTTGACTACTTAAAATAATTTTTGAGGTTGTTATTAATGGAATTGTGAACATACTTTATAGGAATCTATATCGATAGTAATATAGTAATGTCATACTTAGGATTTTTGGCAAAAATTGAATGGTTGTTAAGATATGCTGTGCCGTCAGTGTCTGTGCCATCATAAACCAAGAAAAACAGTATGTTTAATTCTAGCTTGTTGAAGATCTGAAGACGTTGAATTGTATTTTCTTCGATCTTTGTTTATTAAAGAGAACTGCATTCAACATTTGGACAACAAACTCAACATTAGGGAACCAGTGAAAAATTGAAACAGAACATATGAAACTTCGAAAAATGAAAACTTTCAATTAGATTTTAATACTGTTTTTGACCCTGAAATGCACTGGCCTTGAAATGGCAATAGGCAAATACTAACCTTTTCATTGTGAAGTATTTAAAGCAAGACTTGCCAAAAACAACATATGTAGTTATATGTGAGCAGATTCATATAAAAAGTGCCTAATTTTGTTGGCCCAGAATGAAATTTAAGAACCAGATTTATGAATGTTATATCTTTAAGCATAAACAATTCAAGTTAATATACAAAATAATGGGTTTCATTATGACAGTTTCACACTTGTGTAGCATACTATGCTCATATTTGCTCTGTTGTGCTTGAGTTATTTCATGTTTTCCCCAACTAGTCCCTAATTACATCACATGTCATATATAAAAACTACTAAGCCTAAATTCTAAATGAGAAAATATGTTTACTATTACCATTTTACTACCTCATCCTCTTTCCCTTTGGAGCCCTCTTTTCCTGTATAGTTCCCTTTCATTAATGCTATTTCAAGGGGGGAAAAGGTAGAGTATTCAGAAATACTTAGATGGTATGTTTATGACATGTTAAAAATCTACAAGTGGTAGCTTTGAGGGGAGATATGGGTTTCACCTTAACTAGATTTTACTGAAGAACTTCAAGAAGAGTTTGTGGAATTTAAATAAGTCTGGTTGTATTGACTAGAAACTTAAAAGAGAAACTTGTGTGTAAACTTATATGCAGATATGGCATTATTGCATTTATTTTTTTTTCTTAATTTTTAATTTTTATTTTTTGTATTAATTACAGTTTATTTAATTTTTATCCCAGCTGTAGCCCCCTCCCTCATTTCTTCCCAATCCCCCCCTTCCTCATATCCTCCCATGTCCCTCTCCAAGTCCACTGATAGGGGAGGACCTCCCCTTCCATCTGACCCTAGCTTATCAGGTCTCATCGGGACTGGCTACATTCTCCTCTGTGGCCTGGCATGGCTGCTCTCCCCTCGGGGAGGTGATCAAAGAGCCAGCCAATGAGTTCATGTCAGAGGTAGACCCTGTTCCCTTGGATACTGAGCTGCCATAGGCTATATCAGAGCAGGGGTTCTAGGTTATATCCATAAAGGGTCCTTGGATAAATATCAGTCTCAGAAAAGACCCCTGTACCCAGATTTTTTTGGTTCTGTTTTTCTCTTTGTGGAGCTCCTGTCCTCTCCAGGTCTTCCTATCTCCCCCTTCTTTGATAAGAGTCCTTGCACTCTGCCCAAAGTTTAGTTATGAGTCTCAGCATCTGCTTTGATACACTGCTGGGTAGAGTCTTTCAGAGGCTCTCTGTGGTGGGCTCCTGTCCTGTTGCCTGTTTTCTCCTCCTCCCAATGTCCATCCCCATTTGTCCTTCTGAGTGAGGATTGATCATCTTATCCAGTGTCCTCCTCCTTGTTTAGCTTCTTTAGGTGTACAGATTTTGCTATGTTTATCCTATATTATATGTCTAATGTCCACTTATAAGTGAATATATACCATGTGTGTCTTTCTACTTCTGGGATACCTCACTTTGGATGATCTTTTCTAGATCCCACCATTTGCCTGCAAATTTCATGATTTCCTTTTCTTTATTTGCTGATTTTTTAAATTTTATTTTTACATTTTTATTTCTGTTTTTATTGTCTCCTTTGCTGGAGGAAAACTAAATGTTTTGTTAAAAGTGACTTAGGTTTTATTGCATTTTATACAGTACTCAATAAAGACAAATTTATGTTTCACAGTGACATGCTTATATTATCTGAATAAAGTTTTCACTTTAAAATTAAAGAGATTAAAAATTTAATTTCAAAGAATAAATGTTGAAAGTAGACAAAATAGTAAATATTGAAGACAAGATGATCAAGAAACTTAATGACATCAGAGCCTGCAGATAGTATGCTAGTAGAACAGTAAATATATTTAAATTATAATCAGAATGACCCCCATCCTAAAAACCTCGATTCTGAAACTTAATTTCAATGTAAAAATGAAGATAGTTTACATTACTGTTTTTATAGGGAACTTCTGAATTCTGAGGGCTAACAAGTAAATGGGATATAGGCTAAGTTAGACATAAAGTATTAAGCATACTTCATTAACTTTTTACATTCTTTTCCCTTTAAAAAGGTTATGCATTTTTTGGATAAATAAAAACTATTATTCCTCTTGTGCAATAGTTGCTTTTATATTACTGTGAGAACAATAACTTAATTGAACAATGAAAGGGAGGAAGGATTTATTTTGGTTCAGATTGTCAGAGGCTTAAGTCCATAGTGCTTGGCTTTGTTGCTTCTGGGCCTTTGGTGAGGCTGAATACCATGGTATTAGGAACAAGTGACAAGCTACTGACCTGGTGGGTAGGAAGTAGACAAAAAAAGCCCTGTTCAAATATAGGTAACAATGATCTCCCCTTCCAGTGGCCCATGTTCTCATACCATGCTCCTCCTAAAAAGTACCTATACCCTTCTATAATGCATTATTAGCTGGGAACCAAGCCTTTGATACATGTATCTGTAAAGGATACTTCTATTCAAACCACAATACATAAAAAACAAAAGCAAAGCAAAAGATGAATAGAGAAAGGGAACCATGGTGAGATGTTCTAAAGTTGAGCTAATAAATGAAAATGTAGCATATCTATATTTTTTCTTTTTGGAAAACATTAAGCCCTTGATACATAATTTCATAAATAAACTATAAGGGAATAAAACCTTGCAGTTATACATGATTCTCAGTTTTAAAGCCAAAGGTAACAAAAACAAAGTTCTGCAAAAATAGAAATACAACACAGCTCTTTCATATAGTCCTATAAGATATGATAAACATAATGAAATCTATACACCTAAAGAAGATAAGAGGACCCAGAGTAAGATGATCAATTCTCACTTAGAAAGACAAATGGGAGGTTCATTGGACGTAGGAGAAAACAAGTAACAGGACACGAGCCTATTGCAGAGGGCCCCTGAAAGACTCTACCTAGCAGTGTATCAAAGCAGATACTAAGACTTATAACCAAACCTTGGGCAGAGTACAGGGAATCATATGAAAGAAGGAGTTTGTATGACATGGAAAGGAGCTCCACAAGGACCAAGTATATCTGGGCACAGGGATCTTTTCTGAGACTGACACTCCACCAAGGACCATGTAAGGATATAACCTAGAACCTCTGCTTGGATGAAGCCTGTGGTAGCTCAGTAACCAATTGTTTTTCCATAGTAAGGGGAGCAGGGACTATTTCAAACAGGAATCAATGGCAGGCTCTTTGATCTCCCCACCCCCCAGGGGAGGAGCAGTCCTGCTAGGCCACAGAGGAGGAGTTTGCAACCAGTACTGAAGATACCTGATAAACCAGGGTCAGAAGAAAGGGGAGGAGGTCCTCTCCAATCAGTGGACTTGGAAAGGGGCAGGGAGGAGATGAGGGAGGGAGGGAAGGTTTGGGAGGGAATGAGGGAGCGGGATGTAGTTGGGATACAGTTAGTAAAATGTAACTAATAAAAAATAAACATAACCAATTATGAAGATAAAAACTATGATCATTAAATTGAGTCTGGTTAAGACACAGCTAATGTACTTTAGTGATTTTTCAAAATTAGTCCTTTCTTTTAGGGTTTCTATTGCATGACCAAGAAGCAAGTTGGGCAGAAAAGGGTTTACTGCACTTCCACATTGTTTATTAGCAAAGGAAGTCAGGATAGAAACTCAAACAGAAGGATTCTGGAGGCAGGAGCTGATGCAGAGGCCATGGAGGAGTGCTGCTTATTGGCTTGCTTCCCATGGCTTGCTCAGCTTCTTTCCCTCCCTCCCTCCCTCCCTCCTTCCTTCCCTTCCTCCCTGCCTTCCTCTCTCCCTTCCTTCCTCTCTCCCTCCTACCCTCCCTCTCCTCTTCCTTCCTTTTTAATTTAACGCTTTATTGGTATCTTTGTGGGTTTCATATCATGCACCTTAGTCCCACTCGTCTCCCTGTTCTTTTATACCTGTCTTCTGTCCTTGCAACCTCCCCTCATTCCCCCAAAAAATCTAGTGGAAGCTGAAGTCTATCATAGTATGTCCCATAGTATATACCTTTTTGTCCACACTTCTCTACTTGCAAATGTTCATTGCAATAAGTCATTGTTATGAGGCTTCTGGCTCCTGCTACACTATCAATACTGGATTCTCACTGGGACTCCTCTAGAATACCATTGCTGCCCTGTGTCATTGGAGATCCTGCAGCTTTGGATTTGTAGGTCCAGACTTCCCATGTTCCCACAGTTCGTCCAGCAGTTCATAGATGAGGTAGATACTGGCATGGGCCAACTCAAAGCACCGAGTTTGGGCTGGGGTGGGAGCTGAGCTGGTCAGCCCAGCGGCTCTCCTGTACCTAACCACCAGGGCAAGCTCTTTAGCACTTTCTTGGCCAGCCCAATGCTACAGCTGGGAAGGGGAAGAGCTACCTCTCCTGCTCGCACACCCTCGGAGCTGGCTCACCCATGCCTAAACCAGCAGTGCCAGCTCTACTGTGCTGCCTAGGCAAGGTACAGGGTCTGCCCTCCCAAGTTGCAGCACAGCCTGCTTGCTTGTAGAACCCAGGATCATCAACTTAGGATGGCATCACCCTAAACGGACTAAGTACTCTTTCACTGATCATTAACTGAGAAAATGGCTCATGACAGCATGAGATCCAGCTAATGCTGAGGCTCCTTCCTCTCTGATAGCTCTAGCTTGTGTCAAGTCAACACACAACCAGCTACCCCTTGTGAACTTGACACATATACACATCACTATGGAGCCATGACCCTTCCTGTCTTAGTCATCCCCAAGATGCCACATTAGAAACATAAATACCTTTAAAATTCCCACAGGTATTTACAAATTCAAATACACTGAAATTTCCATCCCTTTAAAATAGCCAATTTTTTCAAAAATCCAAAGTCTTTTAAAATTCAGACTCTTAATTTATTAAAAAAAAAATAAACGAAGTACTTCCTTACTTCAAAAAGGAAAAATCCGGGCACAGTCATAGATCAAAACAAAAACACATCCCAACCATCCAATGTCTGGGATCCACTCATGATCTTCTGGACTCCTCCAAAGGGCTTGCATCATTTTTTCAGCTCTACCCTCTGTAGTACACATCCGTCTCCACTCTGCTGCCGCTGCTGATGTTGGTAGTCATCCCATAGTACATGGTGCCAAGCTTCAGCTGTTCTCTATTACCCCTTCATACCTTCAAAAACAGTACCACTTGGGTGACTCTTACACATCGCCAAGTCTGGGTACCAGCAGGAGGTACAACCTTGGCCACCTGCCTACTTTCATGAAGCACTTCCCATAAGATTTCAGCTCAATGATGCTGGTCTCTTCTCAATCACCACTTTAATTTCTTACCTCCAGCTAACTGGCATCAATTGTCCTCGTAACATAAAGGTTTCACTTCAGTGGTGCTGGTCTCTTGTTAATCTTGTCTGACTCCAGCCCCAGCTGACTAGAACGAATTCAACATAGCAATCATTAAATAGAATCATTAAACTTCCCTCTGAAGCTTCACAAGTCAGGCCTCCATCTTTTGCACTGCTCTCAACATTCTTATTTTCCAAGTTTTAGAGAATATCCCACTGAGCTCCTAATACTCTTCTAGCCCAAAGTTCCATAGCCCTTCCACAATCCTCTCCAAAACATGTCAGGTTGGTCACAGCCATACCTCACTATGCTAGTACCATCTTATATTTCTCCATTACTGTTTATCACTAAAGGAAGTTAGGATAGGAACCCAAGCAGGACCGGAACCTGGAGGCAGGAGCTGAAGCAGAGGCCATGGAGGAGTCCTGCTTAGTGGCTCCCCACGGCTTACTCTGCCTGCTTTCTTAGAGAACCCAAGCTCCAGCCCAGTGATGACATGACACACAGTGGACTCTTCCCTCCCACATTGATCACTACTTGAAAAAATTCCTTACAGTTGGATCCCATGGAAACATTTCTTCAAGAGAGACACCTTTCTATCCGATGACTCTAGCTTCTGTCAAGTTGATTCAAAACCAGCCACTACAGTCCTATTTGCCAAAACTGGCCGGCTTAACGTAGCATGCTGAGAGAAAAGTGAGCAGAACTTAATTAGCTTTAAGAAATCAGAGAGCTAGCCTGTATGTGGTGACACAGGCCTTTAATCCCAGCACTCAGGGAAGCAGAGGCAAGAGGATTGCTGTGAATTCGAGGCCAGCCTGGTTTATGAAGCTAGTCTAGGATATATCCAAGGCTATACACAAACCCTGTCTTGAAAGACACCATAAAAACCAAAAATCAAACCAAACCAAAACAACCCGAACACAAACAAACAAAAAACAAGAACAAAAAAGAGAGAGGAAATAATAAAGCTATCAAACTGTAGTCATGTGTTTGGAGGTTAAAAAAGGAAAACTGAGTCAAAATTTTGGTTCTTTTTTGACTAAATTATGAACTTTATCTCTGTTCCTCCAATAAGGAGGGGAAGAGACTAAACAGGAAAAGTAGTAAATTTCTTCAATGTATGAAGTATTTTCGCAATGTGGAGTAAATAATTTTACCTATATAGTGAGAATTTTTTGAAAAATGGTTTATTACTCTAAATTTAATGATTTGTCTTTCAAAAACAAGTAGTGAAAGTGTGTTACAAATACCAGTTGGTCATCCCATAGCTTACACATCTTATTTCCTTATTCCTGGAATGAACATTATTAAAGCTTACTGTGTCTGGAATGGTACCTTTGGCAAATAGCTTTAAGAAGTATATAGACAGAAAAGTTTTTATAGATGGAAATTCTGTTTTTCTCATTTTATTTCTGTTACTATTTTTCACCATTTCTTGACCACAAACAGGAAAAAAATTAACAAGAATGCTTTTAGATTTAAGCTTTGTTTATAATAACTGGATTTATTTTGCTATCGCAGGATGGCCAGATGTGCCTAAAAACTAGTTTGTGTTTCCCAACATAGATCATATTAACCTCTACATTTTTCTTTTTGGACCAAGGACTACACAAATGGCAACCAGAAAATCTAGTTTAGAAAAGCATAATTGCCAACTCTGACTTTAGTGGGGGTGGAGAAATTCCTTAGAGGGAAATGGGGATTTAATTTTAAGATAGTAGTTTCCATGTGCAAGAAAGCTTTGAATTCTCCAAAGGGGGAGGGGATGAATAGTAGAAAAAACTGCAAAAAAGGAAAGATTTAGGATAAGTTTATTTTTAAGGAAACTATTTAACATAGTTACTTATAACAATTACATAGTTTTATATTACTAAAACTAATTACCTTTTTTTTTTTGCAGACATTAATGTTTCTCATCAATGTTTTAAAAGCAGTTAACTGAGCTGACAGATTTCATTACTCAGAGTAGTCTGTCTCATTTTTTATTTCACTTAGACATAAGACTTGGCACAAATCTATTATGAGCAGTATTCATTTATTGCTGCACTTCTAAGTTATAAATCTGGTTTATATCTATGGAAAATGTAGTATAGTATTGAAGACATGTCCAGTTATCTGGGCAATTTGTTTTATGAGTTTATACCAAATTAAATAGAAGGCATTGCCAGTATTTGTTCTTCTTCTCTGGGTTGCAAGTCAGTTAGAAAAATCCTTTTTGAACGAGGGCATTCAGAGTTCTGGCTCTTTAATCTGTTTTCCCGAATAGGTTCTGATTAAAACACGCTGTGAAAGCCTGATTGATGGTGTCCATTTCCTTTCTTAATACAACAAATACATTCAGAATGTTGTCACCTATGAAAGGTAGAATCATTGATGCTGGATTCCATTCCCTTTCTTAATACTGGAAAAACAAATTGACCAAGAGACAGGCAAGGCTAGTTTTCTCAGAGAATCATTACTGAAATTTACAATATTTTATAGAATATACTTTTAGAATTTTAGAGTGACTCAACCAAGTAAGATGCAATATCTTTAAGGTGAAGTGTAAACTGTTTGGTTACTAGTAATGAGTGCAATGTGGCGAGAGAAAGTTTTGTCGTAACTGAGTTAAGAGTGGGAAGTGCTCTTGTTTCCTTCTCTATTTGGGGAAGGGAGATTGCTTAGAGGTTGGAAGAGGGGAAGAGGGAGGGAAGGAGACAGAGGAAGAGATTTTTGAGGAAATAGTTATGAATGGATTGCTTTTTTCCTTAAAAGCATAGACAATTTTTGTTTTAGTAGTACAGGTGGTTTCCTTACCCTTTAATATTGTACTTAGTTTTTTGAGACATGTTCTCATTTAAGCCAGTTTGGATTCACATTGGCTGTATAGCTAGGGATGATCTTAAACTGCTGCTACCTCATAAGTGCTGGGGCTACAAGCATACCACATAGCTAGCCTAAATTATATATTTTTAGAATGTTACACTTATTTTAAAGTTGGCTCTGATTTATTTTATCAGCTCTTCTCTTATGCATTTAGAGGTTAGAGTTTGTACCTTTTTTTTGTTTTTGTTTTGTTCTGATATTGAATCAAGACTCTGTCTATCCGTTTTCTTTCCTCCTTTAAAACTCCTCTATACACATTTTTTGTTCCTTAACTTCATAGCTTCTTTTTTTAAATTGGTGTTACACACACACACACACACACACACACACACACACACACACACACACA
>NW_026591086.1:43082212-43103801 GCF_907164565.1 Psammomys obesus
ACACACACACACACACACACACACACACACACACACACACACACACATGTATTTATTCCTAAATATAACCTGGTCAGTCTGTATATTATTATATTTTCAGGGCTGAACATTTGGCATTGGATAACCAATCAGCATGCTCTTCTCTGGGGAAGACTTATTTCCTCCACTCTCCACATTCCTTATTTGCCTGTAGTTCCTTATGTAGAGTTGAGGCCTCATGATCTTATTCCTAGCCACTTTGGCATGTCTGTTGGTATTCTTGATCAGCTGATGTTAAGGCAGTTATGTTGATGAAACTTTATAGGTGTAGCTTCTGATGTTACTAAGAGACATAGTCTCACAGTAAACTCCCTGATTCTCTGGCTCTTACATTTTTCTGTCTCATTTTCTACAATGTTTCCTGAGCCTTAGGTATAGGAGCTGTTTTATATATATATCGTTTGGGACTGGGCTCTGCAAGTCTGCATTTTGATTGTTTGTGGGTTTCTGTACTGGTCTCTATTGCAGAGATAATTTTATCTGTGGCTGTAAGGACAAAAGTTTGGAAAGTAGTTAGAGATTATACTGATTTTATAAAGTGATTGTAGATTCTCTTTCAAGATCCATGACTTTACTAGCCTTGGGCAGTTTGCTAGGTTTCCAGTTGCAGACATGATCTCCATTTGGTTTAGTCTTAAATCCAGCTAGAGCTGCTTAGGACTGTTGATTGCTTCCTTCCCTTGAAAGCTTGCATGGCACCATGTGGTACCATAAAAGCCAGTCTTCAGGGAGTAGACATTTAAGGAGGTTCAGCACAGGGGTCTCTGGGCCCTGTGTGTAAAGTGAACGGTGTCTTCAGCAATAGGAGCTTACTTTCCACCTTAGGGCATGGCCACCAAAGGCAATAGCAACAGCCTCTTTGTTTTGTGAGTCTCTAGGAGAACCCTGACTAACAACTCAAGAGGGCTTCTCAAATCTGGTGTTGGGGTTTTTATTGGGTAGTCTTTGGCTCTTGAATGGAGGATTACTGGCCCAGATGAGGAAATTTTATTAAAGCTATATGTGTGTATTTATACATAGATTTAAAAAATAGTTCTCTTGGGTAAATGACTTTTGCTGATCTTACCACTATTTATCCTCATTCCTCCTTGCACTGTATTTATATGCCTTATCGCTAATGAGAATATCTTTCTCTCTCTTTTCCTAAATCTAATGTGTAACCAGTTTGTGGAGGATATAGATTCCTAACACTCCACCCTGACAATTGTCCCTTTTTATTTTTCTGGTTCAGTTACTCCAGGATATGTACTTACATCTGAAGATTTGGAGATAAGAGCATCCAATAAGAAGAACATGTAACATTTGTCTTTCTGGATCCAACTTACATCACTTAGTATGATCTTTCCAAGTTATATTTGTTTACCTGTAAAGCTCATGATTTCATTTTTCTTCATAGCCAACCAGTATTCCATAGTATTTATATACCATATTTCCATTATCCATTCCAAAGACATTTAGGTCACTTCCATGCTACTGTGAATAGAACAGCAAGGAACAATGCAGAGTAGGATGTCTACTTCTTTGTGCGTATCTCTAGGAATATTGTAGCTGGGCCATATAGTAAATACAATGAGAATTTTATTTATTTATTAAGTAAAAATTTACTTTTTCGATTTTCATTGTTGTAGTAGCTTGCAGTCTCATCAGCAATGAGAGTTCCTTTTACACACACTACTTTCAGAATTTGTTGTCAATTGTTTTGTTGATCTTCGACATTTTGTTGTTTTAAGAGGAAATTTCAAAGTTCTTTTCCCTAATTGCTAGGGACTATGAACATTTTTGAGATGTTACACTTTTTTTTCCCTTCTTCTTCTGAGAACACTTCTGCTCAGATTCTAGGACCATTTCTTGCATGTCATTTTGGAGGTGGTGGTTATAAGTTCTTTATATATGCTGAATATTAATCCTTTATCAGATGATTACCCCCATTTTGGGGGTTCCTCTCTGCTGATTTTTTTCTTTAGCTGTGCAGAAGCTTTTTAGTTTTATGAAGTCCCACTTGCCGGTTGTTGGCCTTAATACTTGAGCAAATGGAGTTCTATTCGGAAAATCTTTTCCTTTGCCTATATGATATAGGGTACTACCTATGTTTTCTTATAGATGTTAAAATGTTTTAGGTTATATATTCAGGTCTTTTGATTGATTTGAGTAGTTTTTGTGCCAGGTGAATGCCTTAGTTTTCTTTCTTTAAGTTTATTTATTTAATTGCTATGAGGAGACCCTCTGGCAAGACCAACTTATAAATCATTTAATTGGAGACTTGCTTACAGTTTCAGAAGATATGTCCATGACCATAATGACAGGGAGTACAGCAGCAGGTAGTTCGGCAGGTGGGCATGGGCCCGGAGAAGTAGCTGAGAGTTCAAAGCCTGCCCTAGTGGCACACCTCTTCCAATGAGGCTACACTTCTGAATCCTTCCCAAATAATGTGTGTGTGAGAAGCATTTAAATATATGAGCCTGTTGGGGGACATTCTTATTGAAACTATCATATTTCATTCTCTGGACCCCATAGACTTATAGCCATATCATAACGCAAAATGCATTTAGTTTAATTTCAAGAGTGCACACAGTTTTTCACAGTCTGAACTCAGTTTAAAAGTTCAAAGTCTTTGGAGAATCAAGACAATCTCTGAACTATAATATCCTATAAAATCAAAAGGGAAATTACATCCTTCCCATATACATAGACCATAAATTACCATTCCGAAAAGGGAGGAAAGCAGACATAATAGGGAAATACAGGTCCAAGCAAGACTGAACATAGCAAAGGAAACTCTAAATCCTGTAACTCTTATCTCTGATGTCAAAGGGTTTAGATGGCTCCCCCCTTCTAGTTTTGCTGACTGCAGCAAATTTCTCTCACAGGGGCTGTTTCCACTCAGTTACTGAAGCTCTCCTTGGCAGACATCCCACAGCTCTAGAATTTCTCTCATCTTGGGGTCTCGAACACAATGTAGGCTCCATCTCCACAGCTTCACAAAATAGCCTCTCTTGGCTTCCACACATGGACTTTCCAGACACATAACCTGGCTTCAGTGGCATTTTCTTAACTACAAAGGAAGATTCCATAACCTCTTTACTCCTGTATTCTTCATGACTCTAAAGCGAGAACCACATGGCCAAGTTTTACTGCCTGATTGGATAGCATCTAGCCTCCTCCTTGAATTTCCTTTGCACAAACTTTCTTTTATTGTTGCTGTTTAGGAACGGATAATTTCTTAGTGCTTCTCACATATTTCATGATTAGCTGGGTGGAGTCTCACCCCAGGATGCCATTCCCATTGTTTCTTTTTTAATCTCTTTCAGTACAACCAAGGCTCCAATATTACATTGGTACTTTTATTCTCCTGAGACTGTACATTTTGTGTTGTGTTTCTTTTTGCCCACTAGATCATTTTCATTGTAGATCTACATAAGAGTAATAACCACGGGGCAGAGTCAACACTTAGGCTGTCCAGAAATTTTGTCTGCTGTGGGAATTAGTCACAAATTCTTCATTTTAGCCTCAGGCAGATTCTTTGGACAAGGGCAAAAGTCAGTCTTCTTCTTTGCCAAATAACGTCTCTAACCCAGTCATTAATATTATTATCCTCTGAAACCCCTTGAACTGGGCCTTCATAGTCCACATTGCTGTAAGCATTACTATTTTTCAAGATTGTGCTAGGACGGCCCATTATACCCAGTTTACAACATTCCACTGCTCTTTTAGTCCAAAGCCCAAAGTCTTCCATGTATTATATACCTGTCACAGTACCCCACTTCTGGTATCAAATTCTGTCTTAGTTACTTTTATGTTGCAGTGAAAAGACATTATGGCAAAGGCAACACTTTTTAAAAAAGCATTTAATTGGGGGGAGGAGCTTACAGAGGGTAGGTCAATGACTAACACGGAAGGCTGCATGGCACTAGGCATGTATGTAGATAAAAATGGCACCAGCGAAATAACAGAGTTTACATCTGACCCAAAAGCACAAGGCAGAGATAGAGAATGGATATTATGTGGGCTTTTGAATCCTCAAAAGTAACATATCTTCTTCAGTAAGACCACACCTCCTAATCTTTCTCCAAAATTTCCTCCATTTGTGACAGGAGCACAAGTATTTGAACTTATAAGGAGTATTCTTACCAAGTGAGAGATAATTTGTCTAATTTTGTGCTTCTACATGTGGAGATGCAATTTTCACAAAACCATTTGTTGATTATTTCTTTTCTCTAGCTTACAATTTTGGCATCTTTGTCAAATATCAGGTAGCTGAAGTTATATGTACTTACATTTTGGTTTATAATTTTATTCCATTAGGCTATATATTTGTACTAGTACCATACTGTGTTTTATTACTATGGCTCTGTAATGTATTTTAGGATTTGGAATGGTATTTCCTCTAGTACTCTTCTTTTTTTACAATTGTCTTGGCAAGCTTAGAGTTGTTTTTGCTGTGAGGAGACACCATGACCATGGCAACTTCTATAAAGGAGAATATTTAATTGGGGATGGCTTACAATTTCAGAGGTTAACCATTATTGTCATGGTGAGAAGCTTGGTGGCATGCCATACTTAAAGTGTCCAACTGCTTTCCTAATCCAAAGTTCCAAAGCCCACATTACTTCAAACAAAAGCATAGTCTGGCTTAGCACAATGATATCTCATTCCTTGGTACCAATATCTGCCTTAGTTAGGATTTCTATTGCTGTGAAGCAACACCATGACCATAGCAACTCTAACAAAGAAAAATATGTAATTGGGGCTGGCTTACAATTTCAGAGGTTTAGTCCTTTATCATTATGCTGAAAAACGTGGCGGTATGCAGGCAGACATGGTGCTGGAGGAGCAGCTTAGAGTTCTTCATCTTGATTTGCAGGCAGCAGAAGGAAACTGGGTGTAGCTTGAACATATCAGACCTTAAAGCTTGCCCCCACAATGACATATACTTTCTCAAATAAAGCCACTCTTCCTAATAGTGCTACTCCCTATGGGCCAAACATTCAAACACATGAATCTATGAGAGCCGTGCCTATTCAAACCACCACAGCAATCCATATAAATTTTAGGATTATGTTTTCTCTTTTTGTGAGGAATGAGATGGAGATTGATTAGAATTGCATTGAATCTGTAAGTAGCTTTTGGTCATTTTCATAATGTTACTTCTATCACTTCGTGAGCATAGAATGGCTTTTCATATTTTAATATCTTTTTTCTCTCTCTCTTTCTCTTAACAGGGTTTCTCTTTGTAACAGCCCTGGCTGTCCTGGAGTCCTGGAACTCTCTTTGTAGGCCAGGCTGGCCTCAGACTCACAAGAGATCCACCTTTTTCTGCCTCCCAAGTGCTGAGATTATTTGGGGCATTATTTGTTTGATTATTATTTGTTCATTCTTTGTACTCCCTCCCCCTGGCTTCTATTTTATTGATTTCTGCTCTTATTTTCAGTATTTCCTGCTGTAAAATGGATTTGAATATGTATTTTTCTAAATTTTTTTTACTTGCATCATTAAGTTATTTGTGCTATTTCTGATTTTTTTTAAAGGTAGGCACTTAGAGCTCTAACTTTTCCTTCTAGCATAGCTTTCGATGTATCCCAGATGTTTTGTTGTATTTCGTTTTCATTAAGTTCTAAGAACTTTTTTTTTCTGTCTCAATTTCTTCTTTTAAGTATTCATCATTCAATTAGTAGTTCTCTAATCTGTATGAGTATGTGCATTTATTATAGATTTATTTGCTGTCAATTTTAAGTTTTATTGCATCATAGTAAGACAAGATCCAAGGGGTTATTTCAATCTCTTTGAATTTGAAGCAATTATTTTGGTTTCAGGATGTGGTCTATTTTAGAGAAACTTTCTTGTGCTATTGAGTAAAATGTGTATTCTGTGGTTTAATGGAATGTTCTGTAGGTATATATTATGTCCATTTGATGTATGATGTCAATTAATTCTGATGTTTTTCTATTTATTTTTGTCTAGATAACTTGCCTTTTGGAGAAAGTGGGGGTATTGAAATCACCCACTATTAATTCCAATAGTAGATTTTTTTTTAAGCATAAGAGAGTGCCCTGGAATTTGATGCATGTGTGCATAGTGATGTCTTGGTTAACTGCTCCCTTGATTAGGATGAAATATTCTTCTTTAACTTTTTGAAGTTTTAGTTTGTTAGATCTTAGAATGGAGGCTTCCTGGTCCCATTTATTTGGAGTACTTTTGTCCATTCTTTTACTCTAAGGAACTTTCCATTTTTAAAGGTAAGATGTGTTTCTTATAAAGAACAAAAGTAGTTTATTTCTTGATCCATTCAGACTGTGCCTTTTGATTGGAGAATTGAAGTCATTGACATTTAAAGTTATTATTGAAGTATGTATGTTAATTGTGGTTGTCACGTTGATTTTTTTGTGTTGTTTTTAATTTTTTATTTAATTTTTATTAATTACACTTTATTCATTTTGTATCCCCCATAAGCCTGTCCCTCCTCCCCTCCCGATCCCACACTCTTTCCCCTTTCTGCATGCATGCCCCTCCCCAAGTCCACTGATAGGGGAGGTCCTCCTCTCCTTCTTTCTGATCTTAGTCTATCAGTTCTCATCAGAAGTGACTGCATTGTCATCTTCTGTGGCCTGGTAGGGCTGCTCCCCCTTCAGGGGGAGGTGATTAAAGAGCAGGCCAATCAGATTATGTCAGAGGCAGTCCCTCTTCTCATTACTATGTAACCCACTTGGACACTTAACTGCCATGGGCTACATCTGTGCAGGGGTTCCAGGTCATCTCCATGAACAGTCCTTGGTTGGAGTATGACTCTTTGGGAAGTTCCCTGTGTTCAAATTTTCTTTTTCTGTTGCTCTCCTTGTGGGGTTCCTGGCCTCTCCAGCTCTTACTATTTCCCACTTCTTACATAAAATTCCATTCACTCTGCCCGACAGTTGGCATTCAGGCTCAGCATCTGCTTTGACAGTCTGCAAGGCAAAGGCTTTCAGAGGCTCTCTGTGGCAGGTTCCTAGGTTGTTTCCTGTTTTTTTCTTCTGGCTTTCAGAGGCCCCCTGTAGCAGGTTCCTAGGTTGTTTACTGTTTTCTTCTTCTTCAAATGTCCATACTCTTTGCCATTCAGGATGGGGATTGAGCTTTTAGTTAGGGTCTTCTCTCTTGCTTAGTTTCTTTAGATGTACAGATTTTAGTGGGTTTATCCTATGTTGCATGTCTATATGAGTGAGTATATACATTGTGTATCTTTTTGCTTCTGGGACAACTCACTCAGGATGATCCTTTCCAGGTCCCACCATTTACCTGCAAATTTCATGATTTCCTTATTTTTCATTGCTGAGTAATACTCCATTGTATAGATGTACCACAGTTTCTGCATCCATTCTTCAGTTGAGGGGCATCTGGGTTGTTTCCAGCTTCTGGCTATTACAAATAAAGCTACTACAAACATGATTGAGCAAATGTCCTTTTTGTACTTGAGCCTCTTTTGGATATATGCCTAGGAGTGGTATGGCTGAATCTTGAGGAAGCACTATTCCTAGTTGTCTGAGAAAGCGCCAGATTGATTTCCAGAGTGGTTGTACAAGATTACATTCCCACCTGCAGTGGAGAAGGGTTCCCCTTTCTCCACAACCTCTCCAACATGTGTTGTCACTTGAGTTTTTGATCTTGACCATTCTGATGGGTGTAAGGTGAAATCTCAGGGTTGTTTTGATTTGCATTTCCCTAATGGCGAATGAGTTTGAGCATTTCTTTAAGTGCTTCTCTGCCATTCAATATTCCTCTACAGAGAGTTCTCTGTTTAGCTATGTTCCTCATTTTTTTAAGTGGATTACTTGGTTTGCTGCTTTTCAGCTTCTTTAGTTATTTATATATACTGGATATGAGACCTCTGTCAGATAAAGGGTTGGTGAAGATTCTTTCCCAATCTGTAGGCAGTCGCTTTGTTTTAATGACGGTGTCCTTTGCTTTACAGAAGCTTTTCAGTTTCATGAGGTCCCATTTATTGATTGTTGCTCTTAGAGCCTGTGCTGTTGGTGTTCTGTTCAGGAAGTTTTCTCCTGTACCAATGAGTTCTAGGGTATTCCCCACTTATTTTTTCTAGCCGATTTAATGTGTCTGGTTTTATGTTGAGGTCTTTGATCCACTTGGACTTCAGTTTTGTGCAGGGTGATAAGTATGGATCTATTTTCATTTTTCTACATGTACACATCCAGTTGGACCAGCACCATTTGTTGAAGATGCTATCTTTTTTCCATTGTATGGTTTTGGCATCTTTGTCAAAAATCAGGTGTCCATAAGTGTGTGGGTTTATTTCTGGGTCCTCTGTTCGGTTCCATTGATCCACGATTCTGTTTATATGCCAGTACCATGCAGTTTTTAAAAACTGTTGCTTTATAGTACAACTTAAGATCAGGGATGGAGATACCTCCAAAAGATCTTTTATTGTAGAGGATTGTTTTAGCAATTCTGGGTTTCTTGTTATTCCATATGAAGTTGAGAATTTTTCTTTCCAGGTCTGTAAAGAATTGTGTTAGTAATTTGATGGGAATTGCATTGAACCTGTAGATTGCTTTTGGTAAGATATCCATTTTTACTATGTTAATCCTGTCAATCCAAGAACAGGGGAGATCTTTCCATCTTCTGATATCTTCTTCTAATTCTTTCTTCAGAGACTTGAAATTTTTTTCATACAAGTCTTTGACATCCTTGGTTATGATTACTCCAAGGTACTTTATGTTATTAGTGGCTATTGTGAAGGGTGTTGTTTTCCTAATTTCTTTCTCAGCCCTTTTGTCTTTTGTATACAGAAGGGCTACTGATTTTTTTTTTTTTGAGTTAATTTTTTATCCGGTCACTTTGCTGAAGGTGTTTATCAGCTGTAGGAGTTCCCTGGTAGAGTTTTTGGGGTCACTCATGTATACTATCATATCATCTACAAATAGTGATAATTTGACTTCTTCCTTTCCAATCTGTATCCCCTTGATCTCCTTCAACTGTCTTATTGCTCTAGCAAGGACTTCCAGCACTATGTTGAAGAGATATGGAGAGAGTGGGCAGCCTTGTCTTGTCCCTGATTTCAGTGGGATTGCTTTAAGTTTTTCTCTATTCAGTTTGATGTTGGCTATAGGCTTGCTGTATATCGCCTTTACTATGTTTAGATATGTGCCTTTTATCCCTGATCTCTCCAATACTTTAAATATGAATGGATGTTGGATTTTGTCAAATGCTTTTTCGGCATCTAGGGAGATTATCATGTAGTTTTTTTCTTTCAGTTTGTTAATATGGTGGATCACATTAATGGATTTCTGTATATTGAACCACCCCTGCATACCTGGGATGAAGCCTACTTTGTCATGGTGGATGATATCTTTGATGTGTTCTTTATATTCGGTTTGCGAGTATTTTTGCGTCAATGTTCATAAAGGAGATTGGCCTGAAATTCTCTTTCTTTGTTGGGTCTTTGTGAGGTTTAGGTACCAAGGTGATTGTGGCTTCATAGAATGAGTTTGGTAATGTTCCTTCTATTTCTATTTTGTGGAATAGTTTGAAGAGAACTAGCATTATCTCTTCTTTGACGGTCTGGTAGAATTCTGCGCCGAAACCATCTGGTCCTGGGCTTTTTTGGATGGGAGACTTTCGATGACTGCTTCTATTCCTTTGGGGGATATAGGACTATTTAATTGATTTTACTTGGTCCTGATTCAGCTTTGGTAAGGGAATCGATCAAGAAAATTGTCCATTTCATTTAGATTTTCAAATTTTGTTGCATATAGACTTTTGAAGTAAGTCCTAATGATTGTTTGGATTTCCTCAGTGTCTGTAGTTATGTCCCCCTTTTCATTTCTGATTTTGTTTATTTGGATAGTGTCTATCAGCCTTTTAGTTAGCTTGGCTAAGGGTTTGTCTATCTTGTTGTTCTTCTCAAAGAACCAGCTCTTGGTTTCATTGATTCTTTGAATTGTTTTATTTGTTTCTAATTGATTGATTTCAGCCCTGAGTTTGATTATTTCCAGCCGTCTACTCCTTTTTGGTGTGTCTGCTTCTTCTTTTTCTAGGGTTTTTAAGTGAGCCATTAAGTTGCTTGAATGAGCTGTCTCGAATTTCTTCTTGAAGGCACTTAGTGCTATGAACTTTCCTCTTAGCACTGCCTTCATTGTGTCCCACAAGTTTGGGTATGTTGTGTCTTCATTTTCATTGAGTTCTAGGAAGACTTTAATTTCTTTTTTTATTTCTTCCCTGACCCAGCTTTCATTTAGTAGCAAATTGTTCAGTTTCCATGTGTGTGTAGGCTCTTTGTTATTTCTGTTGTTGTTGGGGTCCAGGTTTATTCCATGGTGATCAGACAAGCTACAAGGGATTATTTCAATCTTCTTGTATCTGTTGAGGTTTGCTTTGTGACCAACTATATGGTCTATTTTGGAGAAGGTTCCATGAGGTGCTGAGAAGACGGTAAATTCTTTTGTGTTTGGGTGTAAGGTTCTGTAAATGTCTGTTAGGTCCATCTGTTTTATGACCTCTGTTAGAGATATTGTTTCTTTGTTTAATTTCTGTTTAGTTGACCTGTCCTTTGTTGATAGTGGTGTGTTGAAGTCTCCCACTATTAGTGTGTGGGGATCTATGTATGGTTTAAATTTTATCAATGTTTCTTTCACAAAGTTGGGTGCCCTTGTATTTAGGGCATAGATGTTCAGGATTGTGATGTCTTCTTGGTGGAATTTTCCCTTGATGAGTATGAAGTGTTCTTCCCCATCTCTTTTGATTAATTTTGGTTGAAAGCCTATTTTATCAGATATTAGAATGGCTACTCCTGCTTGCTTCTTGCATCCATTTGCTTGTAAAGTCGTCTTCTATCTCTTTACCCTCAGGTAATGTCTATCATTGTGACTTAGGTGTGTTTCTTGTATGCAACAGGTTGCTCGGTTTTGTTTACGCATCCATTCTGTTAGTCTGTGTCTTTTTATTGGAGAATTAAGTCCATTGATTTTGAGAGAGATTAATGACCAGTGGCTGTTAGATCCTTTGAATTTGATGTTGGCTGTGGTTATACCGTTGTGTGCTTGGTTGCTTCTTGTTTTACTGTACTGAGGTTATTTTTCCTGTGTTTTCTTGAATGTAGCTAGTTTTCTTGGGTTGTATTTTCCCTTCCAGTGTCTTTTGTAATGCTGGATTTGTATGTAGGTATTGTTGAAATTTGCTTTTGTCATTGAATATCTTGTTTTCTCCATCTATGAGGACTGAGAGTTTTGCAGGGTATAGTAGCCTGGGCTGACATCTGTGTTCTCTTAGGGTCTGCATGATATCCGTCCAGGCCCTCCTGGCTTTCACAATCTCTGTTGAAAAGTCAGGTGTGATTCTAATGGGTTTGCCAATATATGTTACGTGGCCTTTTTCTCTTGCAGCTTTTAGTATTTTTTCTTTGTTCTGTATACTTACTGTTTTGATTATTATGTGGTGGGAGGATTTTATTTTCTGATCTAATTTATTGGATGTTCTATAGGCCTCTTGTATTCTGATTGGCCTCTCCTTTCAGTTGGGGAAATTTTCTTCAATGATTTTGTTGAAAATATTTTCTGGGCCTTGGTGCAGGGAATCTTCTTTTTCCTCTATTGCTATTATTCTTAGGTTTTGTCTTTTTATGTTATCTTGAATTTCTTGGACGGTCTTTGTCAGGAATTTTTTTAGATTTAACATTTTCTTTGACAGATACATCTATTTCTTCCATTGTATCTTCCACACCTGAGATTCTTTCTTCCATTTCTTGTAGCCTATTGGTTATGCTAACCTCTGTAGTTCCTGCTTTCTTCCCTAAGTTCTTTCCACAATTTCTTCCATTTGTGTGTTTTTTTAATTTTTTCAATTCTATCTTCAGTTCTTGAGGCGTTTTGTTGATTTCCTTCATCTGTCTGGCTGTATTTTCCTCTTTTTCAATCAATTCCTTCAGCTGTTTGTTTGAACAATCCTCTGTTTCTTTTATTTCATTCAGTGATTTAAGCATTTCCTCTCTAAAGGCCACAAACTGTTTGGCTGCAGCTTCCTCTATTTCTTTACGGATGGCCATATCTGTTTGAGTTGATCTTTCTCTAGGTCTTTTCTTATTTTATTTGTTTCCTCTGTTATCTTCTTCATGAGCATAGATGTTAGGTCATCTTCTTGAATTTCAATTATGCTGGGGTGTCTAGGGCTATTTGCCCCTGGACAACTGGGTTCTGGAGATGTCATATTGCTCTGGCTTTTGTTGGTTGAACTTTTACTCTGTCCTCTACCCATTGGGCTATCTTAGGTGTTTGAAGTTAGTTTCTGGTGGTTCCTGGAATCCTGTGGTGGAGAAAATCCCTTTGTCAGGAAGATGGTTTTTCCTGAAGGAAGCCTTCTCAGCTTTTTGGATATAGTCACTGGATGGCCAGTGTTTTTCAGGAGTTGCTACAGCTCACCTCAGGCATAGAGACCTGGGTGGTAACTGTGGTCCTTATTAGTTGAGAGGGCTCTCCTCTCACCAGGAGAAGTCCTGGGGACAGCTGCCCCGCTTCTGGGTTTCTTGCTATAAATTTGGTGATCAGCTGCTGTAACCTGTGTGTCCCATGGTTTGGTCGGTTTTGTCAGGGATAACTGGTTACCCCTTGGAGCAGTATCTGAGGGTTGATCTCGGGGTTCCCGGTCTTTTGTAGGTCTGAGGTTGGGGCTCTGTGCCTCAGAACCGAAGGGGTAATCTGTGGCGGGTGAGTACTGCTCTCCTGGTAACAGCAGGCTATCTGGGGCACAGCACGTCCCTGGGTTGGGCCAGTCTGTGGGACCTTTTCCGGGGATATACTGGGTTGCCTAAGTCCGTCCCCTTTGCTTTGTTCCTTGTTCCTTGTAAGGGTTTCTCCAGACAGTGACTCTGGTGTCCTGCAGCACACAGTTCTGTCTGTAAGGAGTAGTTGGTACAAAGCAGGTCTCTGGGCTGGCTGCGTGCGCCCACTTGCTAGTCTGCAGGAGCTGGGTTCCCAATAACTCTGTGCTCCCAGCTTGGGCCGGATCCATGATGGCTGGGCGTACTCGCTGGTCTGCGGTCTGTGGTCTGCATAGTCTGCGAGACTTTCCCCAGGCAAAGCCTAGGTGACCCAAGCAGCACGGTTTCTTTCTTCCCTGTGGGGCCCTCTCCTGACAGGGATTCCCAGGCTCTGTTGCGCTGGGGCACGCAGCTCGTCTGTACCCGTGAGCTGTGCGCGCAATGGCTCTCCAGTGGGAGCTCAGTTGTGATGGCAGCGGGTACCCGCGGTGTACTCTGTGATACTCCTTCCAGGGAAAGACTGGGTGACCCGTGATCAGTCTGGCAACTTTCCTTCCCCGTGGGGTTTTCTTGCGACTGGGACTCTCAGTCTCTGGTACCCTTGTGCCCACCGATCAGCCTGGGAAAGTGATCGGGACACGTAGGCATGTGGCTCCGGCCCCAAGTCCCAGTGCCTGTGTGACCTAGGATCTCTTCCGGGTTCTGGTTGGCCTGTCAGAGAGTGGACCCGACTGATTCCCACGACCGATTCCCACACCGTGGGAGCCTCCCCTCACCTGGGGAACATGATCGCTGTAGTTTTAGGGCCCAGAGTTCAGTTTCCTGGTCGCTGCATGGAGAGTGCTGTCCCGCTTCTCAGACACAGTGCTCTCCTGGCGCCGCCATCTTGCCAGTTCGTTTTTTTTTTTTTTATTAATTGCATTTTATTCACTTTGTATCCCCCCTGTGGTTTTCTCTTTCCTCCCATCTCAATCCCTCCCTTCCTCCACCCTCTGCATGCATGCCCCTCCCCAAGTCCACTGATAGGGGAGGACTTCTTTTCCTTCCTTCTGATCCTAGTCAGTCAGGTCTCATAAGGACTGGCTGCATTGTCTTCTTCTGTGGCCTGGTAATGCTGCTTCCCCCTCAGGGGGAGGTAATTAAAGAGCAGGCCAATCAGTTCATGTCAGAGACAGTCCTTGTTCCTATTACAATGGAACCCACTTGGATACTGAACTGCCATGGGCTACATCTGTGCAGGGGTCCTAGGTTATCTCCATGCATGGTCCTTGGTTGGAGTAGCAGGCTCAGGGAAGACCCCTGTGCTCAGATTTTTTGGTTCTGTTGCTCTCCTTGTGGAGGCCTGTCCTCTCTAGATCTTACTGTTTCCCACTTTCCTAAGATTCCTTGCACTCTGCCCAAAGGTTGCCCATGTGTTGTTTTTTTGTTCTTAGTTGTTCTTTGTGTTTTAGTAATTATGGTTCCATATTTCTATCTATAGTCTTTCTGCTGTGTCCAATCCTCTCTTTGGCATGAAATATTATTTTCTTTAGGTTCAGTTTGTTGGATATTACATTTTAAGGCTTTTTATATCATGTAAGTTTTTTCTTTCTTCAATTATGACACATGTTTTTTCTGGTTATGTTAGTCTAAGCTGGATGTCATAGTCTTTTAGGACCTGAAAAGCAATGCTCTAGCCTTATATGGATTTTGAAGCTTATATTGAGAAATCAGCTGTTTTTCTTTTCTTCTTTTATTTTATTTTATCACAGGTCATTCACTTGTATCCCAGCCGTAGCCCTCTCCCTCTTTCCCTCTCACTCCCACCCTCCCTCCCCAGCTGTTTTTCTGACATCTTTACTTTTACATGTGACTTGTATTTTTTCTCTTGTAGCTCTCAATATGCTTTAGTATGTATACTTAATGTTTTATCTATGACATGCTGTGGAGCTTTTCTTTTCTGGTCTTGTCTAGTTGGTATTCTGTGAGTTTCTTGCATTTCTATGAGTATGTGTTTTCTTAGTTGGGGAAGTTTTGTACTCTGAATTTTGAATATCTAGTCTGGTATATGCATGGGTTTTGGATGGAATAAAATCAGGTGAATAAAAGAGGCTAGGTTTGTACAGTATGTGCCTCTTGGTCCAAGCCTATAGTACTGGGGTAGATATGGCTGTGTGGAAAGGTTGTATTTGTGTGGGAGGATCCTGTTAGTTAAGGGGTAAGTATGCAGGTGCCTCGCAGAAACCTCGAGCTTATCTGTGGTGCAGGAGGGTTACTAGGGTAGACCAGGGCGCGGGATGCAGGACTCAGATTTGATATGGTAGATTGGGAGGCGTCTTAGATGGGGAGGCCCGGGAAACACACTGGGTTAAACCCTAGAGGGTGAGTTGGCCAGTCTGGATGTCAAAATTTCTCATCAGTTTCTGTTGCATCAGTTGGGTCAGCTTGTGTTGGCTCAGTCCTGGGCTAAGCATTTTACACCACTGTGCTATAAAGTCTTTTGTTTTAGGGTTTTTAGTCTATAGTGTTTTTGGTTCAATGTAAGCGAATGTGTCTCTTTAGGTTCTTTTGTCTTGTTCTGAGTATTTCCTGTTATGTATAGGGGTTGACAGTTGCTGTGGCTGTGTTGGCACAAGCTCTGATACTCAACTTCTGTTTTTGCTGCTGATCTCCAGAGAGGCCTGTTTTCTTAACAGGTTTTCTATACTTACAAGTTAGAACTGTTTACAAGCTGAAGGACCACAATGGAGTCTTCAGTTTTTAGTATTGTTTTCTGTCTTGCATTTTCTATGATCTATTCTTTATTTCTTACCATCTTCTCGTCTTTCAGGGAGTCTGAACAGTTTCTGATTTGTGAACAGAGTCTCATTTTTGTATCTTATTGTCTCTTCTAGTAAAGTACATTTTCTATTATGTGAGGAGGATTTGCCTTTTATGTGCTGACAGGTTAAATTAAATTGATGCTCATGTTAGACTTTAGGTAATATAGCTCACTTGGGAATTTCACTGAGTCTCTTCATCTTGAAAATTTACCAATCTTCTCTTTATTGTTGATATTTACAGTCATGAATATCAGATAAGGAGCCACAATGGAATAAAATTATTACTATTAAGAAACTAAAATTATTAAAAATTATTTTAGTTCTTTTTAGCATACAAAATATTGAGTCTCATTATTGCATTTTCATATTTGTTCTCATGCCTTATTTTCATTCTTTGCCCTTCTCTTACTGCCTTCTCATGTCCCCTGCTCCACTCTGGAAGGTTCATTTCTCCCTCCTATTTACCTCTCTTTTTTAGTGGTCTAGGAATTGAACCCCCGACCTTGTATATATTTCATAGGCATTATACCATTGAGCTGTGCCTTGTTTTATAACTTTTAACCATCCAACTTAGAAATCTTAAGAAAATGTTAAAATAATCAAACACTTAAAAAAAGTATTATTTTTTTCCATATAGATATGATTGTCAAATAAATATGGAGTCAAATAAAAACAAAGAGAAACATTGAAAATTAGTGGACATTTATGTAATTAGTTAATTATAAACAAGCAGATTTAAAGTCACAGTCATAGATCGGAACTTAAATTGCACAAATAAAGGGATTTAGAAAATAGCCTTTTGTAATAATAGAAAAATACAATTATGTGGTAAAACTAATTTACCTTTATCAGTGAAGATTTAGTTTCTTTGGAACCCACATGATAGAATAAACTTTTGCAAGCTGTCCCCTGGTTGTCATGTGCATGCTGTTATGCATACGAATACACGTTCTCACACACACACACACACACACACACACACACACACACAGGGAGAGAAAAAGAGAATAAATTATAACAAGTGTAATAAAAATTATAAACAACAATTGGTGAAAATCAATTGCTT
The DNA here is from genome assembly GCF_907164565.1 of Psammomys obesus. Classification (NCBI taxonomy): domain Eukaryota; kingdom Metazoa; phylum Chordata; class Mammalia; order Rodentia; family Muridae; genus Psammomys; species Psammomys obesus. Next base: position 43,098,855 of record NW_026591086.1, read on the forward strand.
CTTACATCATAACTTTCATAATGTTAAAATCCCATTTACTTCAAAGATATCTTCTTATAAAATGTTTAGACCAAACTTAACACGAAGAATTTGAATATCACTATTAGGCTTATTACTGCATTCATATATTATTTTATTGTAAATAACACAGGCATGTTAAATATCCCAGTATTTATTCATGCTGAGGTCTGGTAACATTTATGCCGTAGTTACTGAGTACAATTCATAAAATACATAAATATGAAGGTGTCACATTTATTTACTTGCTCTGTTAAAAAAAAACCCAGAATTATAAAAATATATAATGAAGTAATTTCTTTCTGAAACATTTTATTTTCTAAGATGCTCCTCTCCCTTATCCCAATCATTGTTTTAGAAATACTATTTTACTACACAGTAGTTGACTACTTTCAGACTAAGCAAATTATAGCATCCTGTTTCTTTCACCATGATTCTGTTAGTCTCATTATTGTCAAATGGCCTGATCATGCCAATGCATTTCACTCCTAGTATCTTATTAAAGTGTGTATTAACTGTGTGTGCCTAAAATGCAGGTAATGAACCCTGCAGTTGTGAGTGGATACAGGATATAGTTTATGAACCAGTGACAGAAATGAGAGCTTTCTAAGGAAAAAAGACATCAGAATGAATGAGAAAGATGGAAGAAGAAGAAAAGAAGGGGTGAGTGTTATGGGAAGAAGGGAGGAGGTAGGAAAAGAGGGGAAATGAGAGGAAAGGGTCGAGAAGGAAGAAGACAAGAAGGAGGAAACATAATTCTGATAACACTTCAGTAACTTGAATTCATGGTTCCTTGACTTGCATGTAGCTCAGCTGTTCTGCAAGACACCTCAATGTCCTAAAAATAGGATGATCCGATTTGTGTGTATGTTTAGTATTTGTCATTGCTGTCAAAATATTTTTCCTGAATGCATATATTTATATCTATGAATAATCGCAAACCTGCTAATATGGTCCATGTTCAAACATAGAGACAGGAATAAAACAAAAAGAAACTGTTCAATATAGTGAGATACTTTGAAGACTTTCAGATGTCGAAAGTTAGATCTTCCTCAATGGGTTGGAATAACAACTGTAAAATAAGCACATATAAGGTGTGTTAACTGAGTTTGTCTCACGGAAACCTAAATATTCCTATTGATTCATTATTTAATGGAATTACTTAGTTGTCAAATGAATTTTACATAGTTTTCTGCAAATTTTGCAGTTTTCTTATTTCATTACTTTTGAAATAAGTTATTAGAAATTCAAACCCAGTTGCACTCTGATTTTCACAACTTTTGTAAGGGACCTTCATTATAAAAGGCAGTGTTCTCAGTTCTGTGTTTACATAAAAATCTAGGTTTTCATTCTGTTGCTCTCCTTGTGGAGCTCCTGTTCCCTTCAGGTCTTTCTATATTCCCTTTCTTTCAAAAGATTCCAGCACTCTGCCCAAAGTTTGGCTATGAGTCTCAGCCTCTGCTTTGACACCTTGCTGAGTAAAGTCTTTAGAGGCCCTTTGTGGTAGGCTCCTGTCCTTTTTCCTGTTTTCTCCTTCTTCCAATGTCCATCCCATTTGTCTTTCTGAATGAGGATTGATCATCTTACTTAGGAACTTCCTTCTTCCTTAGCTTCTTTAGGTGAACAGGTGAACAGATTTTAGTATGTTTATCCTATATTATAGGTCTAGTATCCACTTACAAGTGATACTTTCTGCTTCTGGGATACCTCACTTAGGATGACCTTTTCCAGATCCCACCATTTGCCTGCAAAGTTCATGATTTCCTCGTTTTTAATTGCTGAGTAGTATTCCATTGTATAAATGTACCACAATTTCTGTATCCATTCCTCAGCTGAGGGACATCTGGGTTGTTTCCAGGTTTCGGTTATTACGAATAAAGCTGATACGAACATGGTTGAATTGTGAACATGGTTGAACAAATGTCCTTGTTTTGTACTTGAACATCTTTTGGATATATGCCTAAGAGTGGTACAGCTGGATCTTGAGGAAGTGCTGTTCCTAATTGTTTGAGAAAGCACCAGATTGATTTCCAAAGTGGTTGTACAAGTTTACATTCCCACCAGCAATGGAGGAGGGTTCTGTTTTCTCCCCATCCTCTCCAGCATGTATTGTCACCCCAGTTTTTGTTCTTAGCCTTTCTGATGGATGTAAGGTGAAATCTCAGGGTTGTTTTGATTTGCATCTCTCTGATGACTAAGGATGTTGAACATTTCTTTAAGTGTTTCTCTGCCATTCTGTATTCTTCTATTGAGAATTCTGTTTAGCTCTGTACCCCATTTTTTAATTGGATTACTTGATTTGTTGCTTTTTAACTTCTTAAATTCTTTATATATTCTGGATATTGGCCCTCTGTCAGATATAGGGCTGGTGAAGACCCTTTTCCCGTCTGTAGGCTGTCGTTTTGTCCTGATGACAATGTCTCCTTTGCTTTACAGAAGGTTTTCAGTTTCATGAGGTCCTATTTATTGATTGTTGCTCTTAGGGCCTGTTCTGTTCAGGAAGTTGTCTCCTGTGCCTATGAGTTCTAGGCTCTTCCACATTTTTTTCTTCTAACCTATTTAGTGTGTCTGGTTTTATGTTGAGATCTTGGTTCTATATGGGCTTTAGTTTTGTGCAGGGTGATAAATATGTATCTATTTTCATTTTTCTGCATGTAGACATCCAGTTAGACCAGCACCATTTGTTGAAGATGCTCTTTTTTCCCTTGAATGGTTTTAGCTTCTTTGTAAAAAAAATCAAGTATCTGTAGATGTGTGGATTTATTTCTGGGTCTTCCATTCGGTTCCTTTGATATACCATTCTGTTTCTATGCCAATACCATGCAGTTTTTATTTCTATTGCTTAGCAGTACAGCTTGAGATCAGGGATGGAGATACCCCCAGATGATCTATTGTTGAACAGGATCATTTTGGCAATTCTGGATTTTTTGTTTCTTCATGTGAAATTAGTTGAGAATTGTTCTTTCAGGGTCTGTAAAAAAATTGTGTTGGTATTTTGATGGAAATTGCACTGAATCTGTAGATTGCTTTTGGCAGGATGGCCATTTTCACTCTATTAATCCTACTGATCTATGAGCACGAGAGATCTTTCCATCTTCTGATATCTTCTTCAATTTCTTTCTTCAGGGATTTGAAGGTTTTTTTTGAACAGGTCTTTCACTTGCTTGGTTAGAGTCACCCCAAGGTACCCTATGTTATTAGTGGCTATTGTGAAGGGTGTTGTTTCTCTAATTTCTCTCTCAGCCCTTTTGTCTTTGGTATACAGGAGGGCTTTTGATTTTTTTGAGTTAATTTTGTATTCAGCCACTTTGCTGAAGGTGTTTTATCAGCTGGAGGAGTTCTCTCGTTGAATTTTTGGGGTTGCTCACGTATACTAGCATATCATCCTCAAATAGTGATACTTTGTCAGCAATTCTTATTCATGTTTAATATATTTTTAAATCCCATTTAATATATTAGCTATGCAGTCTCTTTTGTGAAAATTACAAACAAGGGCAGAATATTGTCATTTAAACTCAAGTGTCTTAGGTACAACTGCTATGAGAAAGTGCCACAAAAGCAACTTATAAAAGACAGCATGTAATTGGGGGCTTGTTTTCTGTTTGAGAGGGTGACCCATGACCATGATGGCAGGAAGCAAGGCAGCAGGTAGGCAGGCATGATGCTGGAGCAGTAGCTGAAAGAACTTACATGTTGAGACAAAACCCTCAAGGTGTAAGGGGGAGAGGGTTGGGGTGAGGGCAAAAAGACAGAGGTCAAGAAAGCTGTTAGGCTCCCAGAGAACTGTACCTGAGTACTTGTTCATTCTACTGTAGTCCCATACAATTTCTAGCTTCCCTCCATCAGTTGCTATCTCTACAAGTCTCTTGTTCCTGGAGTTCTGGCTTTTGTTCAATTTTTTTTTTCATTTCTTCTTATTTTTTTTCCTTTTTTTTATTTTTCTTTTTAGTTACATTTTGTTAACTCTGTGTCCCAGCTGTATCCCGCTCCCTCATTCCCTCCCCAACCCCACACTCCCTCCCTGGTCTCCTCCCTGCCACTTTCCAAGTCCACTGATAGGGGAGGACCTCCTCCCCTTTCATCTGACCCTGTTTTATCAGGTATCTTCAGGGCTGGCTGCAAAGTCCTCCTCTGTGGCCTAACAGACTGCTCCTCCCCTGGGGGGGGGGTCAAACAGCCTGCCCTTGAGATCCTGTTAGAAATAGTCCGTGTTCCCCTTACTTTGGAAAACTACTTGGTTACTGAGCTACCACGGGCCACATCCGAGCAGAAGTTCTAGGTTATATCCATAGATGGTCCTTGGTTGAGTGTCAGTCTCAGAAAAGACCCTGTGCCCAGATATATTTGGTCCTTGTAGAGCTCCTATCCTTTCCATATCATACTAACTTCCCTTCTTTCATATGATTCCCTGCGCTCTGCCAAGGGTTTGGTTATGAGTCTTAGTGTCTGCTTTGAAACACTGCTAGGTAGAGTCTTTCAGATGCCTTTTGTGGTAGACTCCTGTCATAAGTTCAATGCACATCCCATTTGTCTTTCTAAATGAGGATTAATCACCTTCGCCTGTGTCCACTTTCTTGATTATCTTCTTTAGGTGTGTAGATTTCATTATGTTTATCATATCTTGTAGGTCTATATAAGCGAGTATATACCAAGTTTGTCTTTCTCCTTCTGGGATACTTCACTCAGAATGATCTTTTCTAGATCCCACCACTTGCCTGCAAATTTCATGATTTCCTCCTTTTTGATTGCTGAGTAGTATTCCATTGTGTAAAAATACCACAATTTCTGTATCCATTCCTCTGTTGATGGACATCTGGGTTGTTTCCAGGTTCTGGCTATTACAAATAAAGCTGCTACAAACATGGTTGAACAAATGTCCTTGTTGTGTACTTGCGCCTCTTTTGGGTATATGCCTAGGAGTGGTATGGC
>NW_026591086.1:43103901-43116446 GCF_907164565.1 Psammomys obesus
TTTCCTCCTTTTTGATTGCTGAGTAGTATTCCATTGTGTAAAAATACCACAATTTCTGTATCCATTCCTCCGTTGATGGACATCTGGATTGTTTCCAAGTTCTGGCTATTACAAATAAAGCTGCTACGAACATGGTTGAACAAATGTCCTTGTTGTGTACTTGAGCAAATTTTGGGTATATACCTAGGAGTGGTATAGCTGGGTCTTGAGGTAGCACTACTCCTAGTTGTCTGAGAAAGCGCCAGATTGACTTCCAAAGTGGTTGAACCAGTTTACATTCCCACCAGCAGTGGAGGAGGGTTCCCTTTTCTCCACAACCTCTCCAGCATGTGCTATCACTTGAGTTTTTCATCTTGGCCATTCTGATGGGTGTAAGGTGAAATCTCAGGGTCGTTTTGATTTGCATTTCCCTAATGGCTAATGAGGTTGAGCATTTCTTTAAGTGTTTCTCTGCCATTCGATGTTCCTCTTTCGAGAATTCTCTGTTTAGCTCTGTTCCCCATTTTTTAAGTGGATTACTTGGTTTGTTGCTTTTCTGCTTCTTTAGTTCTTTATATATATTGGATATTAGCCCTCTGTCAGATAAAGGGTTGGTGAAGATTCTTTCCCAATCTGTAGGCTGTCTATTTGTTTTGATGACAGTGTCTTTTGCTTTACAGAAGCTTTTCAGTTTCATGAGGTCCCATTTATTGATTGTTGCTCTTAGAGCCTGTGCTGTTGGTGTTCTGTTCAGGAAGTTGTCTCCTGTGCCAATGAGTTCTAGGTTGTTTCCCACTTTTTTTTCCAACTGATTTAGAGTATCTGGTTTTATGTTGAGGTCCTTGATCCACTTGGACTTTAGTTTTGTGCAGGGTGATAAATATGGATCTATTTTCATTTTTCTGCATGTAGACATCCAGTTGGTCCAGCACCATTTGTTGAAGATGCTGTCTTTTTTCCATTGAATGGATTTGGCTTCTTTGTCAAATATTGAGTATTCATAGGTGTGTGGGTTTATTTCTGGGTCTTCTATGCGATTCCATTGATCCTCCTTTCTGTTTCTATGCCAATACCATGCAGTTTTTATTACTGTTGCCCTGTAGTACAGCTTGAGATCGGGAATGGAGATACCTCCAGATGATCTGTTGTTGCACAGGATCGTTTTGGAGATTCTGGGTTTTTTGTTTCTCCATATGAAGTTGAGAATCTTTTTTTCAAGGTCTGTAAAGAATTGAGTTGGTATTTTGATGGGAATTGCATTGAATCTGTAGATTGCTTTTGGAAGGATGGCCATTTTCACAATGTTAATCCTACCAATCCATGAGCACGGGAGATCTTTCCATCTTCTGAGATCTTCTTCAATTTCTTTCTTCAAAGACTTGAAGTTTTTCTCAAACAGGTCTTTCACTTGCTTGGTTAGATTCACACCAAGGTACTTTATGTTATTAGTGGCGATTGTGAAGGGTGTTGTTTCCCTAATTTCTTTCTCAGCCTTTTTGTCTTTGGTATAGAAGAGGGCTTCTGATTTTTTTGAGTTGATTTTGTATCCTGCCACTTTGCTGAAGGTGTTAATCAGCTGAAGAAGTTCTCTGGTTGAATCTTTGGGGTCGCTCATGTATACTATCATATCATCTGCAAATAGTGACACTTTGACCTCTTCCTTTCCGACTTGTATCCCCTTGATCTCCTTTAGTTTTCTTATTGCTCTGGCTAGGACTTCAAGTACAATGTTAAAGAGATATGGAGAGAGTGGGCAGCCTTGTCTTGTCCCTGATTTCAGTGGGATTGATTTAAGTTTGTCTCCATTGAGTTTGATGTTGGCTATAGGCTTGCTGTATATTGCCTTTACTATCTTTAGGTATGTGCCTTGTATCCCTGATCTCTCCAAGACTTTAAACATAAATGGGTGTTGGACTTTGTCAAATGCTTTTTCAGCATCTAAGGAGATGATCATGTGGTTTTTCTCCTTCATTTTGTTTATGTGGTGGATTACATTGATGGATTTCCGTATGTTGAACCACCCTTGCATTCCAGGGATGAAGCCTACTTGGTTATGGTGGATGATATCTTTGATGTGTTCTTGGATTTGGTTTGCAAGTATTTTATTGAGTATTTTTGCATCAATGTTCATAAGAGAGATAGGTCTGAAGTTCTCTTTTTTGGTTGGATTTTTGTGTGGTTTAGGTATCAAAGTGACTATGGCTTCATAGAATGAGTTTGGTAGTGTTCCTTCTGTTTCTATTTTGTGGAATAGTTTGAGGAGAATTGGTGTTAGTACTTCTTTGAAGGTCTTGTAGAATTCTGCGCTGAAGCCATCTGGTCCAGATCTTTTTTTTGGAGGGGAGACTGTTAATGACTGCTTCAATTTCCTTGGGAGATCTAGGGCTATTCAGTCTTTCTACCTGATCTTGACTTAATTTTGGTAGATGGAATCTATCAAGAAAGTTATCCATTTCATTTAGATTTTCAAATTTTGTGCCATATAGGCTTTTGTAGTATGACCTAATAATCGTTTGGATTTCCTCAGTGTCTGTAGTTATGTCCCCATTTTCCTTTCTGATTTTGCTGATTTATATGGTTTCTCTCTGCTTTTTAGTTAGTTTGGCTAAGGGTTTGTCTATCTTGTTGATTTTCTCAAAGAACCAGCTTTTTGTTTCATTGATTCTTTGTATAATTTTATTTGTTTCTAATTGATTGATTTCTGCCCTTAGTTTGATTATTTCCAGCCGTCTGCTCCTCTTGGGTGTATCTGCTTCTTTTTTTTCTAGGTTTTTCAGTTGGGCCATTAAGTTGTTTGTATGTGATGTTACGGATTTCTTCTTGTAGGCACTTAGTGCTATAAATTTTCCTCTGAGCACTGCTTTCAATGTGTCCCATAAATTTGGGTATGTTGTGCCTTCATTTTCATTGAATTCTAGAAAGTCTTTAATTTCTTTCTTTATTTCTTCCTTGACCCAGCTGTCATTGAGTAGTAAGTTGTTCAGTTTCCATGTGCGTGTCGGCTTTTTGTTGTTTCTGTTGTTGTTGATGTCCAGCTTTAGTCCATGGTGGTCAGATAGTATACAAGGGATTATTTCAATCCTTTTGTACCTGTTGAGGCTTGCTTTGTGACCAACTATATGGTCTATTTTGGAGAAGGTTCCATGTGGTGCTGAAAAGAAGGTGTACTCTTTCGAGTTTGGGTGAAAAGATCTGTAGACGTCTATTAGATCCATTTGATTTAGGGATTCTGTGAGTGCTTTTATTTCCCTATTTGGTGTCTGTCTGGTTGATCTGTCCCTTGATGAGAGTGGGGTGTTGAAGTCTCCCACTATTAAGGTATTAGGATCAATGTATGATTTAAGCTTTAATATTGTTTCATTTACGAATGTAGGTGCTCTTGTATTTGGGGCATAGATATTCAAAATTGTTATGTCCTCTTGTTGGATTTTTCCTTTGATGAGAATATAGTGGCCCTCCTTATCTTTTTTGATTAACTTCGGATGAAAGTCTATTTTATTAGATATTAGGATGGCTACTCTAGCTTGTTTTCTGGAACCATTTGCTTGAAAAACATTTTTCCAGCCCTTTACTCTGAGGTAGTGTTTATCTTTGTTGCATAGGTGTGTTTCTTGGATGCAACAGAATGATGGATCCTGTTTCCGTAACCATTCTGTTAGCCTGTGTCTTTTTATTGGTGAGTTGAGTCCATTAATATTGATAGATAATATTGACCAATGCATGTTAGTTCCTTTTGTAATGGAGTCGATGATCTTACCTTGTTTCATTGCTTGTTTTCTTTTCATTTTTGTTGGGATATTATCTGTATGCCCTGTTTTCTTGGGGAATTCGTTTTCGTTGGATTGGAGTTTTCCTTCTAGTATCTTCTGTAGGGTTGGTTTGCTGTATAGATATTGTGTAAATTTAGTTTTGTCATGGAATATTTTGTTTTCTCCATCTATGTTGATTGAAAGCTTTGCAGGGTATAGTAGTCTGGGTTGACATTTGTGATCTCTTAGAGTCTCCATGATGCTTGCCCAGGCCCTTCTGGCTTTCATAGTTTCTGATGAGAAGTCTGATGTGATTCTGATAGGTCTACCTTCATATGTTACTTGGCCTTTTTCCCTTGCTGCTTTTAATATCTTTTCTTTGTTCTGTAGATTTAGTGTTTTGACTATGATGTGACGTGATGTGTTTCTTTTCTGGTCTAGTCTATTTGGTGTTCTGTAGGCCTCTTGTATATTTATGGACATCTCTTTCTTTAAGTTGGGAAAATTTTCTTCTATGATTTTCTTGAAAATATTTTCTGGACCTTGGAGCCTGGAGTCTTCTTTTTCATCAATTCCTATTATTCTTAGATTTTGTCTTTTCATAGCATCCTTGATTTCTTGGATATTTTGTGATTGGAATTTTTCTGATTTTACTTTTTCTTTGAGAGAAGTATCAATTTCTGCAAGTGTGTCTTCAGCTCCAGAGATTCTCTCTTCCATCTCTTGTATTCTGTTGGTGATGCTTACTTTTGTGGTTCCTGATCTTTTCTCCAAGTTCTCCAGCTCAAGAGTTTTCTCATTTTGTGTTTTCTTTATTGATTCTAATTCTGTTTTCATGCCTTGCACCATTTCTTTCATGTGTTTGAATTTGGATTCCTGTCTCTCTACGATGGACTCTATTTCTTTGTTCATTTCCTTTTTGTATGCCACTAATTTTTTCTCTACTTGTGCCTCTATTTGTTTGGCTATGTTTGCCTGTGTTTCTTTAAGGGTTTTGTCTATTTCTTCTTTCTTTACCTCCAATTGACTGGCCAACTCTTTGAAAGATTTGTTCATTTCCTCCTTATGAGCCTCAAATAATTGAGCAAGCATGGCTTTAAGGTCATTTTCCTGTGCTTCTGATGAATTGGAGTATCCATCGATTTTGGGGTTTGCTGGTGAAGTCATGATGTCCTGATTTATGTTGGAAGTGTTCTTTCGCCTACCCCTGGCCATTGGCTTATCTGAGACCTTCCCTGTTTGTTTTTGGATTCTGCCGATCAGACTGGTACTGTCTCTCTCTCGAGTCTGGAGAATTCTTCAGGAAGTTGAGAGAGGTCCTGTGTCCTTAGCGTATGCTGAGGACTAGCTGTACCTGTGGGAGGAAAGTACGCAGGCGCAAACAGAGGCAAATGCAAGCGTGCGTGCGTGCGTGTGTATATGTGTGTGTGTGTGTAAGTGGGTGTGGGCGTGTGTCTCGAGGGACAGAGTGATGGCTAATGTTGAACCCTTGAGTGTGTGGGAGGGGCTCTGCAATGTATATGTCGCAGGAGCTAGTGATGATCGCAGCGCAATTTCTGGTATTAACTGCCTTAACTCCTCAATTAGACCCAAAGAGCAGGAACTTCAATGTTCCAAGTGCCCCTCTGTTTCCCAAAGTGGGTATATGGTTGGGAGGGGGTTCGATGCCTGGCTTCTGTTTTAGAAGAACCCAGGATCAGTGGAGCTGCAGATTCTCAAGGGTGCACTCACTTACAGGCAGGACACTTGGCAGAGATCGGGGTATCTGGGCTCTCTGCTCTCTGGTTTGGCCCTGCTTCTTTGATGTGCTCCGCCAGTTCCCGCGCTGTTGTCACTGCCAGGTTATGAGGTCTTGCTGCAGCTGGAGATTTCAGGGTGGTCACGTCAGTGGGAATCGGGGTAACCAGCCTTTCTGTTCTCTGGTTTGGCCCTGGTTAGTCTTAAACTGGAGGGCTGATGTGCCCCGCCAGCTCAGTGCTGCTCTGCCGCCAGGTTAGAAAGTCCCGCTGTAACTGGAGACTGGGTTGCTAGTCCAGATGCTTTCTGGGAAGTCCTGGGGTCTCTTTACTGTGCTCTCCAAGCTTCGGAGGCCCAGCGCCTGGTGTGTCTAGCTTGTATGGCGTTTCTGTCTGGTTTTGGTGAGTATATAGCGTATTCTCTGTCACTGTGGGATTGGGCGGGCCGTACCATCAGTGATGGCGCTCCTGCAGAGCTAGTATGGCGTCTAGCAGACTCGGGCCCTGGGAGGATGGTGCAGCTGCTGTGCATGAATCTGGGGCTCCGAGACACAGTACTGCTGGCCTTTGCCGATAAAGGGCTTGGGGCTCCGCCTCCATGGCTGCAGGCCCCAGGCAGTTAGGTCTGTGCTGAGAAAGGCAAATCTGCTGTGCCGAGGAGGAGGGAGGTCTGGGGGAGGGGAGTGCCGAGAGATCAAAGGATCGTTTCTCACCTTCCCCAAACAAGTCCCTGGGTGACCTGAGACCAAGGTTTTCACCTCCTGCGATGTTCCCTGTTGTTTAGAAAGTCTCTCCGTTGTTTCCCTGGCTTCAGAAGTTCTTCCACTCATCAACTCAGAACTTTATCTCTTCCACAGCTCAGGAACTGTGTGTGCTAGTCGCCATCTTGGCTCTGCCCCCTCAATTTTTTTTTCTCCTGTCTTGTCTTGTTTCTGTCAACCTTTATCTCTGGCATATTCCATTATCCTCATTTTCTGCCACTGACTTACACCCATCTTTAACATTTCTCTTTCCCTGTCTTCAGGGTTGAAATCTCACAGAAACTGTGATTTATATCTCATTTATTTCCTAATTTTCATAGGAAAATATTAAGTCAGTTTCAGAAGTTTATATACACTTTAGATAAGACAACTTACACCTCTTTCAGGAATCCACAGTTGATATATTTGAAAATTTTTAATAGATTGCAGGGATCATCCTGAGGATAAATGAAAAGCTATCAAAGATGGATAGAAAGCTAGGGAAGTTTGAGAAGATAAATAAGACTATTTTAAGTAAGGCAATTTTATTATTCTGCTTATCTTTTTCCCAATAATAAGACTTTCAAGTTTTTTAAAATATATTTTTTCTTTAAAAAGTGATTTTTAAAAATTCATATGTATTTTTGTGCGTGTGTGTGGACATATATGGGTACCTGTGGAGCCCAGAAGCTTTCAAATCCCTTGTAGACGGAGTTAGGCAGTTGTGAGCCACCTGATGGTGGGCACTGATCTCCAGTTCTCTGAAAGAATGGCAAACGCTATTGCTTAACTACTGAGCAATTTCTTCAGCTCCAAGTTTTTTTTTTTTTCAATACTAACTTAAACATTAGACAACCGGCTACAAAAATCATTTCATTAAAGAAGTGAACATTTGAAGAAAGGCTTCTGAGAAATGAAGGAGAGCTTTTAGTCACCTAACTTCCCTTTGGGATATGAATGGAAGGAAATAATTGTGACTCTTCCATGGATTTCTGGTATAATGTTTGTGGTCAGAAATATGACTTACAGAGAAGAGCAGTTAGAAAAGCTAGTATGTTCTGAAGGCACAGATGAGGGTTGTTTCTTGTCAATTCTAATCCTATAAAGAACTAAATGTTTCATTTGGAACTCAGATAGAGACTATAGAACTGGATTATATGATGGAAATCTAGAGGACAGGATTCCAGTGTTTAAAGAGGTAAAGTGTAGAATATTCTATAGAGAAGACAGGAAAAACTGATGCAAAAATTGAAAAAAAGTAAAAAATAGTGCTAGGGAAAGCTAGAGAAAACATGGAATGCATTAGCCTTTGCATGTGGTAGTTCTATGGTATGATCTAGCTACAAGAGAGATACAAAATCAGAGGGTTTGCTCAGTGGCTCTTCACTGTGCTCCCAGTCTGCCTGAATAGGGGTGGCTACAGTCTACTGAAGGCTGTCCAAAGCATGCTGAGTTGTAATATCATTCCTTTTCTTGTCTAACTAGAGAGTTTTCTGCATTCACTTGCAATCTCCATGAAATGTTCATATTTCACTCTCATTAACTGGAAAACCTATTTGTTTTTACTTCCCCCTTTTATCCTTTGTTCTCACCCCTCCCTTTTTAATTCAGCTCTATAGGTGTTCAGGCTGGCATATTGCTTCTTAATGTGTGATTCCCAGAACTCAGAATCTCAAGGGTTGGGATTGCAGGTATGTTCTACCATATACAAATTAATTTCTTCTCCCAGTCCCTAAGCTGGGAATTAAATGTCAGTATTAACATTTGCTAAGCTTCTGCTCTATCATAGAAATGCAATTCCAGCAGGAATATAACCTTCAAGTCTTCCAAAGTAACTTCTATAGTTGTACATGTGACTCAATATTTTCACAGTAGTCTATAGTTAGTTGTTTCCTGTATGAAACCATGCTTGAATATAGTTTGTAATACATTGCTTTGGACATAGCTTGTGTTAACCTTACAAATGTCAAACACATGAATGATATAACTAGGGATGGCTTCCTATGTTTATTGGTCTTTTAACATCATTCTTAGGAATTTGATTGAAATAAATATTTTTACAATATGCATGGGGGAGGCAACTACTCACTTTTACATAAATTCTTGTAATTTTTTTCTCTATATTTTCTTTTTCATTTTTTATTAGTAACAGTTTGTTCACTTTGTATCCCAGCTGTAGCCACCCTCTTCCATCCCCTCCCAATTCGACCCTCCCTCCCTCATCTTCTCCTATGCCCCTCCTCTAGTCCAATGATAGGAAAGGTCCTCATCCCCTTCCATCTGACCATAGTCTATCAGGTCCCATCGGGACTGGCTTCTTTGTCTTCCTCTGTGGACTGGTAAGGCTGCTCCACCCTCAGGGGGAGGTGATTAAGAGCAGGTCAATCAGTTCATGTCAGAGACAGTCCCTGTTCCCCTTACTAGGGAACCCACTTGAAGACTGAGTTGCCATGGGCTATATCTGTGTAGGAGTTCTAGGTTATCTCCATGCATGGTCCTTGGGTGAGGTATCAGTCTCAGGAAAGACCCCTGTGCCCAGATCTTTTGTTCTGTTGCTCCCCTTGTGGAGCTCCTGTTCCCTCCAAGTTTTTCTATCTCCCTTTTCTTTCTTAAGATTCCCTGCACTCTGCCCAAAGTTTGGTTATGCATCTCAGCATCTGCTCTGATACCCTGCTGGGTGGAATCTTTCAGAATACCTCTGTGATAGGCTCCTGTCCCATTCTCTGTTTTCTCCCTCTTCTGATGTCTGTCTCAAGAGGGACAATTTCTTGTAATTTTAAAGTGAATTCAAATCTTGAGGTGAGATTGATAATTAAAGTTAAAAAGTGATGAGTGAATAATATGAATAATGCTGACTCTCAAGATCTGGTTATAACTATCCTTGTTTTATAAACTGGTCTAAGTCACTATATCTGATTGGTTCATTAAACATCCTATACCTGGGCAGGGCAGATTGGAGTAGACATGGCCACCTATCCATACGTTGCAAACCTGTCTAAGTCATTATATCTGATTGGTTCATTAAACAACCTATACCCCTATACCTGGGCAGGGCAGAATGGGGTAGGTGTGGCTAAGTTTCCTGGGGAAAGAGAATCACAGGAGGGAGATGAGGAAGAAGAAGGTTGCCAGGATGGGTTAGTATAGGGCATAAAAACCACGTGGGCGAGGAAAAAGGACTCCAATAATGGTGTGGAAAGGCCCAGATGAAGAATAAAAACAAGTCCTGGGCAGATGGCATTGGACAGGCTTGGGAGATGGATGGTGAGGATATTGAGACGATATATATGCCTGGCCCAAGGTAAATAAGGCAATTATAAATCTAATAGGTGTCTGGGTCTCTATTTGTGATAGTGGTTTAGGTAATGTCGCCACAATAATCATAGGGCTAATAATAAACATTATATAGTCCAGCACTCATTATTAATTCACAACAACAGCTCTTTGTAAATTTAGGGTAAATTTATTTAGTGTTCTCATGGCACTTTCATTTTTAACTCTGGAAAACTGACTCCATTTGTAATCAGGCTATTGCTCTATTTTGTGCTTCTAGTTTTGTAAATTGGAGCACATGTAGAATTCCAGAGTTACCAAGCCAAAAATATATTAACAACCACATACACTGTTTTCTAGTGGAAAAACAGAGTAACCTCCAGGAGAGGGACTCCTTCTTCTGTGAGTTTTTCTGCAAAATGAGTTATTTGTATGTGAGCTCAGAGCCACTGCCAAAAAGGTGGTCATGATGTATCCTATCAATAAATTTGTTCTTTTGTTAAGATAGTAATCTTATTTTATGTTTAAAGGGATATAAATCTTGTTTATTGCCTTTAAATATTTATGCAGATTCATATATTAAAATTTTCATGTTTGTTGGCATAATTTATACATCGGCATTAAGAGCTTCTATAATTTATGAGTAAACCAACTCATATGAGTCCATAAATATAAAATGGGATCAGTCAAGCCACTAGACAGAAGATACCTAAGTCAAGGTAGGTTGACTTGGAAGTGGATATTAGTTGCTAGTAGATGAGAACTGTATTCATTTAGAAAAGGACAGATGACCTCAACTATAATTAGAGTAATCCAGTTATATCAAGTGAATTGTTCTGTACTATGATAGGGGGACAAAATTTTGTGTAGGTTTGTGGACTGAATATTTGTACCTACTCAAATTCTTTATTCTCACAGTTTATATGATCTTATATAACAAGTTTATAAACAAAGTATTTAAAATCTTTAGGTATTTAATTGGATGCATGAAGGATAGTGTGGAGAAACTGAAGCACTGTCAGGAAAACTTCCTTTTAGATGTGTTGTCAAGAATGAAATAGCTTAGTTGTGGAAAGTCAGGGAAAGAACAGGAAATAAGCATATTATTATTATTATTATTATTATTATTATTATTATTATTATTATTATTGTGGATTCTAACACTTGTATATTTTAAATACCCAATGGAAACCATTGAAAAGGAAGAGATTATGTTATTTTATTTTACTTGATTGGGAATGGAGGGGGACTTTTAAAATATTGAATTTTACTGGATATTGTGCAAACAATTTAAAAAATGTCAGGTACTTAAAGGTGGATCAAGTTTGATTCCTAGAAATAAAGTCTATATTGCTAATTTATATTCTTACTCTATTTTCTAGTGTTGGATCACAAAACAATTTCATAGGATTTCTGCAGCATCTATATTTACTATTGTGAATTCCTCTATAGAAATAGTCTTATGAACTGGAAATGGATTTGAGAAGTTATTCTAATTCGTTGGAGTTTAAGGTTTTATTTCTACTGAGTAAGTTGAGGTCTAACCTTTGGAGCTAGATTTCTGCACCAATTTCCTGGCAGAGACTGAAAATGTAGTTGGCAGCACAGTAGGGTGGCTCAGATAGCAGGAACTAAGAGTATGTTTAGCGTTTTCATAAACTCTCGTGGAAAACATGTAGGCCCCAGTCACCCTTTCTTCTACTCTACACTATTGCTGTTAGCAGGAAGGAAGTATCATTTTCATGTCTTGGTAAAAAGAAAGCTCTGAGATTCTAGTTACAATATCCTTTAGCAAATGGAGTCCCAGAAGTGCCTTCACAAAGCTAAAATGCACATGTATTCCCCTGTTTGTTTTTTTTTTTTTTAAGACCAATATCTGTTCTTTAAATTATTCCATTGCTGTACAGAGGAAGTATTAATTACAGGACTGCAAGCATAGATCCAGCTGGGATGTAATTACAGGGCTTGCTTTGTTTCTGTTGTCCAACAGAATTAGCCAGGAAGCATTCATGATGCCAGTAGTAGAAGGTGTTTTAAAGCCCATTATGCCTTTGGTTCTCTCAAGAACTCAAGCACAGATCAGGTGACATTTCTGCTGCCCGGTTGCCTGGGAAAACAAAGCCGCAAGTATTAGCAAGTTACATTTTTATAATTTTATGGTTGTACAGTGGTAGAACATGTTATAAGGAACAGTAAAACTGTGTTAATCTATATCATCATGTTTAATTTTTGATTCTCTTCTTTTTGAAGATGTGTGAGTATATTCCTGGCTATACATTTGGCTATTGTCTTTATAAAGATAAAATGATAAATATGTGTGTGTGTTACACACTTTTATTTACTCATTTATTTTAAATGGGTGTGTTAACAGCACTCCAATTTAAAATTGTTTTTCTTAAATGTCTAATTTCATATCAAGATTTAAAATAAAAGCACCTATTTTATTTTTTATTTGTTATTTAGTATTTTTATTTGTTATTTAGCAAATTTTTTCATTAGTCTTTTAAGTTTAATGTTTGCTTTTACTTGCTAATTTTCTCACAAGTTCTCACCTAATGATTATGTTTACCTTTAGCTGTTAAGCTCCCTTGCAAAAGTTTAAACATTTTTTTCTACCATCTTCTGTCATTAGAGGTGTGATTCCTGAGAATTCTTTCTGTGATTCCAGTATTGTTCGTCTGTCCTTTGTCTGAAGTGTACTGGTAGTTCTGTCATCACTGCTGAGCAGCCAGACCCCCATCCTTACTCCTCCCTGAGGTATCTTGCTTGTTTCACCTTTAACCCATGATAAAAGAAAATAAATTAATAGAAACCATTACTTCTATCTGGGCAGTGGTTGTACATGCCTTTTATCCCAGCACTTGGGAGGCAGAGAAAGGCATATCTCTGAGTTCAAGGCCAGCCTGGTCTACTTACCATGTTCCAGGTCAGACAGAGAGGGCTACACAGAGAAACCAAGTTTTGGGGAAACAAAACAAAACAAACAAACAAACAAACAAACAAACAAAAAAAACAGACCAGACCAAACCAAACCAAACCAAACCAAACCAAACCAAACCAAACCAAAC
>NW_026591086.1:43116456-43151050 GCF_907164565.1 Psammomys obesus
CCAAACCAAACCAAACCAAACCAAACCAAACCAAACCAAACCAAACCTCCAAACCAAACCAAATCCAAACCGAACCGAACCAAACCAAACCAAATCCAAACCAATCCAAACCAAACCAACAAAACAAAAGTGTTACTGTAAGGACAGAGGTTTATATTTTGACTGTCATCTTCCTAGGAGAAGAATACTTCATATGATTGTTTGCTCTGTTCTGGATTCAGTGAGAAATTACATATAATCACTTGGACAAGTTGAAAACAAAATAAACTGGCATATTAGAAAGAAACAAAAATATTCAATGAGAATATGTGTGTCTTTTTTAACTTTCTTTTTTTCTTTATTGTTATTATTATTATTATTATTACAATGTATTCACTTTATATCCTGGCTGTAGCCCCCTGCCTCATCTCCTCTTGGCCATACCTGCCCTCTTCCCTATGTCCCTCCCCTAGTCCACTGATAGGGGAGACCCTCTTCTCCTACTATCTGACTTTAGCCTATCAGGTCTCATCAGCACGATCTGGATTCTCTTTCTCTGTGGCCTAGTAAGGGCACCTCTGCAGGGGGAGGTGGTTAAAAATCAGGCAAGAGAGTTCATGCCAGTGACTGCTTCTATTCCCCTTACTAGGGAACCCACATGGAGGCTGAGCTGCCATGGGCTATATCTGAGCAGCAGGTCTAGGCCCTCTTCATGCATGGTTCTTGATTGATTCATCAGTCATTCCAAGGTCCCCTTAGCCCCAAATATTTTGGTTCTGTTGTTCTCCTTGTGGAGCTCCTGCCCTCTCCAGGTCTTACTATCTCCACCTTCTTCCATAAGATTCCCCGAACTCAGATAACTAGGAATAGCGCTTCCTCAAGATCCAGCTATACCATATATATATATCTATATATCTATATCTATATCTATATATATATATGGTATATATATATATATATATACCATATATATATATATACCATACCTATATATACTCCTAGGTATATATCCAAAAGATACTCAAGTATACAACAAGGACATTTGCTCAACCATGTTTGTAGCAGCTTTATTTGTAATAGCCAGAAGCTGGAAACAGCCCAGATGTCCCTCAGTTTAGGAATGGATACAGAAATTGTGGTACATCTACACAATGGAATATTACTCAGCAATTAAAAACAAGGAAATCATGAAATTTGCAGGTAAATGGTGGGATCTAGAAAAGATCATCCCGAGTGAGGTATCCCAGAAGCAGAAAGGCACACAGGGTATATACTCACTCATAAATGGATATTAGACGTATAATATAGGATAAACATACTAAAATCTGTACATCTAAGGAAGCTAATCAAGAAAGAGGACTCTGGATAAGATGCTCAATCCCCATTCAGAAAGGCAAAGAGGATGGGTATCGGAGGAGGGAGAAAACAGGGAACAGGACAGGAGCTTACCATGAAGGGCCTTTGGAAGGCTCTACCCTGCAGGGTATCGAGGCACATGCTGAGACTCATAGACAAACTTTGGGCAGAGTGCAGGGAATCTTATGAAAGAAGTGGGAGATAGTAAGACCTGGAGAGGACAGGAGCTCCACAAGGAGAGCAACAGATCCAAAAAGTTTGGGCACCAGGGTCTTTTCTGAGACTGATACTCCAGCCAAGGACCACTCATGGAGATGGCCTGGAACCCCTGCACAGAGGTAGCCCATGGCATTTCAGTGTCCAAGTGGGTTCCATAGTAATGGGGACAGGGACTGTCTCTGACAGGAACTGATTGGCTTGCTCTTTAATCACCTCTTCCTGAAGGAGGAGCAGCCTACAAGGCTACAGAAGAGGGCAATGCAGCCAGTCCTGATGAGTTCTGATAGACTAGGATCAGAGGGAAGGGGAGGAGGCCCTTCCTTCTCAGTGGACTTGGGGAGGGACATGGGTGGGAAAAGGGAGAGTCTGATTGGGAGAGGAGGAGGGAGGGAGCTACAGGGGTGAAACAAAGTGAATAAACTCTAATTAATAAAAATAAAAATAAATTAAAAAAGAAAAAATGTAACATAAAAAAATCTTAGAATGGGTTTCTAAGGAAACAAACACCAATAACTAATCATAGATTATTAATATCTGAATTTCTAGTGCATGTACACCTTTTCTAAATTCTTGAAATGTTTGAACGTATTTAATATTCAATTAACAGCTTATATTCAGTATGCCCACTTCACAAAAGACAAAGTAATGTTTGTTGTGAAATGGATGGTTTTTTGCCAAAAACCCCACTATTCTCTCTCTCAAGTCAAGAGATGTTCCTGGGAAGCATGTGCATGGTTTGCAGTGGGTTCTTGTCCGGACCTGCTTGTAGTTCCCTGCAACACCGTGACCGAGTCCTATACATCAGGAGAGCGAGGAATGAGCCTCTCTTCCAGGCTTGCCCCATATAGATTTTTCATGATATGTGCTTTTTCTACCTTTTTCCCCCTTGGGTTTGTTTGATTGGAGAAGACCCTGGAGGACTGTAGAACCCCTAGGAAGGAGGTTCTGAGTAATTGGGTGTGGAAGTTTCTCTGCCAGTGCATACTAAAAGCACATATTCTGGTTATTAAAAGAATAAAATTAAAATTAAATTCTTTATGTGAAACAGACAGGTGGTTTCTTTTTTATTTTATTTTCTTCCTTTTTTATGATTTACAGTCTTGAACTTCATTTCGATGTAGTAATGGTATCTAACAAGGTGTAAATGTCTTTATAGTCAACACTCTTATAGCTCTGCACAGAGATAGTTTTTTTATTAATTACAACCACTTTTATTTTGAGGATCAGAAAACCAGGTAAAGCAGGTTAAGCAATAAGGGGGATTTATTACAATTTCTAGAATGTCTCATAGACTGGGAATACGAGCAGTCCCCCCAGTCACAGCTGGAAATAGGGAATTAAATTACACATTTCTGTGTTTATTTATTTATTTTTGGAATCTATTTTAAGCTGTTTCTTTTTACTCTGTACATAATATCTTCTCTGTGTTTTATTTGAAATTCATTCTTTTAAATGAAAACACAATAGTTTCACTTTTCAAAGGTAGGCCATTAGAATACAAATCTGAAAATTCTATTAATGCCTGCACTGGTAGCACTTTAGCCCATTGCGGAGTTCTGGGCTGACTACTCTGCAAACCCTTATTCTCAGCACTTTGATGAGTCATGAGTCTCTGATTTCATTATTGCCTGCTGCCAGAAGAGGCTGTTCTGACCAAGAATAAGAGCCGTACCAAGTCTATGGGTATAAACATAAATACTTATAAGGCAGCTTAACTTCATGACCACAAAACAGCACATCAGTATTAGGTTCTTCCACCACACCTGTGGCCTCCCTAGCCTTAGGCTTTTGATCAAGTTTACAGTGCCAAGCATGTAGTCAAACCTTTCATAAACACATACATACATAAATACGCACCCCCCCCCATACATGTGTGTGTTCAGGATCCTCTAATTTGCATTTTTCTATAACCCACTTATCAAGCTTCAAGTCTTGATTTTTCCCCTCTAATTGCAGATAAGCATTGGATACTTTCATTTATTCTTTTTTAAAAATTACAGTTTATTCACTTTGTATCCCAGCTGTAGCCCCCTCCCTCATTTCCTCCCTATCCCACCCTCCCTCCCTCATCTCTTCCCATTCCCCTCTCCCAGTCCACTGATAGTGGAGGTCCTCCTTCCCTTTCATCTGACCCTAGCCTATCAGGTCTCATCAGGAATGGCTGCATTGTCTTCCTCTGTGGCCTGGGAAGGCTGTTCCCCCATCAGGGGGAGGTGATCAAAGAGCCAGTCACTGAGTTCATGTCAGAGACAGTCTCTGTTCCCATTACTAGGGAAACCACTTGGATACTGAGATTTATTCTTAAAGCACATCTTTTTTTCCATTTTTAGTGCTTTCCTTATTTTGTCACTTATGCCTGTTATATTTTAGAATTTCAAATATATTCTACATACTATTACCTACCTTAATCAACAGGCTTTCTTTGTCACTTGTCATTGGAAGATGGCCTCTTGAAATCTCTACAGTTAATAAAATACTATTTTTCCATGTGTTCAGTTTGGCAGCACACATCGTAAAACTGGACCAATGCAGAGAGACTAAGCCCCTCTATAAGGATAACATCCAAATCTGCAAATCTCTGAAGTCTTTTTTTTTTTGGTGGGACGTAGGAAAAAAAAAAGATGTACTAGAAAAGACTGCTAGGAATGAGGAAGGAAATGCCAGGAGGGGAAAAGGAGGATGAGAGGAGAGCAACAGAAGATGAATATGGTCAAAGTGCATCATGAGCATGTGTGAAAGTGTTATATATTATTTTGTTCTGTTAATATAAACTAACAGAAATCTCATTGACATGGAGTGGGGGAGGAAGTAGTGTGGTTCTACCATTATATAAAATGCTAATCTGAACGACGTGTGAGGTAGACTGGTGACATATTCAGTGGTAGAGGATATGCTTAACATGTGTGAGGCCTCAGGTTTAATCCATGTTTAATTCCCAACATAGAAAAGATCATTGTGGCAAAGATATATTTACATGTGAATGAGTGTGATAAACATTTCTGTATTTATTTAGGTTGGTATTCAAGATCCTCTAATCCATAGTTTGCTACAAACCACTTACCAAGCTTCTGATTTCCCCCTCTAATTGCAAAATAAGCCTTAGATACTTTAATTCCTTCTTAAAGTACATCTTGACTTTTTCCATTTCAGTGCCTTCTTTATTTTGTTAGCAATATTTGTTGTATTTTTATATTTCGAAATGTCATTAATCTTTCAGGACTTCCACGTTTAACTGGCTTCTTGCAAACTTACTGAAATAATCTCAACTTATCATGAAGTCAGACACAGTTTGTAGTCTGCCTTCTAAAATGGTCCTTGAGGTGCTTGTGCTTACCTATTCATAGTTGAAATTTATAACTGACCTTATTCAGAGACTTTTCTGCCTTAAAAAAATATTAGATTATTACTTGGAATTGACTAGCATAAACTTTTTGCCACCTAATGGAAAATAAACAGTTTTTCAAATTTTCTATAATCACTTGAATAAAGTATTAGTCACAAGTAAGACTTTTGTAGGATATTTGTAAAGACAACAGTTTTAGGACTTTGGATATAAGAATAATGTTGCCATAGAGCCCTCTTTCATTTTTCTTCTGCTCCTTTGTCCCCTTTCCAAGTGCATAACTGCAACACAGTCCAATCTTTGCACAACTTTCCTTGAGTGAGGGTCTCTGAAGGTTTGGGATGGACTAACATCACTCATGGCCATCGGTAGACTTTTATCTTTGCATTCTGCAACAGCAGCAAGTGTGTGTGTGTGTGTGTGTGTGTGTGTGTGTGTGTGTGTGTGTAATTTGAGTTGGTAAGTGACTCAGTATTAGATATCACATTTCCTTATCACATTTAGGCCACATACAACAGGAACAAGTAGGGAATCATAGAATATATACCAAATTTCCATCTCTGTTACATTTGTAAGGTATTTAAGAAAATTTCAGTGTGGTCCCCTGGTTTTACACTTAAAACATTCGATCCTCTGTTGGGTAAATAGAATTTAATATGTTATAATAATTACACCAGTAGCTTGTGTGTGGAAAATATTAAGGGAAAACATTGTAAATAAGTTCATTAGTCCTGTTCTGGCTTCCCTAGACTGCTATAGCTGATGTGTTCACCATTAACTACTGGGCATGGCTTGAACTTTAATGTATTGTTTGAATTTCACAATTATGAAAACAACCAGTTATTCATCTTGTTAATTTTAGAAAATTGGTTGAAATTACAAACTTCATCCTTATCCTATTTAAGATTAGGGTTCTCATCTTCAGCAAAGTGGCTGGATACAAAATTAACTCAAAAAAAAGAAGCCTTCCAAAGACAAAAGGGCCAAGAAAGAAAACAGGGAAACAACACCCTTCACAATAGCCACTAATAACATAAAATACCTTAGGGTGACTCTAACCAAGCAGGTGAAAGACCTGTTTGAAAAAAAACTTCAAGTCTCCGAAGAAAGAAATCGAAGAAGACATCAGAAGATGGAAAGATCTCCCATGCTCATGGATTAGTAAGATTAACATAGTGAAAATCTCCATCCTGCCAAAAGCAATCTACAGATTCAATGCAATTCCCATCAAAATACCAACACAGTTCTATACAGACCATGAAAGAAAAAATCTCAACTTCGTATGGAGAAACAAAAAACCCAAAATTTCCAAAACAATCCTGTACAACAACAGATCCTCTGGAGGTATCTCCATCCCTGATCTCAAGTTGTACTACAGAGCAATAATAATAAAAACTGCCTTGTACTGGCATAGAAACAGAAAGGTGAATCAATGGAACTGAATAGAAGACCCAGAAATAAACCCACAAACCTCTGAATACTTGATTTTTGACAAAGAAGCCAAAACCATTCAATGGAAAAAAGACAGCATCTTCAAAAATTGGTGCTGGTCCAACCGGATGTCTACATGCAGAAAAATGAAAATAGCTGTACTTGTCACCCTGCACAAAACTAAAGTCCAAGTGGATCAAAGACCTCAACATAAAACCAGACACGTTAAATTGGTTAGAAGAAAAAGTGGGTAAGACCCTAAAACTCATTGGCACAGGAGATTACTTCCTGAACAGAACACCAACAACACAGGCTCTAAGATCAACAATAAATAAATGGGACCTCATGAAACTGAAAAGCTTCTGTAAAGCAAAAGACACTGTCGTTAGAATAAAACGACAGCCTACAGATTGGGAAAAGATCTTCACCAACCCAACATCGGACAGAGGGATGATATCTGGAATATATAAAGAACTAAAGAAGTTAAAAGGCAATAATTCAAGTAACCCAATTAAAAAAAATGGGGTATGGAGCTAAACAGAGAATTCTCTGTAGAAGAATATAGAATGGCAGAGAAACACATAAGGAGATGTTCAACATCCCTAGCCATCAGAGAGATGCAAATCAAAATGACCCTGAGATTTCATCTTACACCCATCAAAAACTCAAGAGATAACACATGCTGGAGAGGCTGTGGAGAAAGGGGAACCCTTCTCCATTGCTGGTGGGAATGTCAACTGGTATAACCACTCTGGAAATCAATCTGGTGCTTTCTCAAACAATTAGGAATAGTGCTACCTCAAGATCCAGCTATACCACTCCTAGGCATATATCCAAAAGATGTTCAAATACACAAGGACATTTGCTTAACCATGTTTGTAGCAGCTTTATTCATAATAGCCAGAATCAGACGTCTATCAACGGAGGAATGGATACAGAAATTGTGGTACTTTTACACAATGGAATACTACTCAGCAATAAAAAAACAAATCATGAATTTTGCAGGCAAATGGTGGGATCTAGAAAAAATAATCATGAGTGAGGTATCCCAAAAGTAGAAAGACACACATGGTATATCCTCACTTATATAGACCTATAAGATAGGATACACATACTAAAATCTGTACACCTAAAGAAGATAAACAAGAAAGAGAACCAAGGGTAAGATGATAAAGTTTCATCTAGAAAGACAAAGGGGATGGACATTGGAAATAGGAGAAAACAAGTAACAGGACAGTAGCCTACCATAGAAGGCACCTGAAAGACTCTACCTAACAGTGTATCAAAGCAGATGCTGAGACCCATAACCAAACCTTCGGCAGAATGTAGGAAAACATATGAAGGAAAGAGGAATTAGTATATCCTAGAGGGGACAGGGAGCCCCACAATGTCCAAATATATGTGAGCACAGGGGTCTTCTATGAGACTGTTTATCTAACCAAAGACCATGTATGGATATAACCTACAACCCCTGCTCAGACATAGCAAGTTGGTTCCCTAGTAAGGGGGACAGGAATTGTTTCTGACATGAACTCATGAGCTTCTCCCGCCCCCCTGAGGGAGGAGCAGCCTTGCTAGGCCACAGATAAGGACATTGCAACCATCCTGAAGATACCTGATAAGGTAGGGCCAGATGGAAGGAGAAGAGGACACTCCCTCTCAGTGGACTCAGAAGGGAACAGGGAGGAGATGAGGAAAGGAGTGGAGGATTGAGAGGGAAAGGAGAGGGCTACAGCTGGGATACAGGTGAATGTATAAAATTATTTAAAAATAAAAAAATTTTAAAAAAGATTAGTGTTCTCTTATAACTGAACTAACTTCTGTAAGAATGGGGCTTTGAGAATGTTTTTTTTGAAGCTATCTTACATTTTCTGTAATTTTATGTTCTTGACATTTTACTCCTATTTTTAAGCAATAGTGTTTATTGAATAGAGGCAAAAAAAATCAATTTAAAGTATTGCATACAGAATTTTATCTTTTATTAAAGTAAATTTTAATAGATAATATGTCATAATAATTTATTACCCATGACAACCTAGTAAAAATTGAAATTCATATCTTATTAGTCAACTAATAGGATATAAGAGAGACATAGTCACTAGGAGTGATAAGGAGTAAGACATTTGTTGTTTGGCTTCAATTTATACATTTGTGGAATGGATTAAAGAGTTCTATCCATTTGTTTTTTTCTATCCTAGATTGTGGGCCTGAAGTCAACAGGGCATACAGAGAAACAGGAGAATTTAGAGGATGGCTAGCACAAATTAAATCATATTTTTTGGAATGAGCAAAAGAAACTTATTCTACATACTACCATTTTGTTTTCAGACTCCATTTAACCGTAGGGGGAAACTAAATTCAAGGTACTAGGCCCCTGGGAAGCTGGGGACATCCCAATAGTGGCACAGCTTCTTTAATACAGAAATAATTGTCTGAGTCCAGACATCTCCAGGAAAACTTCTAAGGAAACAGTTGTCTGAGTCTAACTACCTCAAGGACAACTTTACCATTCTGCGAGCAGGGTCAAACAAGTTCACGTTCCCAAGGCCAGGATCACACTCCTAATCGTGACTCATGAGACACTCCCTAGCTCAACCCCTTGTGTCAAAATATGATGTGGGGTCCCTAGTAAGGAAAGAAGGGGCTTTCTCTTACATGAACTCAGTGGGAGATTCTCTGATTACCTCCCCCTGGGGGGAGCAGCCTTGCCAGGCCACAAAGGAAGACTGAAACCAGTCCTATGAAACCTGATAGGCTGGGGTCAGATGGAAGGGGAGGAGGACCTACCCTATCAGTGGACTAGGGGAGGAGCACAGGGAGAGAAGAGGAAGGGAGAGTGGGATTGGGAGGAAAGGAGGGAGAGGGCCAAAGCTGGGATACAAATTAAATAAATTGTAATATGATAATAATAAAAAAGAAAAAAGAAGCATATAAAAAGTCCCACAAAATATGGTTGGACAATGCTACAGCCCCCACCCTCTCTGCTGCCTTGTGCTCCCATCCTTTAAATAGGTTGTACAATCTCCCTTGGAGGACACGGTTCAGATTCTGAACTGACTGCCTCCCTGAGCTCAGAAAATAAAGCTTTCAGTTTAAGCTTCTGGATTTGAAATGAGTTTTCTCAGCTTCTGCCCACAACCCAACAATATGAAGATGAGTTGGAGTGCAGGCAGGTCTCTTGCTACCTCCAGGCTATCATCAGCCAACCTTGTGACTCAAGGGGAAGCTGGCATGAGCACCCTCATGTGCTTCTACAGAAGCTGTGCCTGTTGGCCCCACATTCAGAGAAGTCACAGGAGGACCCAGTGGGAGTGAAAGTTCCACATGTGGCTAATGCTTCATTTCAGCGAGCCAGCCTAATAGAAACAACATGCCTAGGTTGTAATGGTGCTTGATCGCTTGAGCTGACCTCCCCAGTGTAAAAGGTTATGGGTGTCGCTTGATTTTCATATTTCAAATGTCTCCTAGAGTATTTCTTTTTGGCTCATAAGGATTTGCAAATGGAAAGAGAAGATTCTTGAGTCTTGGTTTCAAAGTAGTTGAGCCAACACATTGCAAATAATATTATACATAGTTTAAACAACAACAACAACAAAACCCAGCAGTTTCTCTTTCTTCCCTGGAAGAAAGACTGAAAGAGCTTTTTTTTTTTTTTCTTTTCCCAATATTGTTTTCATCAGATTCTCATCACAGCTTCAGTGCTTACACCAGATAATATCTCAGGAAGTCTGGTCCAGGTCACCCTTCCTCCAGACACACTGGATATGATCTTAATTGCTGAGGATAGTAAGAGTAGATAATAAGATAATAAGGGAAGCATCAGGCATCTGATGTGGTAATCGTCAGTCTGGGGCCTGGAAGCTTTAAGAAAGATATTGAGTAATAGGACTTGGAGGCTTACATTAATTTTTTTTATCCACGGTGAACTGACAAGTATATTTATTAAGATAATAAAGAGTTCATGTTCAAATGTAAACCCACCTGAGAAGACTGGAAGATGAAGTTGTCGCTGTAGCTTGATCATGCATCAGGGTTGCATATAAACCATTTGTGGAAAGTTCAATGATATATATAAAACACGTAGCTGATAAACAAAGAGAACCTTGTGTGGAGTGTAAAAAAGCTATAATTCCTACAAATTGCCCAAGGCTCTGAAAGCAATTTACTGAGAAACCTTTTACAGTAGGCCACTTTGGAGCCATTGATAATTAACTAAACAAAGAATTCAAATTATACTCAACTGATTTCACCAAATTTCCCTAGGGACTTGTAATACTTGACATTCTATATCACAACACTGTTGAATCAGAGCCTTTAGCTCCACCATGTTAGGCAAACAGTATATGATTCATATCTTGTGTATAGCCTAAAGTTTAATATTTCAAGTGGTAGGAAATCAGCAAAGAATCTCTTATAAGTAATAAATGCAGTTGAGCCTTTGTTGTGACTACATAGAACCAAAACAAGTTCTACCAAATGCAGGAATGTCCACACAAAATCACTGAGTGAAAAAGCCCCAGCGTTTTCTTATAGTAAAAAATATAGTTTCATAACCTAAAATTTTGTAGGTTTATGCATGGTGCCACTAGAAACCAAAGTAATAGTTCAGTTACTTATTCACAATGAATCTGAGGTTAGTAACCAGTATCTCTGCCTTGTTAGGATGCTGGTTTTTCTCTGTCCTGAGAAACGTGTGGAGTTTATCTGTTTGCAGTGTGTGGCTCATGAGGCTCTTCTGCTACTGTACACTGGTTTGACACGTGGGCCAATTTTCCTTTTTCCACATTAGGTTTCTCAGAGAGTCACTGTACATGAGTGGCAAAATGCAATATAAATAGCAAAATACTATGAAAAGAATGGTTAATTTCTGATTTGTTCCTGGGGTTGCTAGTGCTTCAAGGGCTACCAAAGGAGAAACTCATATCAAAGTATTTAGAATGTGTTATAGAATGTTATATAAAGTAATATATAACATTATATAAAATAATAGAATGTGTTATATTTGTGATACGCTTTCACTTTGTGCCATAGACTTTGTTTCCTAATGTTTACTGAAGACACACATAATTTTTATTTTTAATATGTATTTTATTATAGTTTTAAAAATTGTTATAGACAGTCTGGAAACACAAGCAGTATCAGTCTTTTTTGTCTTTCTGTCTTATTATTTGAATTATTTTACTTGTGTTAGCTTAATTTTTAGATTTGAGTCCTTTTCCTTTTTACAGAATTCCTCTGAAAAGCTACATTTGGAGCTGGTGACATTGTAAATGTGCTTGCTACAGTTTTATTTGTAGAAACCAAGTAAAGATGGAAGGAAAAGTCTGACTCCTGGAAATTGCATTCAGCCTAATATGCATGCTGTGGCACACCCCCCATTAATATTTAAAAAAAACCTGGTATTTTGATATGTGATTGCTTTGGGGGTATATAAAAACTTTTTTTAAATCTAGCCATCTATTCTCTTGTCTGTCAGACTTCTGCCAGTTCTACTTGTATCTGGATGGGACCATTGTGTTTTATTCCACCATTATTGCCCAGATAATCTCAAACCTTAAATTGCTGCAGTATGATATTTCTTTTTTTTCTTTGTGATCTGGAGTGAAGAATATTGCTAGAAAAACCAAGTATCCTATATGCATGCATACTTTTGTAAATGTCCTGTTTGGCCTTCTCTGGAATCATGTAACCACAGGTAAAATGGGCATTACTGCCAAAATCATTGTGTATGCGAAGTATGTGCCCTCTGCCTACAGGTTGTACTCTTTCCCTGCACTCTATAGACTCTAACCTTTGCTTCTTAATTCCATTTCTGTTTCTCCGATATCTATATTTACAATTTCTGCTCATTCTAACCCAGCTAATCTTCAGGAGTTAGCGTGTTCAAATAGAGTATATGATATTTTGAATACCCTGGCTTTTAACTTTCACCATAGATGCCTCTGAAAGGTGGTGTTTCCAGGTTCCATCCTTTTGAGTGAATCCAGAATTGCAGAGTAATTTCTATGCTAGTTGCCCCACAATTCTTTTTGGCAAACCTAATTAATTTTCTTTTTCACAATGCAGATACTAAAAACACTGCTACCTTTTCAAGTTCACTGTAGTCATTCTCTTGTAATCAGTGACTTAATTACTGGAAATTAAAATTATTTTAACTTTTAATTTTTGGATAAAAGCTAGTTACTGAAGAAAGACATTTAATTACTAGAGAAAAAGCTATGACTATGTGCATTGTCCATTGGTATTATTTCATACCCATCCTGTTTATTTTCTATAAATCCCAGAAGAAAGAGTTTCTCTAGCCTGTGTGATGGAAACCTCCTCTTTTCTCTGTCCTCTTTCTGAAGTTTTATCTTTAGCCTAAACTCATATGGAAGTCTTTCCTATTGCTTGTAACATACAAATCTGCCACTTTTGCCCTATTTTCTTCTTTAACGTGACTTCATGTATTGAGTAACCTCTTTAAGATGGGGTGATTTTACTTGTATCACTTTTTTGTTCATTTGCCCATGGTGTTCAGCTGAAGCAATATTCATTGTTTTTTTTTTTTTTATTGTAAGTGAATTCCACTTCATAACTCCTTCAGCTTCTTTATCCCTTTCATCAGAATCACTCTCCAATTCCAGTTTTGTTACTAATCTGCTTACAATCTTTTACTGGCTCTCCACTGCTCTTTAGCTTCCAAACTCCTTCTCTGGCATGGCCTACAAGGCTCTGGATGCTCTGGGCCTGCCATCTACTTTAGCTCCCTTTCTGAGCACTTGAAAACTGTAATTCTGCACTCTCACTGGAAAGAGCCACTTTCACAAGTGTTTTATTTTTCTTGCTCTTAAAATCAAATATGTTTTTTTTTTCCCACCAAGAAAATTCAGTTCTATTCTCTTTAACTTTTAAATGTGCTGAGCTTAACTTATATATGTAACTGCTCTCTGGAAGCCTTATTGTCTTTTTCTTTTATCATCAGTGCCCCAACTACATATGTTTCAGCTGTTTCTCTATATTATTTACTCTTCTATTGCCTGTTTAGTAGTCTGTATGTCTCCTATATACCAACCATAGGTAGGCAGGTATCTTAGTACCTCAAAAACTCTTACTTTTAGCCAGACAATAAAATGTGATGATCATGCAGATTAAATTGCTAAATGAGACTGTAACTCTCAAAAAATTCTATAGATCAATGAATCTCAAATGACACTTCCAACAGGGTCACCTAACACCATTGGAAACACAAATATTGATATTATGATTTATAACAGTAGCAAAATTACAGTTATGAGATAGCAGTGAAATAGTTTTATGGTTGAGGATCACCACAAAACAAGGGACTGTATTAAAAGAGCACAGCATTAGGAAGGTCAAGAACCACTGCTATAAATAGTTTCAAAGTTATAAGTGAAGGGGTTTTTTTCTTGGGATTTTTGAGTCACTGTCTTGCTATGTAATCCTCTATAGCCTCATATTCATGACAGTGCTCCTGTCTGAACCCCCTGAGAGATGAAGCTACAGGCATGCTGTACCATATTAGACAAAAGCAAAGAAACCTAAAGTAGAAGGCTGTTAAAAAAAAAAAAGAAAAAAAAAAGAAGGGTGTTTCTTTCAAACTAGGCAGTTAAACAAGAAACTTCATAAAATAGTACTATCCTGTCAAATTTTCTTATAGCTATTTGTTCATAATTTCTCTTTATGCTGGGGCTTTATAGTAGAATCTATGTCATCGTGGCACTCATTGTTTGTTTATTTTCCTTATAAGGTAATCACAGCCAAATGTTCCCTTCCTAAATCCCTCCAACTGTCATCATCTGCTTCCTAACCCTTCTACTTAGCTTGTTGATAGGATTGCTTGGTTGATACCACACACTGTTTGTAACAGTTTAATACATTATATATCATATAAAACAATAAATATATTAACAAAGTTTCTTATTTACGTCTATCCCAAAGGGGATGTGGGAATTATGTCCTGTGTTCGAAGTTTAGTTCAGAAATTTTAGAAAAATAATGTCTTTACATCACTTTACAGAGGCAGTTGCTCATTTAGCCAGCGTGGTAGTTTCAAGGGAACAGATAAAAGCAGAAAAAATGGAATTTTAATGAATTACTTTCTTTACCTGTCTCATTTTTGTTCTTCAAGTAGCCTAATTTTCTTCAAATTTTACTTTATTTGGTGACCAGTAACAAGTGTTCTGAGGTAAACTTACCTTTTCAGTAAAGAAACATATTTGTGCTGGCACTTTCTCAGACAATTAGGAATAGTGCTCCCTCAAGATCCAGCTATATCACTCCTAGGCATATATCTAAAAGATGCTCAAGTACACAACAAGGACATTTGCTCAGCCATGTTCATAGTTCAACCATGTTCGTAGCTGCTTTATTCGTAATAGCCAGAACCTGGAAACAACCTAGATGTTCCTCAGTTGAGGAATGGATACAGAAATTGTTGTACTTTTACACAATAGAATACTACTCAGCAATTAAAAACAAGGAAATCATGAAATTTGCAGGCAAATGGTGGGGCCTAGAAAAGATCATTCTGAGTGAGGTATCCCAAAAGCAGAAAGACACACATGGTATATACTCACTTATATAGACATGTAAGATAGGATAAACATACTGAAATCTATACACCTAAAGAAGATAAACAAGAAAGAGGATCGGGGTAAGATGATCAATTCTCACTTAGAAAGACAAATGGGATGGATATTGGATGTAGGAGAAAACAATAAGACAGAAGCCTACCAGAGAGGGCCTCTGAAAGACTCTTCTTAGCAGTGTATCAAAGCAGATACTAAGACTCATAACCAAACCTTCAGCAGAGTGCAGGGAATCATAAGAAAGAAGGGAGAGTTAATATGACCTGGAGAGGACAGGAGCTCCACAAGGACAAATATATCTGGGCACTGGGGTCTTTTATGAGACTGTTTCTCCAGTCAAGGACCATGTATGGTTATAACCTAGAACCTCTGCTTGGATGTAGCCCATGATAGTTCAGTATCCAAGTGGGTACCCTAGTAAGGGGAACAGAGAATGACATGAACTCAATAGCAGGCTCCTTGACCTCCCCACCCGCCGTGGGAGGAGCAGCCCTGCTAGGCCACAAAGTAGGACTTTGCAACCAGTCCTGAAGATACTTGATAAACCAGGGTCAGATGAAAGGGGAGGAGGTCCTCCCCTATCAGTGGACTTGGAAAGGGGCAGGGAGGAGATGAGGGAGGGAGGGTGGGATTGGGAGGAAATGAGGGAGCGGGCTACAGCTGGGATACAAAGTTAATAAACTAATATTAAAAAAAAGAAAAAAGTGTATTTGTGGCTTTTGTATATCCTTTCTTCTTTCCTTACTCTTCTTATAAAGTATGTTTCTAGTTAATTAAATAAAATTATTGTAACAAATGTAAATAACCAAGAAATAATTTGTAGAAAAATAAAATCAGTATCAACTATTGTTATGTTTTCAATATAGCCACTCTAATAGTATTTGGTGACAAAAAATATAGACTCATATATACATCCAGGGGTACTTTATTGCTGGATGTTCTCTCTAGGCTAAGTCCCTCTTCTCTCCTATGTGACCATCATGCATATTATGGTTTACCTGTGATGTATGTGAAGATAGATGCAATTTTTTTCCATATTAGAAACTGAGGAGATTAACAATAACTGTATATGTTTTTAATACATGGAGAAAGCACCTTCAGGTCAAAGGTGGTTACTTATCATCATTTTCTTTCCTACATATATGCATTTGTATGTGGTCATGTTCCAGAAAAGCATGTGAGGTTGAAATTCCACAGAAGGGCCGCAGATTTCCTGACCTCTTGTTTAACATTCTTTTCATGGTACTCTTTTGCTTTATAAACAGGGCATTACCAATTAGAACTAGATTCTGTATTCAATTTGACTTAGTACCTATAGCCTTGGGCGACATATGATTGAACAATAGTCTTTGTAAATAGGTATTGGGTTAGGGTGGGAAGGGAACTTTGCATTAATCACATCTCAAACATTTGTTTATGGCCACTCTAGTTGATTTTTGGCTCTTCTTATTCTTAACAAAATCCAGGTCATTACTAGGATGTGAATTGTAACCAGCACTGTTGATCTCATGCCAAAAGTTGTACTAGCTAATGACTTTTTGGTGCCACCATGAATTAGTTTCAGTAACCAGTCATGGCCAAGATTCATATTGCCTTCAGGAAAATAAGTGAGGTGTTGAAATGGAAAGAGGCAAAGGGGGATACGGAATGCAAGGAGGGGGAACAGTGAGGACATTTATATTATATTATATTAATTATATGTGATCACTGTGTAACAAAGCAGAATAAGTCATCAGGAACTTGTAAGCAACAAATTATAAGAATACTAAACTGAAAGCTATAAAATACATGCAGAAGACCTTTTGCAGACACATGTAGGTCCTGTGCATGGGGGTTTAGCCTCGATGAGTTTATGTGAGCTTTGTTCAGTTGATTTAGAGGCCCTTGTTTTCCTGGTGTCCTCTATCCCCTTTGGTTTTTACATATTTTTCTGCCTCCTCTTTTAAGGGGATTCCATGAGCTCTAGGGAGTGGGAATGATGGAGACATACTATGTAGAGCTGTGTGTTACAATGTGTTGTGTTACAATGGATGTGTTCTCTCTAGGTTAGGTCCCTCTTCTCTCATATGTGACCATCATTCATATTATGGTTTACCAGTGAAGTGTGTGAAGATAGATACAATGTTTTATTCCATATTAGAAACTGAGGAGATAACAATAGCTGTATATGTTTTTAATACAGGATGTAAGCACTTCTCTCTCTCTGCATAATGTTAGGCTGTAGGTCCCTGTATTTGTTCCCAACTGCTGTAGGAGGAAGATTATCTGATGATGGCTGAATAAGGCACTGAGTATAGAAGACTATCATTAGGAGTTTATCATTTAATTATTTATCATTACTTTTCATTCTCTCTTTCCCTTCCTTCCTTCCTTCCTTCCTTCCTTCCTTCCTTCCTTCCTTCCTTCCTCCCTCCCTCCTCCCTCCCTACCTCCCTTCTCTCTCTCTCTTTCTTTTCTTCACCAGTAGTATTTGGTTTTACCCTAGGTTTATCTAGTCTCTGCTTCTTGGATACCCAAGCAATATGGGAATGGGTGCCATCTCATAAAGTAGGCCTTAAGTCAAATTACACATTCCTTGGTTACTGCTACAAGCTTTGTGCCACCATTGCCCTACATGGTAGCAGTTTAGATCAAGTGACAGCAGGCCACATTGCTTAAGACAACACGTACACAATTGATCTTGGAGAGGCTAAACTGGTACCTACATAGAGCCTTCACTTCTAAATTCTAGTGTCTTTGGTAAAGGAAGACATTCTGCAGGATACCAAAAGAGAAACATAAACATCAACCCAGCCTTTAGGTAGTTTAAAACCTTTGAGTAGTTTAAGATTCTGATTTCTCTTCATTTTGTGTTACTATCCTCTCTTTACACAATTAGGTTTCATGATCAGCAAACTGTTTTTAAAGCAGGGGTCACATGTCAGATATCCTGCATATAAGATATTTACATTATAATTCATAACAGTAACAAAATTACAGTTATGTATTAGCACCAAAATAATTTTATGGTTGGGGTCACCATAACATGAGGAGCTGTATGAAAGGGTCACAGCATTAGCAAAGTTGAGAACCACTGTTTTAAAGGAGCCAAATATCAGAATATGAGAACACACAATATGTATTTCAGTAGCAAGAAGTCACAGTGCTTCTCCATTGCAAGAAATCTTAGTGCCACGCCATTGTAACAATTCACAGTGTCAGCCCATCCCAGCCTTCACCTCTATAGATGAGTGTTCATGGTAGTGGGAAGTACTCTGCACACTTCCTAGGAGAAAGTTAACACCAACCCAACTACAAACCCATCTACAAGAATGACGTGCCTGTAAGATGACCTGGTGTAATTGTGGCACAAAACTTGTATCAGCAGTATCTCATTTGAATTAAGGCTGACTCAATAAGATGAAACCCATACCCAAAGCTGCTTGGGTAGCTAAGAACTTGAGACTAGATAGGTAAGGGACCTAGGAGAAAACCCAGAAACTACTGCTCTACTAAAAGGACATAGTGAAAAATTGACTCCTAATGATATTCTGCTATACTTATAGATCTGTGCCTTGCTCAGTCATCATCATAGAAGCTTCCTCCTAAAGCAGATGGGAACAAATACAGAGATCTATGGCTAGAAAATACCCAGAAAGTGAGAGACCTTGGCACACTCAGCCCTAAAAGGGGTGTCTTCATCAAATTCTTTCCCTCAGGCTTCAGTGAAGTTTATGGAAGAGGAAACACTTTAAGAGCCCGAAAGGATGGAGCTCACCAAGGAATCAAAGCCTTCTCGATGCAGCAGGGCTGGCACTCATACGAACTCATAGAGATTGTAGCAACAAGCACAGGATCTGCACTGGTTTGTACCAAGTCAGATCCTAGAGCTGAAAGGAGATATGGACACAAGCCTCCGTCTCTAACCCAGAAGCTATTGCCAATTGATAAGCATGCACAGATGAAAGTTTCATTTTCTTCAAGGGAAAGAGTGGCACTGCAGAAACAAAACCCTCTTAAATGTGGTCCTCATGCTCAGCAGTAGATGGCCGACACAATCCTTGACTCGTGTTCGGTCGTTTTGCCATATTCTAATTTGTTTGTTTGTTATTTATCCTATTATTATTCCTTAGTTCCCTGTTTGTTTTCTAAGGACAGACAGGATCTTTCTGTCCTTAGAATCCAGATATGGATCCAGATGCCAGGGGAGGTAGGGAGAAACTAGGAGGAGATGAGGGAGGAAAACCTGTAATTAGGATATATTGTATGAAAAAATAAATATTTTCAGTAAAATAAAGTCAACAAAATAATAACCTGTTATAAGGAAACACAGTGCCCATCTTGTAAGAAATCACAGTGCTAATGGATTGCAAGAGAAATTACTGCATTTTAAGTTTCACATTTTAGAAACAATGTAAAAAACAAGGAAAGAAAATAAGGAAAAACCAAATAGAAAAGTCCTTCAATTTCTAGTTCTCTTTCTCAGGGGGAAACCAGCATCATCTGTCTAACCCTTAGTATCTATAAATTACATATAAACATACTACACTGGACCAAACAAATCTCAATTCTTATACAAAAGAAGGTTTCATAATACAAGGGCATTGCCATGTGTTTAGGAATGTATTTAAGATTACTAGTTTCATTTTAACAGTTTATCATTAATCTGTAACATCATGGTTCAATTCTTAATTGTAATCTTGGTACACATTTATCATCTGTGTCTTTCTATATCTTCCTATTCTCTTGTGATTTAATTGTAAAACAAAACAAAACAAAAAGACACTTCAGTTTTTCCTATTTCTTTTTGTTTCACTGCTACTCATTGGAAAGGTGCTAGCAGCTAAACTAAACAACTAGATACCCAACAGGTCAAAGTAAGAGACTAGTGGATGGCAGTTTTAGAAATGCTATGGAATAGAATCACACATATTATGGATAAGGCATTACCTAGGACTGTTTCTATGAGGAACTTGTTGAATAGGAGATCTTACTCGGAGCTCAGATGACAAGACTTCCGGTTTACTGGACTGGAGTGAGAAATGAAGTGAAACAATAATGGCAATGTTTTAAAAAATAATCTTTGTAAGACTTTGACTTCAACTGAAGCAAATGGGAATTTATTTTGCTTTCATACTGTATATCTTAAAGTGGAAAGGAACAGAAAAAGAGAGAGTTGTCTACCAAGGATCAAATGTTTTCTCCTTCTGTGCTTTGAGACTCTAGCTTATCCAAATTTTCTAATATTTTTTTCTCAATCTCTTGTTAGGCTTTGCTTTTATGAGATGACCAGTCAATGTCATCCTCTGATGACATTTTACACCTTAATAATCAATGAACAACAGAAAATTCCTGTGCTTGGTTCTTAGACTTTGGGGCAGTATTTAATGTGAGGACTTATAATAGCGCCTGCAGTTTTGTTCTCCCGCATTCATACACAATTTACAGTTAAGTAGGCAAGATGGCCACCCAGGGATTCCTGGCACCAGCACAGTGCCACCTGCATGAAGGAAAATATAAGGTTTTATGAGACAAACCACATCAGTTTTAACCAGAAATGTACAGAATGCATAGCTCTAAGTCAAAGAATAGGATTCAAAAGATTAGGGAAAACTAGAGGGCCGTAGACTGTAAGTAAAGCAAATTTCTTACAAGCTTTATTCAAATGTACAAATTTTATATAAAGTGATATATTTTCAAGCTCCCAAAATGCTTCCCCTGAAGCTATGTGTTATAAAAGAAGGAATGACTCAGGAAAAAGAATTCTTTTCCTTCACAAAAACATTAAATTGTATCAGTATTGTGAATCTTTAGCTGGAATGGTTGTTTGGAATAACACTCTTCCGGTTTAATTCTTTTTGCTGTGATAAAGCACTCAGATGAGAGCAGTGGTCAGCCACAAATGAGGTATCTATGGTTTACACTCACCCCAAGGCTCAGCACCATCTCGAAGAGTAGAGAAAACATGGTAAGAACCAGAGATCAGGGAGAACCAGAAGAAAACCGTCTTCTGGATATGATGGGAGCGCTATACCCATTGACTCTCAGTAGCTGGGGTTGCATGCACAAGAGTATGCAAGATGAAGTCAGCCAACAGTCTAGTGTGGCTGGAGAAGGGATTCATTCTCTCTGACTCCCAGAGAAAAACAGAGGTACCATGGATAGGTGGTGCCTTCTTGGGGAGGGAAAGACAGTTTTCTTCAAGGGTGTAGCTCCCTGTAGACCATGGAATTGGGGATGAGAGGTGGGGAATAGGGAATTCTGGAAGAGTGGAAGAAAAATATGATCAAAATACCTTGTATGAAATTCTCAAAGAATTAATAATAAAAATATCTGAGGGAAAGTTTAGCTCAATTCTAGGTTAGGAGCCTATCACCATGGGAAAGTCACAGCAATGGGAGTTAGAGACAGTTTGTTAGACAGACTTGAAAACTGATTTTACGTGAGTTTGCAGAGGACGTGTAATAGAAAAAACTCCTGCAAACACCGGAAATTTTTAATGATAAAACGAATACTGTCTTTCGTATACCACACATCATTCTACTAGGTGCTGCCCTAAAGGTATTTCTAAACTGGGAACACATCTGTCAACTTTTAGAGTTAGGTCTTGCAAGGTGAGTAATAGAGGAATGATTTGTTTGTAAAACTGTATTGATTTTTGGGGGAAGTGTTATATATCAGTGGTCTGGGAAAACTGTTTAGCAAATTGTAAGGCTATGTCATCCTGTCTTTAAAAGTCTCCTCAATAATATATTGAAACTCAGCTTTACTCTTTTTTTTAAGTAATACTAACATAAGAAATCTTAAAAAGACACATCTATAAATGTTTGTATTGAGACAGTTTTGTCTATGAAATTTTGTCTTCAATCTGTAATTTCGCAACCTTATATACTACATTTATGTTATTCCTTTATCTGCAGTATAAGTCTTTAAAGATCAATTTGAGAAGAGTTCCAAGGAGGTTTGAGAATGTTTTCTGTTAAGGTTTTGAGAAATTTAGTACATTTCCATAAATAGTTCCATCATAATTGCTTTTGCTTTGGGATCTTGATTACTTATTTTATAACTGTTCTTCCTGGCATTTTTACTCTTCTCTGAGCATTTTCACTATGCTTTGTATAAATCTTTATCCCTAAATAATTGCTTGATTACATAAAATGTTATCTTTTCCCAATGTGACATGTTTCTCATTGGGTTATTCTTGCAGCTTTTCTAGTTTGTTCCTCAGAAGCAAACGCACAGAATGACTGGGTGCTAATGAGTCCTTGGTATGTTTGACATAGAATACTCCTAAGTTCACTTTTTTTTTTTTGCATATTTAGTCTATGCTGAGACCAGCATAATTTAACCATAGGGAGAGGAGAAAAGGATGAGTACAATATGAATTTATGGAAAATAATCTGTAGTCAAAATCCACAGGGCAAGACAAGCCATAGTAAATTCAGTCTTCTTAAGCCAGGGCAAAAGCAATTGGCATTACAATCTTCTGCCTTGACTTAGCTCAAAGCCCTTCATTTAGGAGTACACACTTGAGATATTCTTTATGAAGACTATTTCTAGAAGTAAATACATACAGAGATACTTAGAATGCTCCTGTACAACCCAAATAGACTTTTCCTTATCTTCTTTCATTAAAGTCCAGACCCTCACCCCTACACCAATCAAGACTCCAGTGTCTGTCTTATGAAAACACTTTAAAACATAAAGTCTTAGAATTATAAGGGAAATAACAACTTAAACAATAAAAAGTTTAACATGTACTCAACATTAAATATATACCAAGTTCCATACCTTTTACACTCTATCTCATTTAATCTTCACAGCAATCTGAATGAAGTGTTATTATCAACTCTTTAAAATGAGGAAAAGAAACTCAAAAGGCTGAGTAATGACTTCAAGTTTACATGGCAAGTAAATAGCAGAGCTAAGGATTCAAACCCAGACCTAAGACTGGCTCATTTCCAAGACTTTGCTCTTAATAAGTACGCTGAGACAACAGCCTTAGGCCTAACACTTTTTAATTACTCATATATCTTAATTATAGAAAGATTAGAGTCTCCTTCCTTGATTTCAAAATAAAATGTAATAATTATAGCTAATGTGTTTTAAGTGTTTTAAGCCCTTTCTGCAGAGCCAATGTTTGTGGTTATTTACAGGCACCATCCAATTTCAATCAAGAAGTTTTTAAGTTATGTATTTTTAAGTTTTATAAAATGTGATAATTGAAAAAAGTGAGTCTTAAAGATACTAAATCACTTGCAAATACAGTAAATTTGTAATTCAAACATAGCTCTGTCTGTTAAGTATGTGAATATATTCATGTTTTTGCACAGCAAGGAATTCCTAAGGGAGTGGGGTGAAATGTAGGTTAGAGAGCAATCCTGAGTAAAGGAAACAAGGATGAGTAAATACATTATCACAAAACACTGGAAAGAATTGAAAATATACTTATAAATTTATTTATCACACATAACAGTTCCTTCTCATGGAACAGGTCTTAAGTCCTATTAAAATTTGGTTTGTAGGGGTGCAGAGACGGTTCAGTGGTTAGGAGCAGTGACTGCTCTTCTGGAAGGTCTAGGTTCGATTCTTAGCAGCCATACTGTGACTCACAGCCATCTGTAACTGTTAACAGGGCTTTCAATGCCCTGTTCTGGATGCTAAGGAACTGCATGCATGTGGTACGCATACTTGCAGGCAAAATACAGACATAAAAAAAAATCATGTTACAATTGTGCCAGTGGGTATATCTTGCTAGGTACATTCTGACTGTAGCTCTTAGGGTTCACAGCTATACATTGATGGTTACCTTTTCCTCAGTAGTGTGCATAGCATTGTCTAGTACTTTGAAAGCTATCCGTTTGGGATGAAACTTCCAGCTGAGTTCCATTTGTCTATGTTTGGTGATTCAAGTATGTGATGTCCTCAGCAAGTGCTATTTTATGAAGAGTAACCTATACCAGGGGCAATTGCCTGTAGTCTATTGAGGGTCTGTGGAAACCCACTGGTTAGCAACTCCAAATGTGGTAACCCATTTCTCCTACTAGGTTGTTTATCTTATTTCATAGTGCATGGTGTCTAGTTGAGGTATTTCTCTTTGTTACTGGCCAACTCCATTTTAATGTTTTATATATATTATAATATTATAATGCAAATATAATATATATTACATTTTAAAATGCTTCTGTAGTAGGTGGTTTTCCATATGACTTTTTTGGAAAGGATACTATCTTTTTGAAATGGGTGCTAAGAAAGTGATAAAATGTCACTTTCATATTCAAGGAAGTGATAGTCCTTCACATCATTATATTATAAAAGTACCAAGTTGGATTTTGCTACTCTCTACAGTCAAGCTATAATAAAATTTACCAGAAGTAGATTATCTAATGTACTAGCTAGTCAGGGTAGTAGGGATAGCCATGAGATTAAGCCAGGCATCCAGAAGGCATATTCATAAAAAAGCTAAGAATGCTTGCACGTGCAGGCATCCACAGGTGTGGGTGAGTTTGTGTGTGTGTCTGGGTATGTTGTATCAGCCAAACTACTAAACATTAGGGAAACTGAATTTTGTCAGATACTGAATATAAAAGCTAATTAGACGAAGTTAAAAAAAAAACCTGGATGTTAGAGACTGTATTAGAAAGCAAAGCAGAAAGCTTTTCATTATTTTTCATTAACTTTAAACAAGATATAATAATTCTTCATGCTCTCAATTTTGTATAGTTTTAGGATAACGGTGTTCAATAGCTGTTGAAATCCAATAATGCTTCCCTTTACCTATCCTATATATTATTGCTAGCAAACCCTTAGATTCTGTAATATGCTTTTCAGACTGCATTACTGGTCTTTGCATGTCATACTTTCAGTACTGCACAGATATTGCAATATATGTTCAGTTGATTTAGTAGTTTAGCTAGTGGCCCCACTGCAAATTTCTGGACATTTCAATCCCAGACAAATAAAGCAGGCAGGGGTATAATTTTCATGAATTCTCTAAGGAGAGAGGGTTATCAAGTTCATGCTTGCCAAGGCTGCCAGCCAGCCTGATTTGTGTGGGGAGAACTGTTTTTATGCGAACTGACTCTGTCTGATGGTTTGTTGGCAGTAAAACAGCAGTCTCGCTCATCATTGCTACTTTCTCAGTGGACCTGTTTTGCATCACTCAAGTTGGTCGTTTTATTAGTGTTTGGGGTGAATCACCTCTACACACGAGTATGGTGCTAGAGTCAACCACAGTCATTAAACTCTAGCTTGTGTATAAGGATGAAGTACATGTATGGAGATGGAAGTTACTATGAAATTGTTATATTTGCTATGGGAGAGGGAGAAATTATTTTAAAAAACCCAGAAACTTCTTTAGCAAAAATATCTCTTACATATTAAATGAGTTGTTTTAAAAAATTCTAGGTCACATATATTAATACATATAATATATTAATATACACTATAATATATTAATCTCATGCTATGTTAATGAACATTACAAAGAGTAACTGGAGTAACTGCAGGTTTTCTTTACTTTTTTTTTTTTTTACTTTACTGAAGGGAAATAATAACTTTAGCATGACTAAATTAAGTCCTAGCCTAAATTTATAAAAGGGTTAAAAATTTTGGGAACTGCTGGTAATAAAATTACAGGAGATTTTTTTTAATTGAGGTTTTCTAAATCATTTTCTCATTTTCACAAATACGATAAACTATGCTTTGGAATTCCCAGTAGTGATGCTTTTGTAAGTTATTAACTTTAAATATAACTTTTAGAGTATACTAGTAATTATTTGTAAAGCACATCAGGAAACTATATGACAGTTTATGCAAATTGAGAAAAGAAATAAAACACCTATGTGTCTATATATGCACCAGATCTTCAATCTATTTCACTCTCCAGATAAGCACACCTGAGGAGAAAATGAATGGAAACCAGTTTCTTACCAATAGTCAAGTCTATAAAAAAATATGAAATAACGATTAGACAAAATTCAGTAGGACCCCTTACTTAAGATATACCTTTTCAGTTGCTCACTTTTAACACGCCACTTTGAAAAATGATTTCCTCTTTAGGTATGCAAAGTTTAGTATGTTTATCCTATCTTATAGGAACAGGGACTATTTTCTGACATGAACTCAATGGCTGGTTCTTTGACCTCCACCCTTCCCCTCCCCACCCCAAGGGAGGAGCAACCTTGCTAGACCTTAGAGGAGGACATGGCAGCCAGTCCTGAAGATATCTGATAAGCTAGGGTTAGATGGAAGGGGAGGAG
Source organism: Psammomys obesus (assembly GCF_907164565.1). Lineage (NCBI taxonomy): Eukaryota > Metazoa > Chordata > Mammalia > Rodentia > Muridae > Psammomys > Psammomys obesus. Next base: position 43,142,616 of record NW_026591086.1, read on the forward strand.
GTCCTCCTCTATCAGTGGACTTGGAAAGGGGCAGGGAGGAGATGAGGGAGGGAGGGTGAGATTGGAAGGGAATGAGGGAGGTGGTGGCTACAGCTGGGATACAAAGTAAATAACCTGTGATTAATAAAAAAATAAAAATAAAAATAAAAAAGCAAGAAAAAGAAAAATGGTTTCCAAATTTTGATGCAAGTACAAGGTAAGATTTGCAACATTGTTTGGTGATTCGAGGGACTATGTAGAGGCTCGACTCTGAGGTCATTTCCTCTGTTGTCCTGAGGGAGTTACCTGTGCCCATCTCAGTCAGCACTGGTGTAATTGCAAACCACATAGATATTCCTGCTCCTGCCAAGTGGGTAGGAACATGTCAAGTTGTGTCTCACTCAACTGACAGGCAACTGACGCCATCTCTGCAAGTTGGAAGGCTGACTCAAGCAGTCTTTATAGGCAGACTCTGAATAGGAATGAGAAAACTGGGCTACTTCATATAGTCAAACTTTAGAAAATATTTTAAATTTAAATTTAATTTGCTTTCATATTTCTATTAATCTGAGATTATGACAGAGGGAAAAAAAATAGGAAACTCTGAAATGGAACAACAAATGGAACAACAATTTGCATGTGTCCTTTCTGCATTACTAATGAAAGACAACGAAAAATTTATGAATTCATTTGAAACTCCTCCAAAAGAGTCTTAGATTTTTGTATTTGCTTTATTTTTATCCTTTAGCTAATTAAGTCATATGATAGTAGTAAAACTCATATTGCAGACATTACTTGGAATTTTCATCTATTTGACCTCAAAATATTATGTACCTTGTGCCTCAAAATCATGTTGCTGGATTTTGGGTATACCCAATACACAGGCACATATATTCTTTTTACCCCTGGGAGGTTACAGGTACAATCTGGATAAATAGAACCAAGTACTAAACAGTGTCACTTCCTTAATGATATGGAATTACCAACTTTGAGGGTCAGGCAACACTCTGGCAGGAAGCTTTCTAAGATGAAAAACAACAACGACAAAAAAACAGAACCAGGTGCAGCAGTACACACCTGTAATTCCAGCTCTCTGGGATATAGAGGCAGGCCAATCTCTGTGAGTTGAAGGCCAGCCTGGCCTCCAAATCGAGTCTAGGATAGCCAAGGCTACACACAGAAACCAAACCAAACCAAACCAACCAAACAAACAAACAAAAAACCCAAAGAGTCACACTAACAGAAAAAAAAAAAAAAGACTGTTTAGCCAAGAACCAATACAGAAATATGTTATCATTTTAAGGAGCTAGAGAAAGTGTGTTTCGGGTTGACTTTGATGGTGAAGGAGTTACAGATATCAGCCGCAAGGGTCAGCTGAGCCTGTTCTGATTATAAACACATTGTTGGACTAAGTTATAGAGTGTTTTTTCTGTTTGTTTTTTCTGTAATAAGATAAAGGAATGCTGCTATTAAGAACTATAACATTAAGAACTATAACATAGATCATAGTTCAAGAAAGTTCATAGAACTACATGGAAAATGGATTTGAAGTAGATCAAATGCATCTATATATAGTAAACTGAATAAAAATTTGGATGTAGGCCCTGAGCTGCATGCTGCCCCCTCTATTGTTGGGCTCAGCCATTGTTGAATTCCTCTGCCCTCCCAGGTGTCCTGGGACACACTCAGCTGTCCTGAGCTGTGTACTGTTTCCCCTGAGCTCTATTGTAAAGCCACTGCTGGGACAATACTCCTTGCCCCCACCCTCACCCCCACTCACCAAGCTTGCTACTTCAGGAACATCCAGACCTGCTGCATCAGGAATAGCCAGCATAAGGACCATCCAGGGACAGTCAAATGGCTAAAGGTCAGCATAAGAAGATAATCAACAAGAGCCAGGGCAATAGAGCACCTTCAGAGGATAGCTATTTTACTGCAGGAACCCTTGGGTATCCTAACACAACTGAAGTACAAGAAAATAAACTTAAATGCAACTTTATAAAGATGATAAGGAGATAAAGGGGATACAAATTGGAAAGGAAGAAGTCAAAGTATCACTATTTGTACATGATATGATAGTATACATAAGTGACCCCCAAAATTCTACCAGAATGGATTAAAGCTGGACTTCAACAACAGTAAAAACAATAGAAAGCCAAACTCAAGTGTAGGCATAAGGCTATTGTGTAATTCAAATGATTTTTTTTTAACTCCCTGCCCCCAATCTTGTTACAACTCTTGTTCTGAGAATCTCCTGTCTCAATGTTATGTAAACACTGCTCCCCAATTGTCCCTTGCTATGCTAATAAAGTACCCTACAGCTAATCATTTAGCAGGGGAAAGAATAGGGCCAGAGTTCCTGCCAGCCAGAGGAGGAGTTAGAAGAGAAGTTTCAGCCAAGGGATAGGTGGAAATGAGATCACCAAGAGGCCAGAGCAGGAAAGCTACAAAATGTAAGTATCTCTGGGATTTATGCTGGGAGGAAACAAGGTTAGTTTAGAGTGTTAAGAGTAAAATAATAACTGCTCAGTTCTTGTGCTGTGAAGCTTGTTTAAATAATATAATTTTCTCAAATATTTGTGTGATAGCTATGTTAAGACAGAAACTGAGAAACACTGCTTTGAAAAACAAAATTCATGGAAACTGAACTACTTTTTACTCAATGACCACTGGGTCAGGGAAGAAATAAAGAAGTTAAAGGCATTCTAGAATTCCGTGAAAATGAGGGCACAACATATTCAAACTTATGGGACATAATGAAAGCAGTGCTAAGAGGAAAGTTCATAGCACTATGTGCCTTCATAAAGAGAATGGAGACATTTCACACAAGAGATTTAACGGCACACCTGAAAGCTCTAGGACAAAATGAAGCAAACATACCCAAGAGGAGTAGACAGTAGGAAATAATCAAAGTCAGGGCTGAAATCAATATAATAGAAACAAAGAGAACAATACAAAGAATCAACAAAACCAGGAGCTGGTTCTTTGAGTAAAGCACCATGATAAGCAAACCCTTAGCCAAACTAACTAAAAGGTATCTATTCACTTATAAGTGAATATTAGCCATAAAGTACAGGATAACCATACTATACTTCACAGAACCAAAGAAGCTAAGTAACAAGGAGACCCCAAAGAAGGACACTTGAATATTACACAGAAGGGTAAATAAAATAGACATCTGAAATAGATGTAGAGAGGGAAGTTGGTGGGAGAGGGCTATGGAGAATAACATATGTGAGGATAGGAGAAGGGGAGGGCAAAAGCTGGCAGATAGAACAGAAATAATAGTGGGGAATCTCTGGGACAGGCGAGGCTTCTGGAAGTCTAAGGGAGTGAGCCTAGCAGAGACTCCTAACAGCAGGAGATATGGAGCCTGGAGTTGTCACCTCTGATAGCCAGGCAGGACTTCCAGTGGAGGGAAGGGGACACCAACCCACCCACAAAACCTTCGACCCCAAATTTGTCCTTTTTACAGGTAGTACAGAGATATAGATGGAGTAGAGATCGAGGATATGGTCAACCAATGACTGGCCCAACTTGAGACCCACTAGATGAGAGAGAGGCAACCCCTGACACAGCTAATGCTCTTCTGAGAGGCTCCCTCGAGCAGCTGATGAAAATGGGTGCAGAGACCCACAGTTAAACAATAGATAGGCCTTAGGGGAGTTTTGTGGAAGAGTTAGGGGAAGGATTGAAGAAACCAGAGGGACCAAGGACACCACAAGAAGACCTACAAGAGTAAACCAACCTGGAGCCATGGGACTCACAGAGACTGAACCACCAACCAAAGGACCTGCATAGGCTGGACCTAGGCCCCCTATACGTAGATAGCAGATGTACAGCATGTTCCTAATGTGGATCCCCTAATAATAGGATTCGGGGCTGTTTCTGACTCTCTTCCCTTCCTTTGGATCCCTTTTCCCTAGATAGACTGCCTTGTCTGGGCTCAGAGGGAGAGGATGTGCTAGTACCAGCTTTGACTTGATGCACCGGGGTGGGTTGGTACCCGTGGGGAGGCTCTCCCCTTCTATGAGGAGAAAGAAAGGGGGAATGTAGGGAGTGGAGTGTGAGGGTGGGACTGGGAGGAGAGGAGGGAGGGGGCTGTGATCAGGTTATAAATTAATAAAATAAATAAATTAGAGGAAAAACAACAAAGGAAAGCAACTTTAGTGCTCAAAGACCTGTTATAAACATGCAAAAATAAAGGAGAGACTGTAAAACAGAGGCAAGGGGGGAGTCCCCATCTCAACAACAACAAAATTTGGATGTAGGCCAGAAGTGATAGTGGTGTAGTTTAGATAAGTGGTAGCAGAACTGAAGATAAGAGGATGAAGTGGGAGTCATGGTGTGCTCATGCTTAATAATGGGCACAAGTCACCATGTTTGCCAGCGGAAGAGAATGTGATGTTATTTCCTGGTTTAAGGAGCATTGTTGGAGAGTAACAGAAGAAGATGATATATACACATTTAGCCTTGCTGTGGGACAAATGGTCTGTGTGAAGTTAGTACAAGGGTGTGGAACTTGAGGCTGAAAATGTACAGTTATAAATCATGGGTGTCAGGATGGTTAGGAGGGCAGAGCATGAGTGATGAGAAGAGGAATTGTAGAGCAGAAAAATCGACTTTTGATGACCCTTGTCCTTTTTCATTTTTATATAAAAGATGAGAAATCCACAGAATTAGAAGACATATGATGCTTTAAATTACTCAGAAGAAAATATAAGAGAACTCCAAGAGGGCAGAGTGAAAGGGCAAGAATGTGGTTATAGTCATAATAAAGCAATGATTTGAGAGATTTCTTTACAGTTATAACTTTGTTCAGACTGAGAGGCCTGTCTTAAGGAAATGGTAACATAAGCATGAAGGAGCAATTAACTCTGAGTCTCTGACAAAGGTACAGAGAGAATGGATCTACAATGGCTAACTAGCCATTCAGATAGCCTTATGATCCTTAAACTAAAGAAAATCTAGTTTTCACGACTTGCTATGTAATTTGTAGCATCTGCAAAATCTATGCAACACATCTATAAGTTTTCATAGAGCTGTCATTTGTTTCTTTTGCATTTTATTATATATTTAAAAGAACATTATAAGCAGTTTTTTCGCAAAACATGGTTTCTCAGTTCTGAGATTTGCCTTTTCCCTTTTATAGTTTTTTTTTTTTTTCCTACTTTACAGGGAACTTGTTAAGTATCCTACCGTTTTGGAGAAGCCTAAAAGTATTTCATTCTTTGGAAGTACACATTTGATAATTGACAGTAGAGTACTGGCCATGACCCTATTTTAACCATGCCTAGCACAGCAAATGCTTCAGGTTCTAGTGTAATGTATCTCTTTTATTTAAAGAGGTTGTGACAGACATAGCTGCATATTAGCATATTGACAGACATTAGCATATTTTTTCCGATCAGATCTTAGGCTATCAGTCTTGCACGAGTGTGTTTTTCTAAGAGGGGAGATTTGCCCTGTCAATCAAGCATGGTGCAGGCTGTGACAAGGGCTTGGCCTTTATTGAGGTGGATGTCTTTTGGAAAACTCCATTATCATTTTCTTTATTATCATTTTGTTCTTTTTGTGCATGCAGTGTAAAATTTCTTATCTCTAAATGGAGTAGCTTCTTCCTCTTTTTCTCCCGGTCTTTGGAAAGAAAAAGTAAACTTCTCATCCGTTCTGGGCCATGAAAAGATAAACCTGTCAGAGAAATGGTAAAGCACATAATGGGCAGAGATGTTCTGTCTGTCTTCTGGGGTTAGTTACAAAATAATTGCCTCAGACAGGCCACTTGGTGTGCCAATCATTGGCCTGAGACTCGGTAGGGGTCCCTTGACATTGTTTAGTACCCCACAATCACAGCAGTGGCTCATTCACTTTGTCAGGAGGACAAATGATGGCTCCTAAAATCCCGTCTTAAAGGTTCCTTTTTTTTTTCAGTAGAAAGTGGAAAGCAAACATGAAAAATAACACATTTATTAAAAAGAACATTTAGAGATAAATGAGGGAAATTCCACAGGAAATGAATTTTGATTAATTGCAAAACCAGCCTCGATTCACTCAAATCTTCTTGGCTTGAAAGCAAGACTTGTTTGTTTTTGGCACGGTGTTTGAAATACTTTATCTTGCTTGAAGTTGCCATGGAATGAATGTAGATACTGTAAAAGAAATTAGACGTGACATATGTGGAGTTGAGTTGAATGCACATAGAAATTTATAGTTAATTGTACGTTTGTGTACAGCTCTACATGTTCCAGATAAAAGCTGTTGAGAAGAGATATTCTTTTACAGTACGAATATGTTTTTCTCCGTAGGTATGAAAACAGTTTCCTAGGCAATGTTCATTAACTAAAAGTAACACTGTTTTACTTCAAATAAAGTATTTGAAGAAAAACGGTGAAACAAATTAAGAAAACTCTTCCTTGAAATGGGAGAGGCAGTTTTTTTTTTTTTTTTTTTTGGCTTTTGGAGTCACCCTCTGCTTCATAGAGGGTCTTTTCCCCCATCTCTGCTGTGTGCCTGTGTTTTTCATGCCCAATAAATGCTTTCCTTCAGCTACTGATTCTGTCTGTAGTGCTTGAGATTTTTTTTTCTGCTGTTGCACTTCAGATTTTTCCTGCCAAAAAGAGTAACCTGACCAATACCCTAGACTGCATTATTGCAAGACCCTTTAAGGGTTGTATTATTAGGATGGCTAATTGGTCCACAATTGATGTGTAACTTTTGATTTGGCCCGGAATTTGAGCCAGTCCATTGGCATGGACCCTGCTGGCATAGAAACAAAAGCTTATAAGACTCTCTCCTTGGATCCCCCACATATGCAGGTTTTGTCTCAGGTCAGGAGGGTGAGAAAGCTTACCACCCTTATTATCTATACCTGGCCTCTCTCTCTATCTGTATGTCTAGCAGGGAATCTATCTAACTCCTAGTTCCTCAATCCTATTTGAAAAGAGACAGGTTTACTGAGGTTAGATGTCAACTCAGGTGTCATTCTCTAGCAATCTTCCATCTTGTTTTCTGAGAAAATATCAACTGGACACCCATTCTGTCATGCAGCCTTATCTTTTCATGCCCTGTCTCCACCCTTTCTCTCTTTGGCCGGAATATAATGCAATAAAGCAAAATGCTGGGACAAGACTATCTGTTGGGTTTAACTCAGGCATGCTAGTTGAATCTGGGAGCACACTGGAGCTTTCTTCTGTAGACCTACTTGGTTGAAGGCTTTATACTGGAGGCTATACTGTCCCTGAGGTTTTAAACCCTGGAATTTTAAGGGTTGAGGACACATACATACTTTCCAGGTGCATTTGGTCATTTTAAGACTTAGAGGATACTCTAAGCAACTGGTTATTGACCTCTCTTTTGCCTTTGTCTTTCATCAACCTCAAATTTTCTGCAGGGTCTCACTTGGTCGAAGAGTCTGAGAGCTTTCTAATAAATAATACTGGCCAACAATTTCTGGAATTCTCCACTGACCCGGGACACAAAACTCTGAGAACCTTTTAGTGGCCATGGGAAATGGTCTCTTCTGGCCCAATTTCAAAACTTTTGATTTTGTTTTAAGATTTATTTATTTATTAAATGCAGATGTATGATCTATCTGCATGTATACCTGAATGCCAGAAGAGGCCATCAGATCCCAGTATACATGGTTTTAAGCCATTATGTGGTTGACTGGGAATTGAACTCAGGACCTCTGGAAAAGCAGTCAGTGCTCTTAACCGATGAGCCATCTCTCCAGCCTGAACTTTTGATTTTTAATATCTAAACTGATTTAAATAACTCCATAAGAAGGAATGGCAGCCAGGTCCATGGGTCTCCTCCTCCATAAAATCTCAGGTCACTTAAATCATTCTCAGGACTCTGGCTTACAACCACACCTACAGCTAGGATGAATGCCAACTTTTTATGTTTTTTTTAATATTTTAATTTTTATTAATTACACTTTATTCACTTTGTAAGCTCCCTGTAGCTCCCTCCCTCCTCCCTTCCAAATCCCACCCTCTCTCCCTCTTCTCCAAGAATGCCCCTCCCCAAGTCCACTGATAGGGGAAGTCCTCCTCCCCTTCCTTAATCCTAGTCTATCAGGTCTCATCAGGAGTGGCTGCATTGTCTTCCTCTGTGGACTGGTAAGGCTGCTCCCCCCTCAGGGGGAGGTGATCAAAGATCAGGCTAATCAGTTCATGTCAGAGACAGTCCCTGTCCCCATTACTATGGAACCCACTTGGACACTCAAATGCCATGTGAATGCCTACTTCTGTGGGCCTCCAAACTTCTGTCTATTCCTGAGATAGCCTAGAATTCTTTTGCCTTATGTTTTCCACCTGTGGTTTTGCCTCTCCAAGCCTCAAAAGTCCTGTTTGTGTCTTTAGCAGGTAAGAAGTAACAGTGTCTTGTTCAGGTTGTCTGTTCTGATCTACACACACACACACACACACACACACACACACACACACACACACACA
>NW_026591086.1:43151060-43195782 GCF_907164565.1 Psammomys obesus
ACACACACACACACACACACACACACACACACACACACACACACACACCACACTGGTTATGGGTATGCAGATCTCTGAGTTCAATCTTACAGAGATTCAAAAGTTTTTTGAGTATGAATAACATTGAAAAGTTGCTTCATGGTACTTTACTCCACTAAGAAGGCTGGCTCTGGAGTTGGAATTTGCTCCATGCACTCCAGACCCAGGCATGTTTGTTTAAAAGTTTGGGCCAAAGTCTCTGTTCTGGATCAGGCTGGCCACCTGACTCTGTGACAGGGAGAACGAGAGCAAAAGGAACAGCCCCTGGAAGACACTTTACCCTAGAGAACAGCTGATATGTTAACCCTCTCCCATGGAGGTTACAAGTGGAAAGGTGCTAACTCTGAATTCCCTCCTTTACCATGGTTTTGTTTACAATTGTTGAAGCTTCTGTTGAAACTATAGCTTTTTGTATTTCAGGAATTCTAAGTTCAATGAGTGTGATTTAAAAAGAATGTGTAGATAAACATAATCTGCTCTAACATACCATGTGTGTAACTTGGATTCAACTATTATTTTGAAAAAGGGGTGTGCCCAACAAGCTCACCTTGGAGTACCATGTGTCTTGTCACCATTTTGGCTGGTGACCTCATCAAAATGAAATAGGCTTTATGGCTTTACTACCATCTTGGTTAAGCTGATCATGTAGCATCCTTCTATTTGTCATCCTATTTCCTTTTTTGACAACAGCAGGCTTCCATGATGGTTTATTTTAAAAATGGGTCATACCAAAAACTTTGATATTTTTTGCTATCTTTGGTAAGCATTAGCTATTTGGAGAAACTGAGTCTTATAAAAACATTGCCATTTTGCAAAAATATACCAGAAAGAGCTGTCTTTCTGTGGGCTATAATTATGATTTGTTTATTTTGATATCAAAGGTTCTTTAATAATTGCAATTTTTAAGGCTCAAACTTAATTTTATAAGTTACTTACTAAACTCTTTAAACTCTTATAAACTCTTAATTAAGAATATATATATATATATATATATATATATATATATATATATATATATATATATATATGTATGTATGTATGTTAGTGGCCAGTCATGCTAAGGACAAATGTAATTTATCTGTAGAGACAAACTTAAAAGGAGAGACAATTTTCTGTCTCACATCATATGGTAGAATTCTATATATGTTGTCAAACTTAAGCCTGAAACAGGTAGTCAAAACAGTTTTAAGGTGAATTAAATTTTATTTAATGTAAAATAATATTAAACTAAGGTATATAAAAATTAGTTACAAAGCATTGAATTTGTAAGTACAGTAGGTTAAATTTACAGTGTTACTTGCATTGTCAGAACCCCCCAGGCTCAAGTAGTTCCCTTGGATGGAAGACAAGCTCTCTTGGATGAAGGTTCTATTGCACTAGAGTAAGTCACATGCTAGATGCATAACAGGACATGGATGCTTGGGAAATAGGAGCTCTGTCCATGTATGCCAAACCGGAAAAAGTCTTCCTCTGTATCTTCAGGAAAGATGAATTACTCCTCATGTCTCCAATAACAAGGAGATGGATTCTCTTGCCCAGTGAACAGCCTCAGAGTTTGTGTCCACATCCTATGTGTTTCAACATAAAGACAAATACCAATTACTTTGTCCTCAGTGTCTCCCAGAATAGTATATGAGGATACTGTGGACGAAGTAAGGTACCTTGTATATAAGCCTACCACCTGACTGGGATGGGAGCTGCCTGCTAATTCAGTTGGTCATGCCCTTTACCCTTGGTATTCAATTATTCCTCTTAGCAGAAGCTAATTTCTGGGTTTATACCCTAACCACAATGCTTCATCACTAAAGAGAATGCCAGATATCTGTCATCAAACTCACAGCTTTGGAAAGTTGTTCAGACTCTCCAAGCACTGAATAATATATCTATATATCTATATATGTATTTATCGATATAATGAGAGAAGAATATGTATATTTTTAAGAGAGAATATATTTTCAATAAAAAGAAAAAGATTTATTGATCAGTGAAATAGAGTTGAGGATGCACGTATAAAGCCACACTCTTATTGCTACTTGACTTTTGACAAAGAAGCTGTGAAGATTTGAATGAGAATAAGCTCATGTAGTTGAACAGAGTCCCAAGTTGGCAGAGATTTAGTGTTCATTTGTCAGATCGCATTTTCAGTTTATAAAGCTCGAATAAGTTTTTGACGTAGTTAAATATCCAAGTCTCTAAAATCCTTCTACTTATGATTCCTTAGGGATGGAAAATAACTTGGATTTTTATTAAAATCAGTTCAGTTCAAAGCAGTGAAGTTATACCCAAGAACACATTCTCAGTATTTGAGCTAATATGTAATGAATCAATTGGAAGACTAGATGGCCTTAGAAACTACTTTCAGGATAAAAAGTGTGCAAGAGGGCTGGTGGATGGTATAGTACTAAAGGGTTTGGTGGGCAAGCATGAGGTCCTGAGTCCCATTTCCCAGAATGCTTGGCAATGCCAGTCATCACAGCATCCCTCATATAATCCTGCCTCTTCTGAGGATGAGAGAAGCTGTTCCTCAGAGCAAGCTAGCTAACAAGGTTAAGAAAATCAGCGTCGTCATGAACATTTGCATGCACCCATACACACATGAGCATGAGAGCGCGCGCACACACACACACACACACACACACACACACACACACACACACACACTAATGTTTATTGATCCTGTTGGAAAAAGATAAAATGTCAAATGAAATGGTTGAACTTTAACTAGAATCATGGTGGTATACACCTATAATCTCAGCACCTTGGAAAGTGAAGCAGAAAGATCACCCACTTTGAGGTTATTGTGGGCTGTAAGGTGAGGTCGAGAAGAGCCTGGAATATATAACAGGATGTCTCCAAACCAAAGTCAAGTCAAAACAAAATCAACTGTATAGTATAACACTTATTTAAGCTGTTCTGAGATGGCATGAGGTTATGTATACATACACATAGGACACATGTAAGTGAAGGGAAATGAATTTTAAGTTACCCAATATATTTTCTACAAAATTCCAATGGAAACCTTGGTATTTGAAACAGCAGAGTCTGAAATATGCTTATTTCAAGGGGTACAGGTGTGACGTTAATGCTATGGGAGTAGCCAACCACTTTATAATTGGGTTTAAGGCCCTCTCCATGAGCTAGAAACCATACCCAGTGCCATTAATGGGGCCTAGAACCTGTGGGTAGATGTGTCATAGGTCCCAGAGGAGACCTTACTATTACTATTCTTATAAATGAACATATTATTAAAATGCCCCTTACTAACTTAATAATGAGTCCAAAGATCAGTACATTTCTCAATTCTCACTCTCGCTATAGATGACAATTAACATGGAGACCCATATCTAGTTAATATGCAACAAATAAGAGATTGTGGACTGCTCACTCCTAAGCAGGATATCTGCGTTACACTTCTTTCACTGTGACTCAGGGACCTTTGTGGGAGAGGAGCATAAAGACTGTGAGAGCAAGACGTGTAGATTACTTCAAGGAAACTGTTTTTAGGACACAACTCAGGAGTTGCACATATCAATTCATGGCAGTTAGGACTGGGGATATGTGATCTACATAATCTCAAGTCATACGAAGTCTCAAGGGAAAAGGGGAAGATGGGCATGAGGTTCCACCCCTAGCTGGGGAGATGTTGGCATTCGATGGCTGCTGGAGTGGAAGAGTCGGTTTTCTTCAGGGGTGTAACTCGCCCCCCCCCCATCCTGGTAGGATAAGTATATATCCTAAGTATAAATATATATCAGTGAAGACGCCCAGACCACAAGTAGTTGACAAAAACAAGTAAGAAGGAGCTGATGGGTTAAACAAAAGAGAGTAAGAAAATGGGTGGGTAGGGAGGTGTGTATTTGGGAGGAGTTGAGGGAGGAAGTGAATATGCTCAGAATACATTGTATGAAATTGTCAAAGAACTAATAAAATATTTTAAAATATCCTCACTTTGGAAATCAACCTGGCACTTTCTCAGATAATTAGGAATAGGGCTACCTTAATATCCAGCTATACCACTCTGAGGCATATATCCAAAATATGCTCAAGTACACAACAAGGACATTTGCTCAACCATGTTCGTTCGTAGCACCTTTATTCGTAATAGCCAGAACCTAGAAACAACCCAGATGTCCCTCAGTGGAGGAATGAATACAGAAATTGTGGTACATTTACACAATGGAATACTACTCAGCAATTAAAAACAAGGGAATCATAAAATTTGCAGGCAAATGGTGGGATCGAAAAGAGATCACCCTGAGTGAGGTATCCCAGAAGCAGAAAGTCACACATGGTATACACTCACCTATAAGTGGATATTAGACATATAGGACAAACACACTAAAATCTGAACACCTGAAGAAGCTAAGCAAGGAGGAGGACCCTGGGTAAGATGATCAATCCTCATTCAGAAAGGCAAATGGGACAAACATCAGAAGAGGGAGAGAACAGGGATCAAGACAGGAGCCAACCACAGAGGGCCTCTGAAAGACTCTATCCAATTGGGTATTAAAGCTGATGCTGAGACTTATGGCCAAACTTTGTGTAGAGTTCAGGGAATCTTATGAAAGATGGGAAGATTTAAAGACCTGGAGGGGACAAGAGCACTACAAGGAGAGCAACACAACCAAAAAAATCTGGGCCCAGGGGTCTTTTCTGTGACTGATACTCCAACCAAGGACCATGCACGGAGATGGCCTAGAACCCCTGTCTCCAAGTGGGTTTCCTAGTAATGGGAGCAGGGACTGTCTCTGACATGAACTCAGTGACTGGTTCTATGATCACCTTTCCCTGAGTGGGGAACAGCCTTGCTGGGCCATGGAGGAGGACAATGAAGCCAGTCCTTATGAGACCTGATAGGCTGAGGTCAGAGGAAGGGGAGGAGGACCTCCCCTATTAGTGGACTTGGGGAGGTGCATGAAAGAAGATGAGGAAGGAAGGGTGAGATTGGGAGGGGCTGAGGAAGGGGGCTAAAGCTGGGATACAAAGTGAATAAACTGTAATTAATAAAAATATTAATTAAAAAATATCCTCACAGCAGAAACATTCCTCATCCACTGTGACAGAATGTAGATGGGAAGAACTATCTAGAAAATTTACTGCTCCTGAGTATTTTCATAAGTATGTTGGGAAGCTTGTTTTCATCTCTTCAGCTGGACAAAACTTTGGTGACCGTATCACCTGTAGAAGCTCCGAGAAATTTGTGCCCTTGTTTTTCTTTATGACTATGAAATTATTAAAATTGTGAAACATCAATTTTATAAAGTTGTATAAATTTATTTGCTATTTTTTTAAACTCAAGAAATTTTATGATGAATAATTTTAAATTCAGGTAAAGCAAACAGAAATATGAGTTTTCTGTTTGATTTCATCTCTCTCAACATGCCAGCGTTTAATATTGACTCAGTTTAGTTGTGTTGGAAAGAGATTTAGTGTCAGCTTTTGTGTCTCTTGGTTTCAAGACATGTGTTCAACAGTTCTGGCCACCAGAGAGTTTTCTTACTCAGAATGTGGCCTCTTCTGGTTTGGAGCCATAACATCTGCAGCTCCATTTTTTTTTTTTTTTTTGGTTTTAATAGGATGTAGTCACATAAGGACAGCATGCTGAATATTTACCACATAATTAATACTTAGTGTTGCTGTCATTGTTTACACAAAATCTTTTACGGCCGTTGGAAATATAAAAATTTTAAAGTATGATTTTCTGTTATCCTGCCATTAATTCTGTTCATCTCTATTCCTAATATTGCAGCAAAATAGAGGGTCTTATATGTGTTTTTTTTTTTTTTCAGTAAATATGTAAGTAAGTATCCTGATGCAATTTCAAGCAATGGCATATTGCTCAAAAACACTAAGGACTAACGAAATGATTATCTCAACAAATTAGGCCATTATTTCTTTTAACATTTTAACAAATAATTATTTTTGTGTATGTGGGGCTGGACATGCTACAGTGCCGGTGTGATGGTCAGGGAATAACTTTGTGGAGTCTTTTCTCACTTCCCATTTTTATGTGGGTTCTGGGGTTACACTGAGGTTGTCAGACTTACAGTGAAAGCACATTTATCAATGGATACATTTTTCTGGCCTAGGAGTTCAAGTTTTAAGTAAAAAAGGAGTGTTTTGTTGGAGAAAATAATCTTAAAACCTTTCATCCTATGGATTATGCGTGCTTCACACTCTAAAGTCAAAGTGTGGCAAGCTTTCTTTTTGATTGATGAGGGAAACTGACATTCAGAAATATTTCCAGTTGTGACAGGTTAAGAGAAAGGTACACAGCAGTAATTGCATCTGGAACATCATGTGATGATTTTCTTCAGATAGCTCTGGAGAAAATAACAAGGAAATAGTACATATTCTTCAGATTTAATTCTCTTTCCAACACAGCTAAACTGGGTCAATATTAAAGTCAATCCAAATCATATTTGACTTAAAAGTGAACACTGTAAATTTTACATAAGAACAGACTAATTAAAATATACTTTCTAAACAAAGGTACTGAGTTTCTATTTTGAGACTTTTAAGTCATTTTCAAATCTGGAAATCAATTTAAATGATTACAGGTTAGAGAGACCGTTTATGTAATAGCGTAAATTACAAACAACTGAGGCAAGGGAATATGTTAAGGCAGTAGGTACTCCTGTGTCAATTTCAGATTCAGACTTACTGCCATCTCTGGTTGTAATTGCTTTTTGCTAAAGAAGTAAGACATGTACTTTAAATACACATTACTTATGCCATTTAATTTTTACCTATTATCCCATAAATATTTATGTCATATCATAGGACCTAATACCTGATGTCTCTATATCCAAGTGATATTTAATATGAAAACGTATATTGGAACTTCTTGGCAGTTTTGAAGAATATTCATATATGAATAATATTTAGGTACATCCTAAATTTTATTTCTTCTCTCTACTAGATTTGATTTGAAGAGTTACCCTCAAGTTTGGTTCTTTGGGGACACTGTGCTCTCTATTTGCTGCACACAGAGTTTTATTTACGTTTAGCAATTGCACTGTCTGCTCTCCTTTCACTTCTTTTAGGGGGACCTGATTTCCTCTTGCTTATAAATTTGTCATAGGGGAATTGTTTTCTTCTTTGGGGCCAAACATCTGTTTTTGATTTAGCTCTCTTCTTTTTGTTTTTCTCATTAATGAGGTCGAGTTCCTTCATCAGGGGAGGGAGACTTCAGTTCATGATGTTCTTTTTATATCAACATACACAGCGTCAAAATACAATTGCATTTGGAGTGAAAGTCGAGCGTATTTAATAGAATATGCTGAAGCACGTTTGTGTTTGCAAATGATAGCACACCTGTGCCCTCACATGTACTTCGCTGTGAATTAGGGCAGTGCCCAAAAGAATGCGATTGTTTAGCTTTAGCCCTCAGTTCACGGTGCATTTTCACTCTCTGTCTGAGTGAGTACTTTTGTCTAATTAACACAAACCAATCATCAAAATCCAGTCTCATATATTGATGACATCTTGGAACTACTTGTTTTATGCATATAGTGTCTAATGAGTTTTAATGAAAATATCAATGTTTTTTGGTCTTGAGAAGCAATGGGCTTTTTTTTGGAATTAAAGCAGAATTAGAATCAGACAGCAGTACAAATCCTGTTTCAAGTGCAGAGACTGTTTAAAAATTAGCAAAATAGTTATGAGTTTATATTTAACTATCCCCATATTATAGAACTTACAGAATTTTTCATACCTTTTTGAAAATTAGCACATCCTTAAGGCCTAAATGATTTTGTCCTTTTTTTCTTTATAAAAGGCGTTAAGACAAACTTAATACCAATTGTCTGTTTCCTTTTTCTTCTCTTCAAACCAATGGATTTGCAATATAGACTCATCTGATCTACTGAGATATGAGTTATAGAATGATTTTGGTTATATTTTAGATAAAATATGCTTCTTTAGATGCTTGTAGTTTTGTAAGAATGACAGATTTTATATATCAGAGAGATCAATGGGTATTTTTGGCAAATGAAGAATTTCCCTCTGGCTAAGGACAGCTACTTTAAGGCTTAGGTTCAGGTGACAGTAACAAGGAATTCTGTCTCAGTGTTGCTTTCCATAGATCAGGGGTGGTGATTCACCAAGTTTGGGAAATCACAGCCAAATTATTTGGGCTAAAAGTCACATGGCAGGAGTTACTGCAAGAGACAGCATAGGTATTGTGGAGAAATTCCTTTCACAAGACCAATTCAGTCTACTGGTGAACAAGCTATTGCTACACTAGAATACAAGTGTTATGCAGATGATAAAATCCTGTATTTCCTCACAATTTCAACAAGCATACAGATGAAAACCGAAGAGAAATAAGTTTACTCTCCATCTGGACACATCATTTTTTTCTAACAGTTTCTTGCCTCTTACAATAACTTTTCATTTTCAGAGACAAAATTCAGTGGGAATTGAGACTAAAACTAATAAAAATAAATATAAGCCTTAATATGACCCTTAATATGACCCATAATATGGCCCTTATGGGATGTTTATAGGGAGTTATTAGCTACACCTCTGCCTAACCTTGACACGTTAACTGAACTGCAAGGATAGTTGAGCCCTAGAGCAGAAAACAAGTTGTTTTCTACAGAGACGAAGCAACCTAGACTCACACTGGGTGTTTCATAGCTTCCTTTGAAAACTGAACTATAGGTAGCTACTGAAGATGAAAGACTTTTCTTCCATAAGGTAGGGTCTGCCCTGGTAAGATTATCAAGCAAAGGGAAAATTGTGAGGACAAAGTTCCAGTTTACAATCATCTATGTAAAAGCAAGGGAAAATAGTTGTTTCCCTGGAAGTTAACCAGAAATGTGTATAGATTTTCTGTAGATCATTCTGACCCAGTGAAGGAAATTGTCATGGTTTGCATAAGAAATGTACCTCATAGGCATCTGTATTTGAATGCTTGGTACCCAATTGTTGGCACCGTTTGGGGGAGGTTGTGGAATCTTTAGGATTTGGAGCCTTGTTGGTGAATGTTACTGAAGTTGGGCTTGTGAGTTCAGAGCCTTGTTCCATTCCCAGTTCACCCTCTTTGTTTCATTTGGGTGGATAGAGATATGCTCTCTCATCTCCTTGTTCTGGCTACCTGCTGCCATGCCTTTCATACAATTCTAGAATCTCCCTCTAGAGCCAGAAGACAAACTTTCTTACATAAGGTTCTTTCAGTTATCGTGTTTTATCATAGCAACTAAGGCAACTGTTAAGGAAACAAAGGAAGCTAGGCTCTCACTAGTTGTTGTAGGTTCTCTTTTAATGAACACGAGTGACAAACTGAGAGAATAGTAGACATTAATTCCAAAAGAGCCTCAAAAAATAGCACTGTGGTTGTTCGATGCTCTCATTTGTTTACATAAATACATAAAATAACAGGAGCAGAAATAATTCTATCATCTTGCAGAAAAAATCTTAAACTTCAAGTTACCAGTCACAAACCAACCAGCCAAACAAACTATGAAAAAAGTAAAAATATTTTTTTTACTGAATCTGAAATTTTTCATATCATCAGATGGTGAATGAATTCAAGTTGCAAAAACTAAACAATGTAGGTTTCTCTAAACATTCTTTCATATATGAAAGTCACAAAAATATTTCTAGTTAAATAGCTTCATAAATCACACTAAGGATTTCTGGCAGTTGAAAAGTAACAAATTATTTTTATATAAATTTCTTTCTGAAATTACTGAACTGAGTAAACCAAAACCCTCACTTGAGCAATAACAAAGGGATTGTATTATCTCTTAACACAATGCCTTTCAGAAACTACAAATCCTGGTCTTAAAGCAGATGTCAAATAATAATGCGCATCTCTCCAGAAACAAATTTGGTGGCCTATCTCTGAGCTTACTAAAAGGATCACAGAGGTCACTGATCCAGAATTCTTTATTTTTAAATAAATAAATAAAGGCAGCAAAGAACAGAGGTTTAGTGAGGGAAATGCTCCATTTAGTTACTTCGACCAGGAAAAAAAATGGCCCACACTTGTGAAGATGTAATGGATTTATGAGGAGACGCAATGTGAAAGTCATCTTTGTATCCACGGCATGCCATCCCAAAGTATATACAGGTTGATATTTAATTATGAAACAAAGGCATAAATAAGTATACTTGTCTTCACTGTGAGTGGTGAACTCTGCAGTGGTAAAACTGTCAGGTATAGGCGGTACATGGTAGATAGTAATGTAGGAATCATAAAACAGGTTTACCAAACTTGTCAGAACACACACTTAGTACAAAATGCTTGAATTTTGTTTATTCAATTCTTTCATAATCCACTGGTTCTAATGACTGCACCCAGCACTGGTTCTCATCCAGTGGGTTGTGACTCCATTGGGGGGGATAATCACTTTCCCAGGGGTAACTGAAGACCATCCTGCATATCAGATGCTTACATTTGATTCATAACACTGGCGAAATTACAGTTTTTAAGTATCAATGAAAATAACTTTAGGGTTCAGGATCACTACAACATGAGGAACTGTATTAAGAAGGTTAAGAACCACTGCCATATAAAGAACTGAAAATGTAGTTAAGATCATTTATGTTCTGACCTCAATATTAAGTTCCAAGAAAATTATTAAAAAACAATGAGATGAGACAAGAGAGTCCACTGGATAGTTTTTATATACCAACTCCAATTCAAAGAGTAGTAATAGAAAAAAAATGCATGAATCTAAGGAACATTTACAGGGGACTTAAAATTAAGGGCTGTGCTGCTTCCACTACCCCAGTTGGTACCCAGACTTCCCACATCATCATCTTGCAGGGTCTAATCTGATGAGTTCCTCTAACCTCATCATCTACCTTTTTCTCATAACCCTGTAGATCTAAAACCAGAATCTGAGCATAGTCTGACCTCCCCTACTTGTACCACAAAGGCGCTTTAATCTTTAAGCTCCATACCCATACCTCAACCCACAAGGCTCTCCTATTCAACATTTGCAACAAGCTAATCTAACTGCAAATTTTAGTCTTTTATTTCAACTGTATATGGAATGCATGAGATTATAAGTAAACAAATATATGTTTAAACTAAAATATATTTGGAGTCATTTTCTTTGCAGACGGATATTTATTTTTCGTAAGCTAATATGAGCCAACAAAGATTAAAACCATTACAGGTCATCTGTTCTATACTTAGTGTGATTAACATTGGCTTGTAGTTTAATGTTTAGGAATGAATAGTTTCATCACATTCTTATTAGTCAAATCACTTCACACACACATAGCTATAAAGTATGGATGCCATATTTTAAAGCAGGTTTGGGAAGGATAAACTTGTGTAGCCAAAAGAAGATGGAGATGTATCTGGGTTCTGGGATGGATGCCAATTATGAATGGTTTACAAATTCGGAGTTTTTAGTTCAAAGGAAAGAAATCTTGAGTCACAAACACAAGCACACACACACGCACACACACACACACACACACACACACACACACATACATACACAAGTATGTGAAATTTTATTCTGTGAAAGTATCTACCAGGTCTTATACATAGCAAAGTTAAGAGTAACAAATAAAGTTGTAATGATAGAAAGTTTGACACGCTTTGAATTGAATTCCTCATGTGTCTAAATGTGAAGAACACTATTGTTTTTAAGGTATTGAACTTTAGTTGGAGCTCAGAGAACCATCTGTCAGGGACACGGGGTAAGACATTCCTAAATTGGGCTGAGGTCTGGCCTCAATGACCTTAATGTCTTGCCCAGCTGTGAGTCTTTTATTATCGTGTTTTCAGTGAAGGTAGTCCTGGGTGTTGTAGTGTTTCATTTTAGCCATCTCAGCAGTCAGTGTTGGTGCCAACTATGATTTTATTCCTCTTGCTAGTCATTTTGTGCTGTAAAAAATGGTATTTGTAAAAAAAAAATGATAAGAATCCCTCCCCTTTCCCTGCACCTGTGGCTAAAGATCTGAATTACACAATTGGGATTTCCATTCTCATATTCAAATGGTTGCTCCAACAGTGACACAATTTGTTATAATTTATTCTACTTAAGATATTCAGCATGTCATGCTGTAACAATTTAAGTATAATTCTAGGGCCTTGGCCCCAAATATGAAATATATATATTTTTTTAATTAGTGAAATTTAGGACAAAAAGGATTAGAATAGCTCCTTAACTTTGTGAAATTTATTATGGTTTCATATACCAGTAACTTATTAAAAGAGATACATTTTTGTGGTTCATTTCTTTTAAACTTTAAATTCATGAATGTACAATGCAAGAAACAATGAGTTTTGTACAAATATAATTTATGTAACTGCATATATTCATATATTTAAAAAATATAACTACAAACACAGAATTAAGAACACAAAGCAAATGGTCTCTAGAAACTGGCCTGGCCTATCCTGATGTATCTTTGTAGGATGGAGAAGAGGGGCAATGCCTTTGTGGCAAGTTAATTTGCTCTTGTGCTTGCTATACTCTCATGTTTGGGATTCATCGAGTTAACATTACTCTACTGTCTCTTTACCAACCCACAAAAGGAAGGGGAAAAGGTTATTAGTATTATTTCATGGGTTTTGTAAAACCATCATTCTTTAGTTATGAAAATGTGGGTGATGATACTTGATCCTGTGCGGTCACGCTTTCTTGGGTCACTGAAGGATCCTGAGCCCTGACATCCTTGTATGCATAAGGTTGTGTGATTCAAATGCTTATTTCTGTATTCCCCATATCTGGTTGCAAGCCTTATTCTGAGAATCTCTTGTCTCAATGTGGTATAAATTCTCCCTAATTGTCCCCTATATGCCAATAATAAAGCTTACAGCCAATTGCTGAGCAAGGGAGAGAATAGGGCTGGACTTCCTGCCAGCCCAGGCAGGGGGAGTTAGAAAAGAAAGTGGGGGATTAAACCACAGGGAGATGTTCAGGAGAGACCAGAGAGAGAGAAAGAAAAAAACTCATCAGGAAAAGCTATGACATCCAGGTATCTCTGGGACATACTCTGGGAGGAAACCAGATTAGCTTCGAGGGTCAAGAATAGATACTTAACTGCTCAATTATTGTGTTGTAAAGTTTATTATTAAACAAATATAAAAAGAGTCTCAATTATTTGTGTGATAGCTGGATTAAGAGAGAAGCTGAGAAACAAACACAGTTTTTATAAAAACAACTTTAACACATCCTCCCTGGATGAGTGGGTAGCTAGTTTCATCCTGCTTCTTGGCAATAACTCTCTGTCCCCTTTTCAGTGGTATTCATTCTGAGGCCTACCTCCTATGTCTTGGTTTTCAATGAGCACTTTTGACGCAATCATTCACTGCCTTTATCTCTTTGAAATACAATAAGGTATTCATAGTCATTCTAAGACATGGTTCATTTTGATTGATTAATTCTTGCTCTTATGATATTCACCTCACTGGTATAAAGAAAATTTTATTCACTTGTGTACCAGCATAGCCTTATCATTTATTATTATTATTATTTTAGTAACTTTGCTAGGTACCATTTCAAAACCCACTGTTTTATTTTTAACTTGTTCTACACTAGTGTACTTTGTCAGATATAGAGCCTTCCCTGTTAGGGATAGCTATGTATCACATAGATATTTAAAGATTAACATTTTTTATCCTATATTTGTCTGGAAAGCTTCAGAGTATTTTAAAACTTATAGTCATTTCTCAATTTAGGAAAATTGCCTATTATTCATAATTAATTTCCCCTTCTTCAATAATTTGTATTTTATTATCTAGATGCTCATTTGGTATATTCGCTATAGCATCCTCTGAATAGTCTTCATACTTCAACTCCCTAATGGATATGCATTACTCTATTGTATGTAAATTTGAAACTTCATGGCATTGCAGAGGGAGGCCCATCCTGACTCATACTGTGGAATTATGAAAAGTTTGTAGTGACAGAGATGTAAAGCACATGAATTAGGTTGAGGGGAAAATAAAGCTGGAAATCCAAGCAGGGAGCACATTATGATTATTTATTGTGCCCAAACACAGAAAGTTTAAATTTATGTTTTAAGTAATGAGGCAGTCTATAGAGAGAGTCTAAATTTAGCCTGCTCCCTAGCATTTTGTAATGACCGAATGTGTTCTCTCCCATGGCCTGGATTTTCTGCTCTGCTTGAGACAACTTGGTAATTTTATGCATTTCATCACTGAAACATGTACATAAAACTATCATGGGGTTTATTAGATAGTAGTCACACCCATAATTATGTAATCTTTTCATTTCCAGAGTTGTTTATGGTTCTTTTTTTCTTTCTTAAAACTATAGCTTATTAGACAGGAGTGCTTTTATTTACCTGTTATCACCCTAATTATTACTGTTTTCTACTTGTTTTATTATTGCTATTATCATCATGGACTCCTTCCTCCTGTAAAGAAATTTTTGCTTGCTTTTGACCTCTTATTCTTTGATCTTTGAATTGAATATCTAGTTTTTAAATGCAACTTGTTTTTCTTTTAAGTATGCACTTGGGATTACACAAATTACTCTTTTTTATTTTTTAATTTTTTTATTTAACTTTTATTAATTATACTTTATTCATTTTGTATCCCCCCATAAGCCCCTCCCTCCTCCCCTCCTGGTCCCACCCTCCCCCCCTTTTCTGCATGCAAGTCCACTGATAGGGGAGGTCCTCCTCTCCATCAGCTTAGTCTATCAGTTCTCATCAGAAGTGGCTGCATTGTCAGGGTTCTAGGTTATCTCCATGAATAGTCCTTGGTTGGACTATGAGTCTCTGGGAAGTTCCCTGTGTTCATTAATTTTCTTTTTCTGTTGCTCTCCTTGTGGAGTTCCTGTCCCCTCCAGGTCTTACTATTTCCCACTCCTTACATAAAATTCCATTCACTCTGCCTGACAGTTGGCCATCAGGCTCAGCATCTGCTTTGACAGTCTGCAGGGCAGAGGCTTTCAGAGGCCCTCTGTGGCAGGTTCCAGGGTTGCTTCCTGTTTTCTTCTTCTGGCTTTCAGAGGCCCTCTGTAGCAGGTTCCTAGGTTGTTTCCTGTTTTCTTCTTCTGATGTCCATGCTCTTTGCCTTTCAGGATGGGGATTAAGCATTTTAGTTAGGTTCCTGTCTTTTGCTTAGTTTGTTTAGATGTACAGATTTTAGTGGGTTTATTCTATGTTGTATGTTTATATGAGTGAGAATATACTGTGTGTGTCTTTTTGCTTCTGGGACAACTCACTCAGGATGATCCTTTCCAGGTCCCACCATTTACCTGCAAATTTCATGATTTCCTTATTTTTCATTGCTGAGTAATACTCCATTGTATAGATGTACCACAATTTCTGCATCCATTCTTCAGTTGAGGGGCATCTGGGCTGTTTCCAGCTTCTGGCTATTACAAATAAAGCTGATACAAACATGGTTGAGCAAATGTCCTTTTTGTGTACTTGAGCCTCTTTTGGATATATACCTAGGAGTGGTATGGCTGGATCTTGAGGACGCACTATTCCTAGTTGTCTGAGAAAGCGCCAGATTGATTTCCAGAGTGGTTGAACCAGTTTACATTCCCACCAGCAATGGAGGAGGGTTCCCTTTTCTCTACAACCTCTCCAGCATGTGTTGTCCCTTGAGTTTTTGATCTTGGCCATTCTGATGGGTATAAGGTGAAATCTCAGGGTTGTTTTGATTTGCATTTCCCTAATGGCTAATGAGGTTGAACATTTCTTTAAGTGCTTCTCTGCCATTCGATATTCCTCTACAGAGAATACTCTGTTTAGCTCTGTTCCCGATTTTTTAATTGGATTACTTTGTTTGCTGCTTTTCAGCTTCTTTAGTTCTTTATATATACTGGATATGAGTCCTCTGTCAGATAAAGGGTTGGTGATGATTCTTTCCCAATCTGTAGGCAGTCACTTTGTTTTGATGACAGTGTCCTTTGCTTTACAGAAGCTTTTCAGTTTCATGAGGTCCCATTTATTGATTGTTGCTCTTAGAGCCTGTGCTGTTCGTGTTCTGTTCAGGAAGTTTTCTCCTGTACCAATGAGTTCTAGGGTATTCCTCATTTATTTTTCTAGCCAATTTAATGTGTCTGGTTTTATGTTGAGGTCTTTGATCCACTTGGACTTCAGTTTTGTGCAGAGTGATAAGTATGGATCTATTTTCATTTTTCTACATCTACACATCCAGTTGGACCCACACCATTTGTTGAAGATGCTATCTTTTTCCATTGTATGGTTTTGGCATCTTTGTAAAAAATCAGGTGTTCATAAGTGTATGGGCTTATTTCTGGGTCTTCTTCTGTTCGGTTCCATTGATCCATGATTCTGTTTCTATGCAAGTACCATGCAGTCTTTATAACTGTTGCTCTATAGTACAGCTTGAGATCAGGGATGGAGATACCTCCAGAAGATCTTTTATTGTAGAGGATTGTTTTAGCAATTCTTGGTTTCTTGTTATTCCATAAGAAGTTGAGAATTTTTCTTTCCAGGTCTGTAAAGAATCGTGTTGGCAATTTGATGGGAATTGCATTAAATCTGTAGATTGCTTTTGGTAAGATGGCCATTTTTACTATGTTAATCCTGCCAAGCCATGAGCATGGGAGATCTTTCCATCTTCTCATATCTTCCTCTAATTCTTTCTTCAGAGACTTGAAACTTTTTTCATACAAGTCTTTGACTTGCTTGGTTAGGGTTACACCAAGGTACTTTCTGTCATTTGTGGCTTTTATGAACGGAGTTGTTTCCCTAATTTCTTTCTCGGCCCTTTTGTCTTTTGTATACAGGAGTGCTACTAATTTTTTTGAGTTAATTTTGTATCCGGCCACTTTGCTGAAGGTATTTATCAGCTGTAGGAGTTCCCTGGTAGAGCTTTTGGGGTCACTCATGTATACTATCATATCATCTGCAAATAGTGATAATTTGACCTCTTCCTTTCCAATCAGTATCCCCTTGATCTCCTTCAACTGTCTTATTGCTCTAGCAAGGACTTCCAGCACTATGTGAAGAGATATGGAGAGAGTGGGCAGCCTTGTCTTGTCCCTGATTTCAGTGGGATTGCTTTAAGTTTCTCTCCGTTCAGTTTGTTGTTGGCTAGAGGCTTGCTGTAAATCACCTTTACTATGTTTAGATATGTGCCTTGTATCCCTGATCTCTCCAGTACTTTAAACATGAATGGATGTTGGATTTTGTCAAATGCTTTTTCAGCGTCTAGGGAGATTACCATGTGTTTTTTTTTCTTTCAGTTTGTTAATATGATGGATCACATTGATGGATTTCCGTATAATGAACCACCCCTGCATACCTGGGATGAAGCCTACTTGGTCATAGTGGATAATATCTTTGATGTGTTCTTGGATTCAGTTTGCAAGTATTTTGTTAAGTATTTTTGCATCAATGTTCATAAGGGAGATTTGCCTGAAATTCTCTTTCTTTGTTGAGTCTTTGTTGAGTCAAATTGATCACGAAAATTGTCTATTTTATTTAGATTTTCAAATTTTGTAGCATATAGACTTTTGAAGTAAGTCCTGATGATTGTTTGTATTTCCTCAGTATCTGTAGTCAGGTCCCCCTTTTCATTTCTTATTTTGTTGAATTGGGTGGTGTCTCTTTGCCTTTTAGTTAGCTTGGCTAAGGGTTTGTCGATCTTGTTGGTTTTCTCAAAGAACCAGTTCTTGGTTTCATTGATTCTTTGAATTGTTTTATTTGTTTCTAAATGATTGATTTCAGCCCTGAGTTTGATTATTTCCAGCAGTCTACTCCTTTTTGGTGTGTCTGCTTCTTCTTTTTCTAAGGTTTTTAAGTGAGCCTTTAAGTTGCTTGAATGAGCTGTCTCGAATTTCTTCTTGAAAGCACTTAGTGCTATGAACTTTCTTCTTAGCACTGCTTTCATTTGTCCCACAGGATTGGGTATGTTGTATCTTCATTTTCATTGAGTTCTAGGAAGACTTTAATTTCTTTCTTTATTTCTTCCCTGACTCAGCTGTCATTTAGTAACAAGTTGTTCAGTTTCCATGTGTGTGTAGGCTTTTTGCCATTTCTGTTGTTGTTGAGGTCCAGGTTTATTCCATGGTGATCAGACAAGATACAAGGGATTATTTCAATCTTTTTGTATCTGTTGAGGCTTGCTTTGTGACCATCTATATGTTCTACTTTGGAGAAGGTTCCATGAGGTGCTGAGAAGAAGGTAAATTCTTTTGTGTTTGGGTGTAAAGATCTGTAAATGTCTGTTAGATCCATTTGATTCATGACTTCTGTTAGCGATATTGTTTCTTTGTTTAATTTCTGTTTTGTTGACCTGTCCTTTGCTGAGTGTGGGGTGTTGAAGTCTCCCACTATTAATGTGTGGGGATCTATATGTGTTTTAAATTTTATCAATGTTTCTTTTACAAATGTGGGTGTTCTTCTATTTGGGGCATAGATGTTCAGGATTGTGATGTCTTCCCGGTGGAATTTTCCCTTGATGAGTATGAAGTGTCCTTCCCCATCTCTTTTTATTAATTTTGGTTGAAAGTCTATTTTATCAGATATTAGAATGGCTACTCCTGATTGTTTCTTGGATCCATTTGCTTGGAAAGTCATCTTCCAACCCTTTACCCTCAGGTAATGTCTAGCTTTGTGCCTTACGTGTGTTTCTTGTCTGCAACAGATTGCTGGGTTTTGTTTATGTATCCATTCTGTTAATCTGTGTCTTTTTACTGGAGAGTTGAGTCCATTGATGTTGAGAAAGATTAATGACCAGTGGCTGTTAGATCCTTTGAATTTGATGTTGGCTGTGGTCATAAGGTTGTGTGCTTGGTTGCTTTTTGTTTTACTATACTAGGGTTAATTATTTCCTGTGTTTTCTCAAAAGAAGCTAATTTTCTTGGGTTGTATTTTCCCTTCCAGTATCTCCTGTAATGCTGGATTTGTGTGTAGGTATTATTGAAATTTGATTTTGTCATTGAATATCTTGTTTTCTCCATCTATGAGGACTGAGTTTTGCAGGCTATAGTAGTCTGGGCTGACATCTGTGTTCTCTAACGGTCTGCATGATATCTGTCCAGGCCCTTCTGGCTTTCATAGTCTCTGTTGAAAGTCAGGTGTGCAGTGTAATCCAGGCAAATAATCCCTGGATCTCAGTCAGAACTGCGTAATAGTGGCTTGTAGGCCACTGCAATAATCAGAGAATCCGTGCATGCACACTGCGCCTGCTAAAAGCGCACGCAAATAGCACCAGCGTCACATTCCTTACTTAGGCAAAACTGAAACCACAGCGCACACTCCCAAATCAGTGAACCTCTCTCATCTTCATGAAAAAAAGTCCAGAAAACAGAAAGAGAGGATCATAGCCCGAACTACAATCTCGAGGAACAAACAGTGAGGATTATAAATAACCAGATGGCTAGAGGCAGACGTAAAAACACTCTCAACAAAAATCAGGACATAATGACCTCACCAGCAACCCCACAAAACAACGGTCACTTCAATTCACTAGATATACAAGAAAACAACCTCAAAACTATGTTTTTCCAGCTACTAGAGGCCCATATAGATGAAATGAACAAAGCCCTCAGAGAAATAACCGAAGAAATCGAGACTAACCAAGAGGAAACAAATCGTGCTCTCAGAGAAATGAACATTAAAATTGAAGCAAACAGAGAAGAAATGCACAAAGCACTCAAAGAAATGTCCACACAAATGAAGGCAAATAAAGAAGAAATAAACAAAGCTCTCATAGAAATATAGGCAATTATACCCAAAGAAGTAGAGGCACAATTAGTGATACATAGAGAGGAAACGGACAAAAAAATAGAAGCTGTCATTGAAAAGCAGGACTCCACATTCAAACAGATGAAGGAAATAGTGCAAGACATGAAAACAGAATTAGAATCAATAAGGAAAACACAAATAGAGAAAAACCAGGAGCTGGAGAACATAGAGAAAAGATCAGGAACTACAAAGGTAAGCATCACCAACAGAATACAAGAGATGGAAGAAAAAATCTCAGGAGCCGAAGATACACTTGTGGAAATTGACACGTCTCTCAAAGAAAAAATAAAATCAGAAAAGTTCCAAACACAAAACATCCAAGAAATCAAGGACACCATGAAAAAACAAAACCTAAGAATAATAGGAGTAGAAGAAAAAGAAGACATCAGGCTCAAAGGTCCGGAAAATATTTTCAAGAAAATTATAGAAGAAAACTTTCCCAACTTAAAGAAGGAGATGGCCATAAACATACAAGAAGCCTACAGAACACCAAGTAGACTAGACCAGAAAAGAAATTCTTCACGTCACATCATAGTCAAAACACTGAACCTACAAAACAAAGAAAAAATTCTAAAAGCAGCAAGGGAAATAGGCCAAGTAACATATGAAGGTAGACCTATCAGAATCACACCAGATTTCTCAACAGAAACTATGAAAGCCAGAAGGGCCTGGACAGAAATCATACAGTCCTTAAGGGACCACAGATTCCAACCCAGACTACTATACCCAGCAAAACTTTCAATCAACATAGACGGAGAATTCAAGATATTCCAAGACAAAACCAAATTTAAACAATATCTACATAGTAACCCAGCTCTACAGAAGTTACTAGAAGGGAAACTCCAAACCAAAGAAAACAACTACATCCAAGGAAACAGAGGAAATAGATAACTACACAACAAAAAACCCAAAGAATACAAGCAATGAAACTCAGTGCCACCACCAACCCCACATCTAAAGCAAGTAACAATTGTTGGTCACTAGTTTCTTTCAACATCAACGGACTCAACTCCCCAATAAAAAGACACAGACTAACAGAATGGTTGTGGAAACAGGATCCATCATTCTGTTGCATCCAAGAAACACACCTATGCAACAAACATAAACACTACCTCAGAGTAAAGGGCTGGAAAAATTCCTTTCAAGCAAATGGTTCCAGAAAACAAGCAGGAGTAGCCATCCTAATATCTAATAAAATAGACTTTCAACCCAAGTTAATCAAAAAAGATAAGGACGGCCACTATATTCTTATCAAAGGAAAAATCCACCAAGAGGACATCACAATTTTGAATATCTATGCCCCAAATACAAGAGCACCTACATTCGTAAATGAAACAATATTAAAGCTTAAATCACACATTGATCCTAAAACCCTAATAGTGGAAGACTTCAACACTCCACTCTCACCAAGGGACAGATCAACTAGACAGAAAACAAATAAGGAAATAAAAACACTTACAGAGACCCTAAATCAAATGGACCTAATAGACGTCTACAGATCTTTTCATCCAAACTCAAAAGAGTATACCTTCTTTTCAGCACCGCCTGGAACCTTCTCCAAAATAGACCATATAGTTGGTCATAAAACAAGCCTCAACAGATACAAAAAGATTGAAATAATCCCTTGTATACTCTCTGACCACCATGGACTTAAGCTGGATCTCAACAACAACAGAAATAACAAACAGCCTACACGCACATGAAAACTGAACAACTTGTTACTCAATGACAGGTTAAGGAAGAAATAAGAAAGAAAGTAAAGACTTCATAGAATTCAATGAAAATGAAGGCACAACATACCCAAATTTATGGGACACATTGAAAGCAGTGCTCAGGGGAAAATTTATAGCACTAAGTGCCTCCAAGAAGAAATTCGTAACATCACATACAAACAACTCAATGGCCCAACTGGAAACCCTAGAAAAAAAGAAGTAGATACACCCAAGAGGAGCAGAAGGCTGGAAATAATCAAACTCAGGGCTGAAATCAATCAATTAGAAAGAAAAAAAAAACTATTCAAAGAATCAATGAAACAAAAAGCTGGTTCTTTGAGAAAATCAACAAGATAGACAAACCCTTAGCCAAACTAACTAAAAAGCAGAGAGAATCTATCCAAATCAACAAAATCAGAGATGAAAAGGGTGCCATAACTACAGACACTGAGGAAATTCAAACAATCATTAGGTCATACTACAATAGCCTATATGCCACAAAATTTGAAAACCTAAATGAAATGGACAATTTTCTTGATAGATTCCATCTCCCAACATTAAGTCAAGATCAGGTAGAAAGACTGAACAGCCCAATATCTCCCAAGGAAATTGAAGCAGTCGTTCACAGTCTCCCCTCCAAAAAAAGCCCTGGGCCAGATGGTTTCAGCGTGGTATTCTACCAGACTTTCAAAGAAGTGCTCACATCAATTCTCCTCAAACTATTCCACAAAATAGAAACAGAAGGTACATTACCAAACTCATTCTATGAAGCACAGTCACCCTGATACCTAAACCACACAAAGACCCAACAAAAAAAGAGAACTTCAGACCTATCTCTCTTATGAACATTGACACAAAAATACTCAATAAAATACTTGCAAACCGAATCCAAGAACACATCAAAGATATAATCCACCACGACCAAGTAGGCTTCATCTCAGGCATGCAAGGGTGGTTCAACATACGGAAATCCATCAATGTAATCCACCACATAAACAAACTGAAGGAGAAAAACCATATGATCATCTCCTTAGATGCTGAAAAAGCATTTGACAAAGTCCAACACCCATTCATGTTTAAAGTCTTAGAGAGATCAGGAATACAAGGCACATATATAAACATAGTAAAGGCAATATATAGCAAGCCTATAGCCAACATCAAACTCAATGGAGAGAAACTTAAATCAATCCCACTGCAATCAGGGACAAGACAAGATTGCCCACTCTCTCCCTACCTCTTCAACATAGTACTTGAAGTCCTAGCCAGAGCAATAAGACAACTAAAGGAGATCAAGGGGATACAAATCAGAAAGGAATAGGTCAAATGTCACTATTCGCAGATGATATGATAGTATATATGAGCAACCCCAAAAATTCAACCAGAGAACTCCTCCAGCTGATAAACACCTTCAGCAAAGTGGCAGAATACAAAATCAACTCAAAAAAATCAGAAGCCCTCCTGTATACCAGACTAAAAGGCCAAGAAAGAAATTAGGGAAACAACACCCTTCACGATAGCCACTAACCACATAAAGTCCCTTGGGGTGACACTAACCAAGCAAGTGAAAGACCTGTTTGAGAAAAACTTCAAGTCTCTGAAGAAAGAAATTGAAGAAGATCTCAGAATATGGAAAGATCTCCCGTGCTCATGGATTGGTAGGATTAACATTGTGAAAATGGCCATCCTGCCAAAAGCAATCTACAGATTCAATGCAATTCCCATCAAAATACCAACTCAATTCTTTACAGACCTTGAAAAAAAGATTCTCAGCTTCATATGGAGAAACAAAAAAACCCAGAATCTCCAAAATAATCCTGTACAACAACAGATCATCTGGAGGTATCTCCATCCCCGATCTCAAATTGTACTACAGAGCAATAGTAATAAAAACGGAATGGTATTGGCATAAAAACAGAAAGGAGGATCAATAGAACCGCATAGAAGACCCAGAAATAAACCCACACATCTATGAATACTTGATTTTTGACAAAGAAGCCAAAACCATTCAATGGAAAAAAGACAGCATCTTCAACAAATGGTGCTGGTCCAACTGGATGTCCACATGCAGAAAAATGAAAATAGATCTATATTTATCACCCTGCACAAAACTAAAGTCGAAGTGGATCAAGGACCTCAACATAAAACCAGATACTCTAAATCTGTTAGAAGAAAAAGTGGGGAACAGCCTAGAACTCATTGTCACAGGAGACAACTTCCTGAACAGAACACCAACAGCACAGGCTCTAAGAGCAACAATCAATAAATGGGACCTCATGAAACTGAAAAGCTTCTGTAAAGCAAAGGACACTATCATCAAAACAAAACGCCTGCCTACAGATTGGGAAAGAATCTTCACTAACCCTTTATCTGACAGAGGGCTAATATCCAGTATATATAAAGAACTAAAGAAGCTTAAAAGCAGCAAACCAAGTAATCCAATTGAAAAATGGGGAACAGAGCCAAACAGAGAATCTCAACAGAGGAATATCGAATGGCAGAGAAACACTTAAAGAAATGCTCATCCTCATTAGCCATCAGGGAAATGCAAATCAAAACGACCCTGAGATATCACCTTACACCCATCAGAATGGCCAAGATGAAAAACTCAAGACACAACACATGCTGGAGAGGTTGTGAAGAAAGGGGAACCCTCCTCCACTGCTGGTGGGAATGTAAACTGGTACAACCACTCTGGAAATCTATCTGGTGCTTTCTAAGACAATTAGGAATAGTGCTTCCTTAAGACCCAGCTATACCACTGCTAGGTATATACCCAAATTTTGCTCAAGTACACAACAAGGACATTTGTTCAACATTGTTTGTAACAGCTTTATTTGTAATAGCCCGAACCTGGAAACAACCCAGATGTCCATCAACGGAGGAATGGGTACAAAAATTGTGGTATTTTTACACAATGGAATACTACTCAGCAATCAAAAAGGAGGAAATCATGAAATTTGCAGGCAAATGGTGGGATCTAGAAAAGATCATCCTGAGTGAAATATCCCAGAAGGAGAAAGACAAACATGGTATATACTCACTTATATAGACCCATAAGATGTGATAAACATAATGAAATCTGTACACCTAAAAAAGATAATCAAGAGAGCATACATGGGGTAAGATCAATCCTCATTTAGAAAGACAGATGGGATGTGCATTGAACATATGACACGAGTCTACTGAGCGCATTTGAAAGACTCTAACTAGAAGTATTTTCAAAGCAAAGACTCATGACCAAATCTTTGGCAGAGTACAGGCAATCTTAAGAAAGAAGGGGAGTTAGTCTGATGGGGAAAGGATAGGAGCTCCACAAGGACCAAATATATCTGGGCACAGGGTCTTTTCTGAGACTGACATGCAACCAAGGACCATGTATGAATGTAACCTAGAACCTCTGCTCAGATGTAGCCTGTGGTAGCTTAGTAACCAATTGGTCCTTGTTTCCCATAGTGAGGGGAACAAGGACTATTTCTAACAGGAACTCAATGGCTGGCTCTTTGGCCTCCCCACCCCCCAAGGGAGGAGCAGTCCTGTTAGGCCACAGAGGAGAGCTTTGCAGCCAGTCCTGAAGATACCTGATAAAACAGGATCAGATGAATGGGGAGGAGGTCCTCCCTATCAGTGGACTTGGCAAGGGGCACGGTGGAGATGAGGGAGGGAGGGAGGGACTGGGAGGGAATGAGGGATCGGGACACGTCTGGGATACAGAGTTAATAAAATGTAATTGATAAAAAAATTAAAACTTAATTAAAATAAATAAATAAAATAAAAAAAAGAAAAGTCAGGTGTGATTCTAATGGGTTTGCCAATATATGTTACTTGACCTTTTTCCCTTGGAGCTTTTAGTATTTTTTATTTGTTCTGTATACTTACTGTTTTGATTATTATGTGGCGGGAGGATTTTCTTTTCTGTTCAAATTTGTTGGGTGTTCTGTAGGCCTTATGTATTCTTATTGGCCTCTGTTTTAACTTGGAGAAATTTTCCTCAATGATTTTGTTGAAAATATTTTCTGGGCCTTGGAGAAGGGAATCTTCTTTTTTCTTTATACCTATTATTCTTAGGTTTTGTTTTTTCATATTGTCTTTGATTTCTTGGACGGTTTGTGTCAAGAATTTTTATCTACCTGTTTTAATTGTTGTCTTGGAGGATTATCGCCTCTGTCTGCTAACATAGACCTAGTCCTGCCTGGAAGCTTCTAAACTTCTAACCTAGGCCTAGAATGTTTTTGGCCTCTGAGACTGACTGCTTATTATGCTCACCATTTCTTGTTCTTACTGAGCTCTGAGCTAGCTGGTTTAATTCAGTTGTCCTCGCTCAAACCCCTCCCCCAGCTGTGTTTTTCAATCTGGCTTCTTTCTCAGCCCTTCAATTGCTGTGCTTGGTCTCAAACTAACTTCAGCAATCTGCCATAATCTCCTGAATCCTTCTCATTCTATGGTTCATTTGGTTTTCACCTGAATTCTCTCTCTGCAGCCTTTCTCTCTATTACTGTCCTGGTAAAACTGCCTTCTCCTCTCTCTGCATTGCCCCTTAGATTTCTCTGTCTCTCTGTATCCTACTCTGTCAAATCTTCTTTGATTCCTCACTTTGTTTTTCTGCCACTTTCGAATATGGGTGCTTCCTTCTACAAACTAACTTTACCTTCATTGTTTGTGATTAATGGCATCTACCACCACACCTTGACCTAAGCTCTTCTTTAACCTGAAACTTGCTCTATACCAGGCTGGCCTTGAACTCAGATCTGCTTGCCTCTGTCTCCTGGATTAAAGCTGTGTTTGTATTCTAATTAGATCACACAGACCTAGA
This sequence comes from Psammomys obesus, assembly GCF_907164565.1. Classification (NCBI taxonomy): domain Eukaryota; kingdom Metazoa; phylum Chordata; class Mammalia; order Rodentia; family Muridae; genus Psammomys; species Psammomys obesus. The sequence continues at coordinate 43,177,302 of NW_026591086.1, forward strand.
AAGTCTTTGGATGTGATCTCTTGTCAGAACAGCTATGTTCTGAATTAAAATTCATCTACAAGTTACAAGATGGTGGTGACAAGTCTGGACAGTATCTGAGGGGCAGAAGATCAGAAACTCTGAAACTGGTGAATGAACAGGTGGCTGGATCCAGCACATAGACTTTGGTGCTTTCTGGACTGGAGGGCACATTTTTTGAGTTGGGGCTGATCAAATCCAGACAGTGGTGGCCATCTCTCAGGTCTGAGAGTCACAAACTGTGGACCCTCTGCACTTTCTGCATAATCCTGCAAGATGCTAGATTAGAGATGCTCTGATCTAGCAGCCAGATATCTGATCCCTCCCACTCCCATGAGGGCAGCATCAGGATTTCTGGGATAGCATCTCAGCCATGCTTCTCAAATCCAAGATGGCACATCTCAGATGCATCTGAATAGCAGAAGCACATGGTCTGGTAGGCATGTAATCTGTAACCCAGATCTGTTATGAGGCATCCTGCGATTGATTGCCACCCACACTGAGCCCATAAAGTCACTTGCGCCTGCACCCTGTCTTCCTTAGCTGCATCCAAATCACCAGCAACCATTCTTGTGCCCCTGGACCTCTCTTGTCTTCCTGAGGACTACTCTATACTCCAGAGACAGGTGGACTCAGTCTGTAGTACAGGCTCTAGGAAGAAACAGCCAAGGCTACTTACAACCTGATGGCTAAAGGCCAGTATAAGAACTCAATCAACAAAAACAAGGACATCATGGTTTCACATCAATGGATATTCTAATGCATTTGAAACACAGAAAAATGATCTTAAATCTATGATTATGCAGTTATTAGAGGTACATAAAGAGGAAACAAACAAATCTCTCAAAGAAATACAGACACATACAACCAAATAGAGGTTATCATGGACAGACAGGAATCTACAATCAAACAGGTGATAAAAATGAATAAAATCATTCAAGACATGAAAATGGAATTAGAATCAATAAAGAGAACACAAACTGAGAAAATCCAGGATGGAAAACATAAAGAAGAGATCTGGAACCATAGAGCTAAGCATTACCAACAGAATACAAAAATGGAGGAGCAAATCTCAGGTGTTGAAGATATAATCAAAGAAATCTATACATCTCTCAAAGAAAACATAAAAACAGCAAAATTCCTGGCACAAAACGTCCAAGAAATCAAGGATACCATGAAAAGACAAAACCTAAGAATAATAGAAATAGATGAAAAAGAAGATTCCAGGCTCCAAGGTCCAGAAAATATTTTCAAGAAAATCATAGAAGAAAATTTCCCCAACCTAAAGAGATGCCCTTAAACATACAAGAGGCTTACAGAACACCAAATAGACTAGACCAGAAAAGAAATTTCTTCTGCCAAATAATAACCAAAACACTAAATCTACAGAACAAAGAATAAATATTAAAAGTGGCAAGGGAAAAAGGCCAAGTAACATTTAAAGTTAGGCCTATCAGAAACACACCAGACTTCTCAACAGAACTTGTGAAAGCCAGAAGGGCCTGGGCAGATGTCATGCAGACAATAAGATGCCACAGATACCAACCCAGACTACTATACCCAGCTAAACTTTCAACCAACATAGATGGAGAAAACAAGACATTCCATGACAAAACTAAATTTAAGCTATCTATGCAGCAATCCAGCCCTACAGAAATTACTAGAAGGAAAACTCCAACTAAACAAGGTCAATTATATCTAAGAAAACAAGCTAACAACAAAACTAACTTTATGCAAAAAATTAAAACAAACACTATCACAACCAACTCCACAATAAAAGGAACTAACATTCATTGATCACTAATATACATCAGTACCAATGGATTCAACTCTCCAATAAAAAGACATAAACTGAGAGAATGGTTGTGGAAACAGGATCCAATATTCTGCTGCATTCAAAACATACCTCTGTAACAAAGATAGACACTGCCTCAGAGTAAAGGGCTAGAAAAAGGTTTTTCAAGCAAATGGACACAAGAAGTAAGAGGGAGTAGCCATCCTAATATCTAATAAAATAGACTCACAACCAAAATTAATCAAATAAGATGGGGAGGGACATTTCATTCTCATGAAAGGAAAAATATCCACCAAGATGACATCATAATCCTGAACATCTATGACCCAAACACAAGAACCCCTGCATTCCTAAAATGTACATTATAAAAGCTTAAATCACACATCGATCCCAAGACATTAATAGTGGAAGACTTCAATACTCAACTCTCACCATGGGACAGATCATTGAGACAGATGCTAAACAGAGGAAAAAGGACACTTACAGAGGTCTTAATTCAAATGCCCCTACTAGATGTCTACAGAGCTTTTTTCACCCAAATATAAAAGAGTATACCTTCTTCTTAGCACCTCAAGGAACTTTCTCCAGAAATCTACAGTTTCAATGCATTTCCCATCAAAATATCAACATAATTCTTTACAGACCTTGAAAGAACAATTCTCAACTTTACATGGATAAACCAAAACCTCAGAAGAACTAAAACAATCCTGTACAATAAAAGATCTTCTGGAAGTATCTTCATCCATGATCTCAAGCTGTACTTTAGAGCAACAGTAATAAAACTTCATGGTAGTGGCATAGAAGTAGACTGGTGAATCAATGGAACTGAACAGAAGACCCAGAAATAAATCCACACACCTATGGACACCTGATTTTTGACAAAGAAACCAAAACCATACAACAGAAAAACGATAGCATTTCAACAAATGTTGCTGGTCTAACTGACTGTCTACATGTAGAAAAATGCAAAAAGATCCATATTTATCTCTCTGCACAAAAGTAAAGTCTATGTGGATCAAAGACCTCAACATAAAACCAGAAACACTAAAGCTGTTATAAGAAAATTGGGGAAGAACCTTGAACTTATTGGCACAGGGGACAACTTCCTGAACAGAACACCAGCAGCACAAGCTCTAAGAGCAACAATCAATAAATGGGACCTCATAAAACTGAAAACCTTCTGTAAAGCAAAGGACCCTGTTAACAGAACAAAAGGACAACCTACAGACTGGGAAGAGCTCTTCACCAACCCTATATCTGACAGAGGTCTAATATCCAGAATATAAAAAGAACTCAAGAAATTAAATTCCAACAAACCAAATAATCTAATTTTTTAAATGGGGTACAGAACTAAATAGATAATTCTCATCAGAGGAATATTAATGGTGGAGAAACACTTAAAGAAATGCTCAACGTCCTTAGTCATCAGAGAAAATCAAAATGGCCCTGAGATTTCACTTTACACCCATCAGAATGACTAAGATAAAAAACTCAAGTGACAACACGTGCTGGGGAGGTTGTGGAGACAGGGGAAATGCTGCTGGCAACTTGAACTTGCACATCCACTTTGGAAATCAATCTGGTTCTTCCTCAGACAATTGGGAATAGCACAACCTGAAGACTCAGCTATACTACTCCTGGGAATATACCCAAAAGATGCCCCACCATTCAACAATGACATTTGCTCAATTATGTTCGTAGTAGCTTTTTTCATAATATCCAGAATGTGGAAATAACTGAGATGTCCTTCAGCTGAAGAATGGATACAGAAGCCACATTTACACAATGGAATACTACTCTGCTATTAAAAAGAAGGAAATCACGAAATTTGTAGGCAAAGGATGGAACCAACAAAGATCATCCTGAGATAGGTAACCCAGAAACAGAAAGACTCACATGGCATATACTCACTTATAAGTGGTTATTAGCCATATACTATAGGATAACTGTAATAAAATCTAAAGACCTAATGATGCTAAACAACAAGGAAGACCCTAGGGAATATGCCTAATTCCCATTCAGAAGGGCAAACAGGAAAGACATTGGGAGTAGGGTCAGGACAAGAGCTTTCCACAGATGTCCTCTGAAAGATTTCACCCAGCAGGGGATTGAAGCAGGTGCAGAAACTCACAGCCAAACTTTGGGCAGAGCACAGGAAGTCTTATGGAAGAGTGGAAGGACAGAAGGACCAGGACAGGACAGAAGCTCGACAAAGTGACCAACAAAGCCATAAAATCTGGGCCCAGTGGTGCCTGCAGAGACTCATGCATCAACCAAGGACCACGTATGGAGAGGACCCAGCCCTCCTGCTCAGATGTAGCCCAAAGGCAGCTCAGTCTCCATGTGGGTCCCCAAGTAAGAAGAGCAGGGGCAGTCTCTGATATCAACTTGGTTGCCTATTCTTTGATCACCTCCCTCTGGAGGGGCACCTTAAGTAGGCCATAGAAGAAGAGGATCCAAGCAGCCATGATGAGACATGATAGGCTATGGTCAGATAGTAAGGGACACAGATTTCCCCTATCAGTTAATAGGGGAAGGGGAGAGGGGAGGAAGAGGGAGAGAGGGTGGTGCTGAGAGGTGATGAGGGAGGGGACTACAATGGGAATACAAAGTGAATAAATTGTAAAAAAATAAAAATAAGAACTGCTGTCGGTAATTTAATTTTTTCTAAATTTTTTTTTGTCCTAAAACCATTCAATGGCTTCTTGATATCCAAATAATGTATAGACTTATTCACAGTATTCAAGACCCATTGAACTTTAGTTCTAATGATTATTCCAGTGTTATATATATATATATATATATATATATATATATATATATATATATATACATATACATAGAATTTGTTACAGAAAAATGCATATTTCTAGTGCTAAAGAAGGACTTTCAAAATCCTGACAATCCAGTTGCACGTGTATACTCTGATCAGCAAAAATACCTCATCTTCCTTTGATGTTTCCAGATGATTGACGCATGTGTGGTTTTGCAACATGTTCCCTTTTGCTTGCGTGTGCATGTTTGAATCTGCTCTGCTGTCTGTAGAGATCAGGGCCTGACACATGCTGAGCTGATGCTTTATAACTGAACTATAAACCAGCCTTCCTATTGGTCTTTCAAATATTCTCTCTTTTGTATTGGAATTAAAAGTCATCTATCAAGTCTAAAGGATGTTGTAGCAATTTTATCACATCAATTATCATTGGCTTTGAGTCATTTCCTTATTTAGTGTGCTTCTCTATAAACATGCTTATGCAATATACCACAGTAAGTGAGTTTTCTCTTTTCTCTCTTCCTGACTTGTAAGGCATTTGAGGGTGAAAAGTTAGTTTCACTCATTTTGCAAGCCTCAGTCTTCTCACGGCTCATGCAATACAATGGTCTCAGAGAGTTGTGTGGATTGCATGAATGTGGCTGAATCTTGAAGTGCAGTTTTTCCTTTTCTCTGCCGTTACTGAAATAACTCATCTCTTCCTAAAATGTATTGACAACTCTTCTCTCCTTTCTGTGTTTAGCTTCTAGCAATGATAAAATGTACAGACTTTGAATTGCATGAGTCTTTGGTTAAAGGGCTCCATTCTCCTTACAGCTTGAATGGCATGCTTTCAAGACATCTTATGCATATTTCTGTACTACATTTATCTCTGACATTTTAAATCTTTACTTATGTGGTAGTTCCAATAAACTGATGGATGGCTACATTAAAGGGGGATATATTTTAAAAATCTTGCTGTAATTTAGGACTCAGTACAGTGGCCTATATATGGGAGGTGCTCAGTAACTGAGTTGGATTACATGACTTTATTTCTACAAATGATCCATTATCACCATTATCTTTCTTTTATCGATGAATTGATCTTTTAACATTGCTTCTACATTTTCTTGCCGTGTTAGCTAGTTTATTGTCTTATGAACATTTGATATTATTTTTATTATATGACTAAAAGAAAATTTAAAAGTAACATTGGACAGAAACAGTAAATTAATTTCCCTGATAAACCTCTGGAAACATTTAATAAATCTAATGTGAAAAGGTAGAGCCTGTTAAAATATTTAAGGTATTCACCCACAGTCAGACTTAGTAACTGTACAGGCATCTTTCTGCTTAGGAACTGTACTTTTTTTTTGCACTGAAAATCTAACTGATCATAGAATTTTTTTAAATTGACTACCAAAAATTTAAGACTGGTTATTTTTTATTTTGAATATGTCAGATAAATATGTCACATAAAAAGAAATCATGGGTCATACTGAACAAGATTAGGTACATTCTATGTACCTAAGATTCTACCATCAGAATCTATAAAGTCAGATAGGTATCTTAAAAGTGGTTTGTTTGTATGTTCATGAATATTACAGATTTTATTTTCTAAATATTTTTCACCTTAAATGGCTTCATTCAAAATTGTGAAAAGAACTCCCTGACCTAGTCCCCTCAAAATTCTTTCTTTTTAAAAAGAGGAAACCTCTTTTGTTTATTTTTTAGGGCTACACCTGTGCAGGGGTTCTAGGTTATCTCCATGAATGGTCCTTGGTTGGAGTATCAGTCTCAGAAAGGCCCAGATTTTTCGGTTCTGTTGCTCTCCTTGTGGAGCTCCTGTCCCCTCCAGGTATTTCAATCTCCCCCTTCTTTCATAAGATTCCTGCAATCTGTCCAAAGTTTGGTTGTGAGTCTCAGTCTCTGCTTTGATACCCTGCTGGGTAGAGTCTTTCAGAGGCCCTCTGTGGTAGGCTCCTGTCCTTTTTCCTGTTTTCTCCATCTTCCCATGTCCATCCTGTTTGCCTTTCTGAATGAGGATTGAGCATCTTACCTAGGATCCTCCTTCTTGATTAGCTTCTTTAGGTGTACATATTTTAGTATGTTTTCCCCATATTATATGTTTAAACTCCACTTATAAGTGAGTATATACTACGTGTGTCTTTCTGCTTCTGGGATACCTCACTCAGGATGATCTTTTCTAGCTTCCTCCATTTGCCTACAAAAAAGACAATTTCTATATTTATTCCTCAGTTGAGGGACATCTGTTTTTTTTCCAGAGTTTATCTATTATGGATAAAGCTGCTACAAACATGGTTGAGGAAATGTCCTTGTATACTGAGCATATTTTGGATATATGCCCAGGAGTGGTATAGCTGGATCTTGAGGTAGCACTATTCCTAATTGTCTGAGAAAGTGCCAGATTGATTTCCAAAGTGGTTGTGCAAGTTTACATTCCCACCAGCAATGGAGGAGGAGGATTCCTCTTTCTCCACATCCTCTCCAGCATATGCTGTCACTTGAGTTTTTGATCTGAGCCATTCTGATGTGTGTAAGGTGAGATCTCAGGGTCATTTTGATTTGCATTTCCCTGTTGATGAAGGATATTGAGCATTTCTTTAAGTGTTTCTCTGCCATTTGAGATTCCTCTATTGAGAATTCTCTGTTTAGTTCTTTGCCCCATTTTTTACTTGGATTACTTGATTTGTTGCTGTTAAAGTCTAGGTGGATCAAAGACCTCAACATAAAACCAGACACATAAATCTCTTAGAAGAATAACTGGGGAAGAGCCTTGGACTCACTGACACAGGAGACAACTTCCTGAACAGAACACCAACAGCTCAGGAACTAAGATCCACAATCAATAAACAGGCCCTCATGAACCTGAAAATCTTCAATAAAGCAAAGGACACTGCCATCAGAACAAAATGACAGCCTACAGGCTGGGAAGAAATCTTCATGAACCCTATATCTGACAGAGGGCTAATATCCAGAATATATGAAGAACTCAAAAAGTTAAACAGCAACAAATCAAGTAATCCTCTCAAAATTCTTTAAATTTAATCAAACATGCTTCTTTTCAGGTAAACCGAGTTATCCACAGAAGATTTAGCAGGATTTCACAAAACCTTTGATAAGGGCAGATTCACACTCTCAAAGTACTGGAAAAGCAAATAGCTGTAGTTCGGCAATTTTTGTGTGTGCTCAGAGTAACTGATTTTCAGGGGTCTAAATATGGGAAATAGGAAATTTCTATTTGTTTCTTCACCAATTTCTCACTGTGGTTCTTCAGTCAGACCAGAGCTGCAATGGTAGAGATTTCACTGTGGCAAGTGAAAAGATAAACAGAATTAGTCTCTCTTTTGAGGGCTCTGCCAGGAAACAGAAATGACAAAGTAGATCTTTTATTGATCCAAATCCGATGTGTCTAACTAGGAAACTGTTCATTCAAATAAAAGCCAAGAAGCTTCTCAGCCCTCCTGTGGCTGAGACAGGAAAATCAATTCTAAACAGACAGCTCTGCTTAGTAAATGTACATGTCAAATAATATTAAGAACAAGTGACATGCACCTTACGCCTCAGGTGCCGTTTACAATATCCCCAAAGTAAAACAGGTACTGTTTTATTCTTAAATAAGAATGCCTTTTTTAGCATTCAAGAAGAAAAGACCTTTCTAAAAATTAAGATTTCATCTAGAATCGTTACCTTTTATATCTCAATTAATTTATTCACATTAGATAGCCTTTTTAAACACTGAGGATATGTGCTTCCTGTTAATCACATTTTATTGCACTCATTTAGCATAACTAGTGTGCTACATAGTTCACATATTCCAGAGTAAGTTTTCTTTATTGATTTAGGTTTATTAGTTACGTTTTACTTGGTGATAATTATTGAAAAAGGATAAAGGAATATTGAAATGGATTCCGCCTAGAAACAAAGATTTCAAAATGACTGGTGGCTTGATGTTAGGAAGAAAAATACGATAAACATATTTCCTCCTGGATTTTTTAGACAGTGTCTGATTTGTCAAGTTTCCATTCCTGGAAAGGCACTAGCTCCAGATACATGCAGTATAACCTGTTTGCAGTGCGCGGTGCTTTGTTATCTACGTTTTGATAGATAAGATCATGGTTTAGTTGTTGTCAGTCAGTATAAGCCTTTGACAATATTTTTATCTGGTAATCACTACCTCATATTAAGCCCTGTTGAAAGTGTCATCTCACTTGGTTTATGCTTTCACAGAAGCTTACTATAGTCTCCAACACTTTCCATCAGATTCTTTTAGCCAGTGACTGGGGGAATCACAGGAAGCCTTCTCTACTATACCAATGTGTGCATCTTTACACCGCAGATTTCAGCACAAGGTGATAAATATTAAGTAAGAGTCAAACCGCGAGTTCATTAGACAGAAACAATGTTATAGATGTAGAGAGATATTTTATTGATCTTAACCGACAAATCCTAATGGGCTGTAATATAGAATCTTATAGCAAAGCATGTGACCATAACTGATGTATTTGAAATATAGTCTTATTTTTATGCAATCCTCATTTGATTATTTGTACACAGATCCATTAAAAATTAGACGATCTTGCCGGGTACTAAAACTACAACTTGTCTCAAAAATCATCAGCAGGGGGCTGGAGAGATGCGCTGGCAGTGAGAGCCCTGGCTGTTCCTGCTAATGGTATGGTTCAGTTCCCAGCACCCACATGGCAGTTTGCAGGCATTCTTAACTCTGCTTCCAGGAGATACAATGCCCTCTTTTGGCCTCCACAGATACCAGACACACACAAGATGCACATTAATACATGTGGGCCAACCTCCATACACATAAAATAAGAGTAATTCTTTAAGAAATTATCATCAACCTTCTTGGGCTATATTTGAGCAGTTCTACACCCAGTCATCCTTTTAATGTAAAGAACTGAGCTGAGGGGGCTGGAGTGATAGCTCAGTGGTTAGGAGCACTAGTTGCTCTTCTGGAGGACCTGGGTTCAACTCTTAGCACCAACATGGCAGATCACAGCTGTAACTCCAGTCCTAGGTGGTCTGATACCCTAGTACTGATACAGACATGTATCTGATCTGATACAGACACACATGTAGACAAAACACCAATGCATGTGAAAAAAATAAAAAGAACGGATTTGAATGCCATTGTTTGTTTAAAATTCTATAAATCCAATTGTACTTAGTCATAGTAATAAATGGCAAATTATGAAATATACACATAAATTCATTTAAAATGTCATATTGACATATTTGTTTTAAAATAAACAAACATTGTCTGATTTCTCCTTGTATAAGTTATGTGACTCCTATGAATCTTGATTTTATCTCTTTTCTCTTCTTTTTCTATGTTGAGACTTTATTTACTTTCCTGGATTATTATTTCTGAGTTCAAATATTAACTTACCTAGGAATCTGAAGCCTTTATCCATGAGTCTGAACTAAGTGCTCAGTAATGCAGGTTTCTCCAGTACTGAAAGGAACAGAAAGGAGCAGGAATGCTTTTGAGTCCGTCCATACATTCACGTGGGAGGGAATGATGTTATCGTCTTAATTACTATTGCAGTGGAGGTGTCGCTACCTTAATATGGTACTATTTCACACATGTGCTTGGTTTCCTGTTGGGTCTTATCTCATGACAGTTTGTTCAAGAGACACTGATGTTACTGTAGTCAATTAGTGAGTTGATAGGAGCATTTTTGAGTGTTCATCAGCATGGTGTGTCGTTCCATTTATCTATTCCTTCCTACCATTCATCAATGACACGTTTTAGCATGAGAATTTCTATTATTTTTTGAGGTTTATAAAAAATATAAATGGTATTACTTTAAAAAATTTCTTTCCAATTGTTTGCTCATACTATATGGTGGTGATGTCTCCATTGTTCTTTTGGATTTTAGTTATTTGGTTACCATTATATTTCTTTTTTTTTCCACTTTATTTATTTATTTATTTATTTATTTATTTATTTATTTATTTATTTATTTTAGTTACATTTTATTAACCCTGTATCCCAGCTATATCCCACTTCCTCATTCCCTCCCAATTCCACACTCCCTCTCTCATCTCCTCCCTGCCCCTTTCCAACTCTGCTGATTGAGGAGGAAGGACCTCCTCCCCTTTCATCTGACCCTATTTTATCAGGTGTCTTCAGGACTGGCTGCACAGTCCTCCTCTGTGGCCTAGCAGGACTGCTCCTCCCTTGGGGGGTGGGGAGGTCAAAGAGCCTGCCTTGAGTTCCTGTCAGAAATAGTCCCTGTTCTCCTTACTATGGGAAACCAATTGGTTACTGAGCTACCATGGGCCACATCCGAGCAGAGGTTCTAGGTTATATCCATACATGGTCCTTGGTGGAGTGTCAGTCTCAGAAAAGACCCCTGTGCCCAGATATATTTGGTCCTTGTGGAGCTCGTATGCTCTCCATGTCATACTAACTCCCCCTTCTTTCATATGATTCCCTGTACTCTGCTGAAGTTTTGAGTCTTAGTATCTGCTTTGATATACTGCTAGGTAGAGTTTTTCAGAGGCCCTCTGTGGTAGGCTCCTGTCCTGTTACTTATTTTCTAAGTCCAATGCACATCCCATTATATTTCTTTTAAAAAATTATACTTAAGAGCTTGCTAATTTTAAATATATCTTCAAATAACCAGTTTTGTTTTGTCGATCATTTTAATAGTTTGTTTTTAATTTTATTTATTTATTTATTTTTGGTCTGTATTTCCTTCCCTATTCCAGTCAATATTTTTCTTGCTTTAGTATATATTTTGTGTGTATTATAAGGTTGTTTATTAGGAAATGCATTTTTTGATAAAACATTTGTTGCTGTACCTTCTTGTTAATACATTTTAAAACACATCTTTAGAACTTACATTTAGCCAGTGCTATACTGCAACAGTTCTCATCTCTTCTCAGTTTCCTGCATGCTGAGGTTACAGGTATGTATATCCGTGCCTGGCTTAATACTGCATTTTGATGTTTAGATTTTTCAAAAGCTTCTTTTTGTTTCTCCTTTATGTTTTCAAACACATAATGATAATTCCATTTCCATACACTTTTCCATTTTTCTTCATGTTGTTAATTTATTGTCTTATTCTATGGTAGCCTGAGAAGATTCATGTTATAATTTTTATTTTTAATTTAAAAAATGAAATTGATGAAAGTCTGTGCTTTAACGTGTGATCTGTTCTGTATGGTGTACACTGAAATAATGAGGAGAGTGTACATTTTGTTGCTGTTGGATAAAACTCTCTCTAAATGATGAATGGATTTTTTTTTTGTAGTGTGGTTCAACTCAGGTGTTTGATTTTCTGTTTAGACACTCTATGGAAGGAAGTGATGTTAAGTCTTAAGTATTATTGTCCTGGAGGTTTCTCTCCCCTTAATCCAATGATATTTTATATATGTAGTTGGTTACATTTGTATTTTAATTATTATATGGTTTTTATTAATATTTGTATAAATTTGTATTTTATACTTACTGTCATGGTTTTTGATTCTTTTCTTTTTTTTTTTTTTTCTTAAGTATTGTTTTCCTGTTTACTTCTGTTGTCTGTCAGCATAGTGTATCTTTTACTAAAAGCTGTCTTCATCCTGTTTGTCTATTTAAAGGTAATTCTTAGTTGGTTGTATAAGCAATATAAATTTGATCTTAGGCTGGTTTTTTTTCCTTCACTGCCTGTTTTTTTTTTTTTGTCTTATTTGTGATAAATTCAATCCATTTACAATCAAGCTTATTTATTTTTATGAACATCCTACTTACATTTTGTTTGCTTCTGATATTTTTATATTCTTTATTAGTTTCTGTCATTCTTGTTACTTACTTTTGTGGTTGGATTTTCTTTTCTGCCCCCTTTGGCCTCTGTTTTGCACTATATGCATGTATATATATTTATATTGTAGTAGTCACCCTTTCATTTGTGGTGTTGGACTCCTTAGTCATTTCTTGTAGGGCTATTCCGATGGTGAATTCCATCGGTTTGCACTTATTTGGTGAAAATATTTTGTTAGTTTCTAAAGGCTTTTCTCTTGCATGCAGAGTTCTTGGAAGTGTTGGCTCTTTATTAGTTAGTTTGCTGCTTTTTCTGTCAGTTTCAGCATGTCATCTCATTCTTTTATGGCCAGTAGGATCTCTGTAAAGAAATCTGTTTATCACTCAGATACCCAAACCACACAAATACCCAACAAAGAGAGAGAACTTCAGACCAATCTCTCTTATGAACATTGATGCAAAAATACTCAGTAAGATACTTGTAAAACGAATCCAGGAACATATCAAAAAAATATCGTCCACCATGATCAAGTAGGCTTCATTCCAGGAATGCAGGGATGGTTCAACATTTGAAAATCCATCAACATAATTAACCATATAAACAAACGGAAAGGAAAAAAAAAAAACATGATTATCTCATTAGATGCTGAAAAGGCCTTTGACAAAATCTAACATCTCTTCATGTTTAAAGTCTTGTAGAGATCAGGGATTCAAGGGACAAAACTAAACACAATAAAGGCAAAATACAGTAATCCAATAGTCAATATCAAGTTAAATGGAAACAACATCAAGTTAAGTGTTCTTGCTAAATCAGGGATAAAGCAAGGCTACCCACCCTCACCGTATCTCTTCAGTATAATAATCGAAATTCTAGACAGATCAATAAGAACTAAAAGAGATCAAGGGGATAGAAATAGTAAAAATATCTCTAGTCACAGATGATGTGATATTATACATAAGTGACAGCCAATATTCTACCAGAGAACTCCTGGTAGAATAATGTCTGGATAAAAAAAAATAACTAAAAAAAAGTCTTTTTGTTCCTATCTAATTAGATATTTTATGACTACTTACACCCACAATATTTTCTGCTTGTCTTATTTTATTGGAGAAACTCATAATTTTGTTTTAAATTTAGTTTGTAGAAGTTTCGAACTCTAAGATATCTGGTAGGCTATTCTTCATTTCTCATTTAACATAAATACTTTTTTCATTTTGTTGTATTATTTACCATATACTATTGTACATAATTCTTTTAAAATTTTTTTATTGAAAATAGAATTTTGTTTTGTTTTGAGACAGTTTCTCTGTGTAGGCTTGCATGTTCTGGACTCACTTTGCAGAACAGGCTGGTCTCAAACTCACAGTAATCCGGCTGCCTCGCTCTGCCTTCCAGAGTGCTAGGACTACAGGCATGTGCAACTAAGACAGGCTGAAAATAGATTTTTTAAATACAATGTATTTTGATTATGGTTCTCCCTCCCCCATCACCTCCCATCACCTCCCATCATCTCCCATCACCTCCCCACCTCCCAAACAACCCAAATTCACCTCCTTTCTTGTTCTCTCTCATCAGAAAACAAACAGGCATCAAGGAAATAAAGAAACAAGGAAAGGAAACAGAAATAATAATAAAAATAAACAAATCCCAAGAAAAACAAAGAGCTGAAGAAAAGCATAGGAAACACATTAGATACAGAGAGACTGTTCTACCATACTGTTAGTCTTACTCTGATTTTTATTATTTTAATAATTTTGCTTGCTTAAGTGTAATGTTTTTTTCTTACAGCAGAATTACTAATAATATTTTTGTTAAAATGTTTTCTCTAAGCAAGTCTTTAGCTGTATCCTGAAAATTTTGACCGATTTTCTTTTCTTTGTCTTTTATTCCTTAAATTTTCATTTTAAGTCAACTCTCAATAGTTTCTCAGATTGGTTTCCTTTGTTGCATTATGCAACAAAGTATTTGTATTAAATGTCTAAATGTTTGGAGATTTTCCTCTCTCTGACTTGTAGATTATGTTCGTCATTCCCAGAGTAAACATTTTGTGTAAACGTCGAACCTAGTACTTCTTTTGTCTTTTTTGCTTTGCTCCCCCCGCCCCACACACATATTAAGGTTTAACTTGGTGGATACTTTACCTGAAAAGAATGTCCATTTTGCTGGGTGTCCTTCAGTTAACGACTGGGAGAGTAGTCTCTAACTCTAACGATGCTTTAGTCTCCTTATTACCTTGAGAAGAGTAATTTGAAGCTCTCACATTATATGTGCATACAAAATTCTTAAATAATCTTGAGATGGACTATTTATTATCATGGATTTTTTCATATAATCTTTATTGATTTTTATAGAGAGACTGAAAACTCCATGACTGCTTTTAAGAAGAGTTTTTAACATGAATAAAATAATTAAGGATCTTATAATTCCAAGTAACACTTTATTTGAACAAGAGAGAAAAATAGCAATTCTCCCTCCTCAGTAGTCTATGAATTCATATTTTGGTGAGCTCAGAATTTGTTTATTTGAATTAGAAACAAGTTGTCTGTTTCTTCAGGTGAATGGAACTCTTTACCATACATACAACTTGATGGGAAATATTGGAATAGAATTTTGCCCCTGCCTATACTTTATTTATATATTCTTAAAGAAACAGTGACCATACACAAGCATAGGTAGATATTCTGATAATTATTCCTCATCAAGACACTGCAAATGTTTTTTTGCATAATAATGAAACACACTTTTATTAAATTAACACAGCAGTGCATGGAGAACTTACTATTTTAACTTTTCACTTGTGGGTATTTATGAAAAATTTCAAAAATATTTAAAATATGTTGGCTAAAATTTTATTAACATTTTAAATATGATCTAATGCTGTGAAAATTGGTCATTAGTTGATAGGTTTGTAGAATGGCTTAAATAATAAATGATTTACTGTCTTCTTAAAAGAACAAGCTCCCTCCATCTTTCAAAAATGAAAACTCTACTCTTTTATATCTAGGAGCAGACTTGCTGAATTATAGAAGTCTGCATTTAATGCTTTCACCCATGCATAGTATATTATTAACCCTCTTCTAGCCTGCCTTCAAGCCCTTCTGTCCTCTGCCAGATCCTCTTCATTTCCCTTTAGACCCTCTTTTACTTTCCTGCCTCTTTCCTCCCAAAATTGTACACATGAAGAAAAATTCTTGTCTTTCTAAATCAGGCTTATTTAATGTCCCGTTATTGTTTTCTAATCAGTTTCCTGCAAACACGTGTTCTTTTTTAAGTACCCATTGATAGGCACCTAGATTAATTCAGTAATTTGGATAAATATAGATATATATGTTTCTTAATTATGAATAGATTTTAATTTTTTTGAGAAACACCCAGAGGCAATGTAGCTGTGTCATATGGAAGTTGTAATCTGAAATTTCAAGGTACCGCCATACCGACTTGTACAGAGGTTAGACCAGTCTACATCCATACCAACAATATATAATGTTTTCCCTCTCCTTCCTCCACACCTCAACAGCTAGGGATGCAGCTCACTAATAAAATATTTCAAGGTTCTGGGTTTGAACTTTAGCATTACAAATAACAAGTAAGAAAAACTTCTGCTACATGACTTACCACCAAAATTCTTCTTCGTTTTTCTTTTTTGTAATTTTAACACACTATGAAAATATTTTGAGGAGAGAGTCTGATCTTATGGTTAGAGTCCCAATGTGGTGCTTAAATTTATATAAAATATATGGAATAATCAGGGAAGTGTTTTTGGAGGAGGGAGAAAAACATGTGGTTTTGAAAATAACTGTTACCCAAGGCTTCAAGCTTCCTACACTTTGCATGTAATGTATCAGTGACCACATTCATATTTTGAGTCATTGGGTTTGGGAAATCAAATTATTACTAGTCTGCTGGTTAAATTACTCTTTCCATCTGTTAGTACATTGTCATGATTATTTGAGTCCTCGCTTTATGTAAGCAGAAATTATAAATCATATCGTCTTTAAATTCAGTCTGACTGTATAAAACACTGAGCAAAATGAATATTTGTGCCAGATTAGTCTATCTTAAAATCAAGGCAAAATATGAAATGTAATTTAATCAAGGTGAAATTAGAATGCATTGAAGATGCCAGCATCCAGTATGGTGTCTTGGTAACCACATGTCTGGTGCATGATCTTTTTGGTTCAGACTGCTGTGAACAAAGAAGCGTTTGCTTTAATGAATAGCCAAGCAGTGGACACATTTATGGTGTTTGTTTAATTAGCATGAGTCAATCTGAGTCTTGAACTCTTGGAATAATTTTAATACTTTAAGTGCATTTGTCAAGCTTGTTTGTTCACTGGCTTTGTTGCAGAGCAGACACTTCCTAAAGTCATAGAACAGTGACTGATTGCATCTCAAAGCCAAAACTGATCACTAAGCTACTTGCAGTCTTTGTTAAGAACAGCAATAAAATTGAACCAAGGACAACATGATAAAGTTCTTGTGGTAATCTTTCATTTGCATTCTGTGTTGTTATTAAAATGAAAATTGTGCTCATTGTGTCTTGCTATGTCATTGGTATGAACTGGAGTTAAATATTTTTAAGTTATTTATTATTTGTTAGTTATTCCAACTCTTCTGATTTACATGAAGCTTTCTGCTGATGCCAGACACAAACTCCTCGCCCGTAAATTGTTTGCTGTTAGAAGTTTTCTCCATATAGTGATATAAACGCATTCATTCTAAGGTTCCATACAGTTGGTATCTTCTTTCACTAGCCTGTTCACTCTTCTTCATGTACTGTTCACTCTTCATGTACGCATGTAAAAATAATTTGGGAAGTGTCTATGTTTACTGCTGGGTTTTACACAGAGTGTGGATGAAGCACATAGCTTTCGTTAGTGCTGCCATGTTAACAGCTTTGAGCTCTTCTTGCTCCTTTGTTCGGCATTCTAGATTAGTGTATGCAGACTATAGGAATTGTCACTGAGGAAGCATATCCAACTAAAGACCTAAAGGAGGTCAAAGTTATTGTGTGGAATCTGTTCTAGTTTGGAAAAGAAGTGCAGATTTATATGAGCTCGTTTTAATGGCATGTGAACTGTTTTGAAGCAACAAATGAGGAATGGATGGATACTCAAGAAGTGAGGAGATAGTCACACTACAGCGTTGGTTGTCAGAAAGTGGTCAGGGCACAATACGGGTCCTGAGAAAATGGAAGAGTATAATAATCTGATGATTAGAGTTTGATAAGCAGAACTAAGGAAGTTTAGATTTCCATTTAAGGAAATAGTGAGAAATCTTTGGTTGGATCATACAATTTTTATATGCTCTCTTAAACATTACATTTTAATTGTATGACTGTTCTCAGTTTTAAAATATTTTAAGAAAAGAACCTGTACATTTGAGTCTTTTAAACCATTGTAGTTTATACAACCTATAGGCTGTGCCTCTTGGTAATTAGACATTAATATTTCTGCATGTGGTAAATGCAGCTTTGAGAACATGTGTTTGCAAGTTCATTTCTTTATATGCCAATAACAGGTGGAAGAGGATTTGAGGGAACAAATTAGAGAATAACAAGCTCAGTCTCCGTGAAGACAGTGATCACCCTAAGTAGATTATCACATTGTAGGCAGATTTCCCAAAAATCATTTTGTGCCTTCTCAAATACTTATTTTCATATCATCTATTATGTATGCTAAGTTTGAAGTCACATGATACTTAAACCAATTTAAGTATCATGCATTTTTCTTTATATAACTCAAATACTTGTTTTAATGAAAAAAAAGAAACCCTGACGAATATTGTGAAGAAAATTAACAACTTCCAATTAGTTGATACTAATGTTTAGAATTTAAGTTGTTATTATTCAGATTCTCTGTGCCTTGTAATTGATAATTAACTTAAGAGGTTTATCTGATCCAGTTAGCATCTGCAGCCTTATCAGAAAGGATGTTAGGAATGAAGACACCAAAAGAACTTACCAGGAATATCAAAATCAGCATCTAAAATACATTATTTTTATTTTCAACATTATATCTATCTACTTTATTTACTATCTATCTAGCCATCTATCTACCTTTCTATCATCTATCTATCATCTATCTATCTATCTATCTATCTATCTATCTATCTATCTATCTATCT